>NC_060278.1:41703835-42003835 GCF_021613505.1 Equus quagga
AAGACAAAGGAGGATGTTGGGGGGGGGGGGGTCAGTTACATGAGGTTGCCAGACAGTAAACAACTTAAGTTCTTTCCTTTGGCATTGATTAAGAGTTTCTAGAGATGAGGTCATCTCCCTTCTTCCTGGCACAGAGAGGGAGGCATCTTTACAGATGAGGGTTTCCCCGACAAATGTAAATGCCTCCCAACAAAGGGCAAGCAAACTCTGCTCCTTGGAGCCTGCTTCTCATCTGCAGTTTTAAAAGTAGCCAGCCTAAAAATCCTCATCAGATGTTAGCTCAGGGCCAGTCTTCCTCAGCAAAAAGAGGAGGATTGGCGGCAGATGTTAGTTCAGGGCTAATCTTCCTTAAAAAAAAACAAAGAAAAAGAAAAGTTAAGATTTGAGAGGTGCCTAAAAGAAAAGTTTCTACAGAAGTCTGTTAAGTTTATGCCTTTATGAACACTTTCATAGGAGTTATAACTGAACTGCTTTCTGTTTTTGCAGGTTGACATACCAAGGAGTACAGTCAGCAGCCGCCCCATTTCTATGGAATCAGCCTACATTTTGGGTTTGGTTTTGAATTCACCAATATTGTCCTCCCCTCCCCAACCTAGTCTCGTCCTCGACTAAGCATTCAGTGCCCAATTCTTACACTCTGCTTTGCTTTTCCAAACTTTAGTCGGGTTTCTTTCTTTCCTACAGGACTTTGAACTCCGCTTGCCTCCAAGTCTGAGCAAACACAATAAAAGTGGAATGTGCCCCCTTCCTCAGCTTCTCCTGGGAGGCGGCTGATTACAGCTGGAGCTTTTCCTGTCCGAGCCCCAGTCAGTTCCCCTTGTTTGTCCAGCTTCCCTTCCAGAGATTCGCTTTATCGCAGCCTGCCCCTCCCTTACCCCATAAGAGAGAACTCCTTTTCTGCTTGATTTCGAGACACTTGCAGGCGTCAGAGATCAGACTGTTCTCTCTATTGCACTAATCTTTCTTTCTAATTAACCCTTCTCCATCTAAGTCTCGATGTGTTTTCCTTTGACATCCTCCATCTCCAGTTTCAAGTCTGGGCACGCTGCCTGACGGACAGGTACCACAGGCCGCCACCAGGCTCCGCTTTTTCTACCCTTGGATGAAATGGGAGACACAGGCATTCATTTCTAGCTGGTAGGTTTCTGGGGCAAGGGTTTTAGGAAATCATCACTATTGAGAACAGAGGAAAGAGACAGCCTTTCCTGGAAGCTGTGAATTTGTTTCACCGTCCGATTTCTTTTGGGCCCACCCCAATTTCTTCTGGCTCTGGATTCTTGGGCGACAGCTTGTCCACCTGCTCAGTGAGGCATAGCAGCCAGGAGTACAGACATCTCTGCCAGTCTCCTCCAGGACTGTTCATCCCCGGGGGAAGCGCCTCCTCCAGGCAGATGGCCGAGGTTCCCTTCCTGAGTCCTCTAAGCAACAGAGTACTGGGCGGCCCAGACCTCTCAGGGCAGTCAAATCAGAACCTTCCAGGAGCCCTGGGGCAGGAGGGCCCTGTGGCTCACCCTGGACCACCTCTCCCCTGCCCGGCAACACCCTCTTCCGTGCAGCCCTGGCCTCAGATTCACCAGCCTCCCAGGGCCTCTGTGCACACCAGACTCAGCTCACAAAGGCCTGTCACTGTCATCAGCTGCTTAACTTTATTTGCAGATGCACACAATGATTACTGCCGCTGCCACTGGACAAGGTCCAGTTTTTCAACCTGAGCAAACACAGCTCTTTATACTTTTCAAAGCCTCCCCTACCAGGCTGTCTCAGGGGATCGGCAAAATCTCATCCTTCTCTGACCACGCCATCCCTTCCACAGGAATGCCCCGGCACAGAGATGCACACTCTCCACCGGCCTCCCTGCCGAGGACTTTCCTCGAATGAGTCACCAGCCCTGAGGGCAGCGAGTGAGTCAGAAGCAGCTGGGATCACCCAAGACTGCCCGGGTGTGGCACAGCCCTTGTGTGCCAGCAGTTGTGTTTGTGTGTGTGTGTGTGCGCGTGAGAGAATGTGTGTGTGTCTCTGAGAGCCACAGCAAGGCAATCTCTTTCTGTAGCACTTTTCTTTCTTTTTTTTTTTGAGGAAGACTAGCCCTGAGCTAACATCTGCTGCCAATCCTCCTCTTTTTTTTGCTGAAGAAGACTGGCCCTGAGCTAACATCCATGCCCATCTTCCTCTACTTTGTATGTGGGATGCCTGCCACAGCATGGCTTGCCAAGTGGTGCCATGTCCGCACCGGAATCCAAACCCACCAACCCCGAGCCGCTGAAGTGTAACCTGCAGACTTAACTGCTGCACCACCGGGCGGGCCCCTGTAGCATTTTTCTTTAGATTATTTTCTCCAAAGGAAAAGAAGAGAAAAGGCAACATCTAGGCCACACCCACTGGTGGGCCTGGATGTCCCAGCCGTGTCAGGGGCACAGTCTGCAGGTTCTGCCACCTTTTTAATGGATCACCTCCGTGTGCCAGGCACCGAGCTCCGTGTTTTCCACGCATGTGCACATTTCATCTTCACAACTGGTCACGGGAGATATTTCCTCATTTTATAAATGAGAAAATGGAGGCCGGGCAGAGCTGATGCTACCGTGTGGCGAGCGAGCCTGACCCTCCGTCCGGCTCTGGGAGGCCCAGGCGATGGCACAGCCAGCTTCCTCTCCAGCACAGAGGCCGAGGACAGGCTGGTTCTTTCTTCCCTTCCCTCTTGCAGGGTTGTGATCCAGGTCCAAAGAAACTAGGAGGGGACAGGAATTCCCGAGTTACAAAAATGGCTTTGTTTGAAAGATTTCCCGCCTTTGGAGTAGTTACAGGGCTTGTTCCTTCCTATGACTGCAGGGGGTTGGACATCACCAAGGGGGCTGCTCCCGGTGGCATTCCCAGGGCTCAAGAGGAGATGCACAGGCTTGTCCCGGGTGTTGCAAAAGCTGGGAGGAGCGGAGAGGAGGAGGAGAGAAGAAAACTCCGGAAAAAGCTTCAGAAAAGCCCCGCCGGTTTCCTGGGCCCTGAGAGAATTCCAGCAGCCAGCGGGCGCTGTGGCCACCCCGCCCTGGCGGAGGAGAGGCCGGTGGCAGAGGGGCTGCCCCTGCCCCAAACCCCGCCCCTGGGAGGGGTGTTCATAGCAGGGGTCCCCCAATAATAACGCTGCTGCTGCTGAATTGTATCTTGCGTTTGTGGCGTCCTTTGCCATTTTCAAAATACTCACCCCCGGTTCTCCCAGCTCTGAAAATGGGGCAATCGCATTGCCTTTGCAGAGTCCGAAGAGTCGTTCGTAAGGAAGCACGGCCTCGCCCGGCGTGAGAAATCGCCCGGGCAACGACGGCCCCTTAGGAGGCCTCTGCCCACCCCGCCCTCCCGAGTCTGCAGTCTCCGTGGTCGCTGCGGGACTTTCCCCAACACGCCAGCGTGGCAGGAACCAGTTTCCCGGCTGCTGTTCGGCAGTGGTTTGAAAACTCTAAGCATCACCAGGGCCTGTTTCCAGGGCCGTTTAGGTAGCCCCATCTTGAGAAACACGGCTCTGTCTGATCTCTTTGTCATATGTCTCCCAATTCCATTCCTCTTCTCAGCCAATGAACAGGCTTGTTACCAGGAAAAGGATGGAAAATACCTAGTAGGCGCTGTGGCCCCAGACACCCACCCACTGGAAGGGAAGTTGGTGTTGGCGCTGGGGCAGGAAGCCTCCGCTGGTTTAGGCAGGATCTGGAGATTGCAGAGATGGGGCTGGGGGCCACGGGGCTAGACCAGAGAGGGGGGATGGAGGGGGCTGGGGGCAGCCAACTGCCAATCCTGCTCTTCCACACGACGGCCACCCAGCTCTACCGCCTTAGCTCTTTGGGTCTCCACATTTCTCCTGCACTCTGCTACATATGTTTTACGGCAATTTAGATGTTTCACTATTTTCTCGCCTCTATGTAATACTGTATTCTACCTGGGGTCAGGCACTATTTTCTCGTTTTGTTATTTTTTACCTCCTTCCTCCGTTGACGCAAATAATCCATGATCAATCTATAAATCAAAGCCGGAGTGAGTTCATTATGAGCCAGTGTGAGGACTCTAGCCTGGGAGAAATTTTGCACTAAGGAAAAGTTCATCACTTCCCTGCAGGCACAGAGCTCGGCCCAGTGCCGTCTTGTGATGGCTATGAGCCAGCTTATCCCAGGGACCTAGATTCCAGGAACCCTTCTGGTTTCCCTTCCCCCAGCTGTGGCCCCCTTTAGTCTTCCATCAAGGCAACGTGTCAAACTGACCATGACACAGTAGCAACACCAAGAACCCGAGTGTGGATCCCAGGCGAGTGTCTTAAGCTTCCTGCGCCTCCGGTTTTCCGTCTGTAAAATAGAGATAGTGGCATCAGTGGTGTTACCAGAGTGCTCTGTAATTCTCATGGGAGGAGCCTTATAAATATAGCTCGGGTTGTGGATAAAAATCAGGGAAGGCCGTGGGGCTTTCCTTCTGTACAATGAGGCCCTGGATGCACTGTCATTGCTGAAGTGTTCACATTTGGAGATCCACATGACAGAAGCCCAGGGCTGGGATGGAACTTCAGAGGTCTTCTAGTTGACTGGCCACCAAATCTTTCAGCAGATCATAAGTTCCATGAGAGGTTAATGGATGTTCTGTGGTGTGAGTGTGGGGGTGTTTGTTTCGTGGTCAAATAAATTTGGGAAATGCTTCCTAGTATGTTCCCCCCTCAATGAGTCATAATGTATATGATTAGATTAAAGGTTCTGACAAGTCCTGTAGCAAAGAATTCTGTTTAACCTAGTCTGTCAGTTTGGGTCCTCCAGGAAGCAAATGCCAACACGACGTTAGATGTGTGAGAGACTTATGGGGGGTGATACCTGTGAAAGATAAGGGGAGAGGGAGCAGAGGAGGCGGGGGAGCCCTCAGACCACCGTCCAAGGTCTGACACCTGTGAAAGCAGAGAGAGAGAAGGAAAGGTGGTGGGGTAGGAGGGTCCTTAGGCTGCGGTGCCGCCCTGAGAAATCTCAGCCAACCACGTGGAGACCTCTGAGCACAGCTGGCCCGTGAGAGGTCTGCGCTGGACAGAAATGGCCAGCCCACTGTCTCTGCTGTGTTGTCATTGACTGGAACAGCCTGGGGAGAGCGTGGCCTCATCTTGAATGTTCTGCATGTATTTATTCGTTTTTTTAATTGAGGTATAATTGATATACAACATTATATTAGTTTCAGTTATACAATATAACAATTCAATATTTGCTTATATTGCAAAATGATCACCACACTAAGTCCAGTTAACATCTGTCACCTTACATAGTTACAGAAGTTTATTTTCTTGTGATGAGAACTTTTGTTTTTTGAGGCAAATTAGCCCTGAGCTAACATCTGCCACCAACCCTCCTCTTTTTGCTGAGGAAGACTGGCCCTGAGCTAACGTCCATGACCATCTTCCTCCACTTTATATGTGGGATGCCTGCCACAGCATGGCTTGCCAAGCAGTGCCATGTCTGCACCCAGGATCCGAACCAGCGAACCGCGGGCTGCTGAAGCAGAATGTGTGCACTTAACTGCTGCACCATCGGGCCAGCCCCAGTGAGAACTCTTAAGATCTACTCCCTTGGCAACTTTTGAATATGCAATACAGTGTTATTAACTATAGTCACCAGGCTGTACATTATGTCTCCACGACTTATTTATTTATTTTGAGGAAGATTAGCCCTGAGCTAACATCTGTGCCAATCTTCCTCTTTTTGCTGAGGAAGACTGGCCCTGAGCTAATGTCTGTGCCCATCTTCCTCTATTTTATGTGGGACGCCACCACAGCATGGCTTGACAAGCAGTGCTAGATCTGCGCCTGGGATCTGAACCTGTGGACTCCTGGCCGCCAAAGCGGAGTGGGTGAACTTAACCACTATGCCACTGCGCTGGCCCCAACTTATTTATTTTACAACTGGAAGTTTGGACACTTAGGTTGTTTCCATGTCTTGGCCATTGTACATAATGCTGCAATGAACATGGGGGTACAGATATCGCTTTGAGTCAGCGTTTTCATTTTCTTTGGATAGATCCTCACAATAATCTGATGAGAAGGATCTTGCTATTTTTTCTACATTTACATATGAGGAAACTGAGTCACCAAGAATTTCAATGACTCAGCCAGGGTCATCTGGCTAGTGAGTAGTGGAGTCAGAATTTGAAGGCAAGGCTGCATTTGGGAACCTCTGCCCTAGACGTGGGGCGATGTGGTTTGCAGAGCAAATGAAGGAGAAAATGAACATTCTGACCCTGTTCACCAGCGCCCTGCAGACCGAAATGGCCAAACAACGGCCACAGTCACTGATGGCTTCCCTGACCCCAAATGCAGGGAGAGCTTCTCAGGTCCCACCTCCTCCATCCTGTGGCCGCCTCCAGCACTGATGCCCTTCCCCTCCTTCCTGAAAAAGCTTTCTTCCCTCTGCTCCTGCAGACAGCTCCCTCCCCTGGCTTTCCTCCCAGCTCTCTGGCTGTTCTTTCTCAGTCTCCTTCAGCAGCTCCTCTTTCTCTGCCTGGACATTTGGGTGGACCGGGCCTTTTCTGCCTCAAAACCCGCCTGGTTCAACATCCCCTCTACTTCCAACTTCCACTCCTGGGGCCGCTTGTAAATGCAGCTGGCACTTGGGGTGGAATAAGCAGGATGCTGCACTGTCTGAGGCTTCCTCCTCTGGGAGGTGGGTCATTTGTTTGTTTTTTCTCTCCTTTATATATATGTATATATACATGGAGGAAACTTTCTATGAATCGTTTATAGGCGATATAATATAGGACTTTTCCAGGAGATATTTATTTTTTAGAATATTAATTTGGGTGTCCAGGCACAGCTAGTGGAAGCTTAATGGTGCCCAAGTCATTCTCCCTAGGATTTAGGATTGAAATCTCCATAGGATTTAAAGTCTGGAAAGTCATTCCTTTGCATCAGCCCCTTCTGAGGATGAGCCGGTCAGCTGTGGAGCCCATCCCAGGCTGTCACCGTCTGACAGTCAGGCCCCCGGGCTCTTCCTTGGTCCAGAGAGAAGCTCTGCCCAGCAGCTCCTGAGAGAGAGCACGGAGACCTACCCCGGGCCAAATAAGGGAAAATTACAAAAGGGGCCTCAGAGTCTGGGTCTGAGTCACGTCTGAGCGATGCGGCCACGGTCTGACTCAGCTCGTGGAGATCCTTCAGCTCCTAAGGGCAAGAATGAGAATCATGAAAGCAGCAGGCTTGGAGGTGGAACGGGAGGGCGGCACCATCTCCTCTCGTGTAACCCGTGCAGGTGAGAAGCCAGCCAAGGCCAGGGAGGGGCTGGGACAGCTGGAGAGCCAGCAGCCAGAGGGAGCGCTGGAGCCCGCTCGGGGCCTCAGGCTCACAGGCGGGGTCCCAGCCCGCTGCCCCCTCCCCAGGCCAGGCCCAGCCTCTGCCTGGACGCTCTGCCTCTGACTGGGTTATGCTGGGGAGGCCTCGGCTCCCTGACTCATACTTAGCAGGGAGTGTCTTGGAGGAGTTTCTTTCCACCCAAGTTGTCTAGGGACTGATCAGAAATGCAAGTCATGTCAAGACCGAAGTGCTCTCTAACGTAAATTCTGTGATGCGGCTTTGAATGTAAATCGGAAAGTGCAAACATGAATAATTAGAGCTGTGACCTTGGCACTTTTTACATGACTTCTGTTAGGGCGTTTATCACCAGGTGCTGCGATATTTACTTGTCTGATTCCCTGTTGGCCTGTAGGTTCCTGAAACGGACGATGATGTCTTTCTTATTCATCTTGCGATCCTGGCATAGCTCCTGACACCTGGTGGGTCCTTGATAAAGGGTTATCGAATGAAGGAACATAGGCATAAAGCTTTCCCAAGGCAAGGCAAGATAGCATCAGTGTTTGTGTCATTGACATACGGGGGGGGGGGGGGGGGGGGGAATGCTGCTTGGGGCCCTGGGTCCTGCTAAAGGGGTGCCTGAGTGGAGAGTTTTGAGGAGCCCGGATTTAAATCTACCAGGATTGTTTGAGACATCGGTGTTTAGAGTGGGGTGGGGTGCACCATCCCTATTTACAAGGAACCAGCAAGTCCCTCCCCAGGGTGGAGCACTTGTGAAGTGTACTCTAGGAGAAAGGTCAGAATGTTCTTGAACAAAGGTCCTGAAAGCATTTCCTGCTGTCTCTCCCGTCCCCTCACTCCCTGTGGCTGGACTGGGCCACAGTCTCTCAGGTGTGGGTGCTGGTGCTCATGTGAGAAGTGGGGAGCCCAGGAAATCTTCAGGGGGTCTGCTTGGGACCAGACTGGCCGTCAATACACAGCCCAGCCTCTGCACCCCATTTCCACCCCTGGGGGCATTTTGAAGCCAACTTCCAACGTCCAGCGAAGTGCTGGAAACCCAGGGAACTCTCTTGGACTCTTGAGGACTTGTGCATAGGGGTGGGTGGGGTGGTGGCAATGTGGTGGGGAGGGTAGAGGAGGACACGAGGGAGCCCTGGAGGTCGGGAGGGGCTGGATCCTGTAGGGCTTGGGAGGGCAACAAGAGAGTCATTGGAAGACTAGGGAGGTGAGTATTATGATCAGGCTGGGCAGGGGAGGGGAGGCATCTCGGTGGAGAGGGCCTCTGAGCCCCATCGCAGGTGCCATCTTGAAGGCTCCTTCTTGGCAACAGAACTCTGACCAGGACTGCAGACTCTCTGCCCCCGCCCACAATGAAACAAGTCTGTGCCAACAGGCTGACAGGCTCTCACTGGAGAGAAAGTAACTCTCTCAATCCTTTTGCGGAGCTGGGATGATTTCTCTGAATCTCGGAGAGTTTTAAAAATCACCAAGATTTCCTGAAGAACAACTATAAGGCACAGTAATGTCTTTACGCCAAAATAAGGCTCTCCACTGTGAACAATGCGGGGTGACATCACACCCGTTCGGAGGATGGTGGCCAAATGGCGCCTCCAAAGGACTCTTTGGTGTTGCGTTGGCTCCACCATGTGGCAACATGTAGTACTGTTATATCAAAGCAAGAAAAACCCCAATTTAATTGTGGAAAAGGAAATCTGTACCTCAAAAGGCTTTTAATATTTTTCAGCATAAACATCAAAAATTGGCAAAGTGTATTGCTGTGTATCTCAGGCAGTCACGACTCCAGATTCCAAAGCCCGCTGTCCATTTATCTACCCTCTCTCTTCTTATCTAGCTATCCTCTATCTGTATCTATCTCTATCATCTATCTATCTTTCTGTCTATCTATCATCTATCTATTTTCTATGGTCTATCATCTATAATCCATCCATATCTATCTATCATCATTATTGTCTATCTCTATCATCATCATCTGTCTTCTATCATCTACCTATCTTCTATCGTCTATTTTCTATCATCTATCATCTATCCATCTCTCTCTCTCTCTCTCTACCTACCTACCTATCCATCCATCCATCCATCCATCCATCCACCCACCCACCCACCTATCTACCTATCTTATCTGTATCTACCTATCTTATCTATCTACCTTATCTGTATCTACCTATCTTATCTATCTATCTACCTATCCATCCATCCATCCACCCACCCACCCACCTATCTATCTTCTATCATCTATCTATCAATCATCTATCACTTATCATCTATCTATCTAACATAAATCAATTGGCCCATCCATCCCTCCATTCGTTCATCCATCCATGTATCTATCTATCATTATTTGTGACCAGGTATAATATTCCAGGTATAATGCTGGGCACTGAGGCTTCAACCATGAACAAGACACAGTACTGTCCTCAAAGAGGATGCAGACAAGTAAGCAGGCAATTACAATTCACTGTGATAAGCACTATGGTAGGAAATGCATTACTGGGGATCCCCACCCAGACTTGAGGAGTCTTGGAAGGTTTCACTGAGAAAGTCATAACCATGCTGAGGCCTGAGAGCTGAGTTCAACTCATGTAAGGAGAGGTGGGAGAGGCAGGTGGATTGAGAAATGATGGGAAGGGAGAGGGTTCCAAACTGATGGAGTAGTGTGGGTTGGGGGAACTGAGAGAAGTTTTGAGTGGCTGGCATGTAGAATGCAAGACGGGAGAGGTGGTGGGAGAGGAGACAGAAAGGAGAGCAGGAGCCACAACACAGGGCTTCCTGAGCTATCTCGGGGAGTTGGGACTAAGACAAAGGGCTTTAGCCAAGGCTTTTAGCTTCAGTGTGGCAGACGGGTTGGAGGGCGAGCGAGGACAGTTAGGAGACTGTTGCAATGATCCAAGGAGAGATTGGGGTGAGTGGACTGGCAAGGGGGCGACTATAGTGACATAATGGACAGATTTGAGAGAGATTTAGGGGGCAGAAAAGATGGGACTCAGTAATTGACCGGATGTGCTCAGTGCAAGACGAACTCAGGGTTCTGTCTTGAGAAACAGGCTATTTTCCCAGATAGGGAAGATTGCAGTGGGAGTATGGCAGAGGGAAGTAGGAAGACGGTAAGTGCAGGTTGGGACATGTCGAGTTTGAGATGCCTCTGGGATATCCAGGTGCAGATTTCCAGTGGACGCTTGGAGATGTGGATAGACTTGAGGAGGAGATGAGGATCTGAGAATCATTAGCATGAGGTGGTCACGGAACCCATGAGTGTAGATGGACTTGATGCGGGAGATTGTGAAGGATGACAAGACCAGGACCTTGAATATCACTCACACTGAAGGAATAGGCAGAGAAAGAGGAGCTGGTAAAGAGATGGAGAGCAGGCAACCAAACAGGCAGAAGGAAAACTAGAAGAGTCATGCCAATGGGAGCAGAGGGAAGAGATGTTTTCAAGGAGAAAAAGTCAGTAGCAGATCAGAGAGCAAGTAAGGCGTGGTCTCTGGACTTGGTCACTGACCTTTCCTTGCAGTGGTGGCATTGGAGGCCAGAAGGTTTGAGTTCTCTCTGTTCTGTCAGCAAACCACATTGTCCTGTGTCTTGAGCAGTGGTTTCCAAACCTCATCATCTTGCAAGCACCAGACTCTTTCATTTCTCTTGTATGCATATGATATATACGTCTATCTACCTATCTACCCATCTATCTATCCATCCATCCACATATCTATATATATATGTATCTATCTATCTTCCATCATTTATTTATCATCTATCTAATCCATCCATCTATATCTTCTATCATCTATCTCCATCTATCGGTCTATCTTTCTGTCTGCCTATCTATCTACCTATCTGTCTATCTATCCATCCGTCCATCCATATATGCATATATGCGTATGTGTGTGTATAGTATTTTTTTTTAATGAACCATTTGAGACTCAGTTACAGACATTGCACCTATTTACCCCTAAAGACTTCAAGGTGCATCAAAGACAGAATATTTAACATTGACATATTGCTATTATCTAATCCATAGTTTATATTCAAATTTTATCAATTATCCCAATAATGTCTTTTATAACTTTTTTGCCAGGTAAATGATCCACTCCAGGAGCATGCAGTACATTTAGTTGTTATGTCTTTCTAGTCTTCTTTACTCTAGAACACTTCCTCAGTCTTATTTTGTCTTCCATGACCTTGACATTTTTTTTTTGACCTTGACAGTTTTGAAGAATATCGGCTAGATAGTTTGTACAGTGTTCTTCAATTTGGGTTTGTCTGATGTTTCTTCGTGACCAGATTCAGGTTACGCGTTTTTGGCAATAATATCATAGCAATGATGTTGTGTCTTTCTCAGGACATTGCATCAGGAGGCACATGATATTGAATTGCCGCATTAATGGTGATGTTAATTTTGATCACTTCGTGAACGTGGTATCTGCCAGTTTCTCCTTTGTAAAGCTACTATTTTTCCCTCCGTAACTAATCAGCCATTTGTCGAGAAATACTTTGAAACTGTATAAATATCCTGTTCCTCATCAAACGTTCACCCACTAGTTTTAGCATTCATTGATAATGCTTGCTTGAAACAACCATTACTGAGTATTACAAAACAGTGTTTTTCTTGTTTTATTATTTCTTTTACCTTTATTGGCTGGCATTCTACTGGCAGGAAGAGCTTTCACTTCTCCAGCTACTTATATTTTACTCAATGGGTCATAATCCATTACTACCATTATTTATCTTGATGCTCAAATTGCCCCAGATTTGGCCAGTGGAAGTCCCTTCAGTCCAGCTCCTGTGTCCTTTTGACATATTCCCGTCATTTTTTAAGCTCTCCCTTACTTTCTGGCACATAAATATATTCCAGATTCCTCTTATGCGTTTTCTTCCCCAGCTCTGGAATTAACCATTTCTTCAAGGAGCCTGCGTTCCTTGTAGTGGAGAATGGTATTTAGAAACCAAGATCTGGGTGCTTATTGCTACTGAATTAGCAAGGCTTCCAGGTCCTCGTGCAGACAGATCTCTGTTCTCTTTCTGTAGGGGACACTCTGTCCAGTTTCCAGCTAACAGGCTCACCCAAGGATTTTCTTTTTCTTCAGGGGACCGTACCTGTGTATGCTTTCTTCATTCACTATTGAATAAGGCTCAGACTCTGTAAGGTTACAACTTGCACGTAGAGTTTTGTCTGGAACAGATGCAACTCATTTCTTTTGGGACAAAAATAAAACAACAAAAACTAAAAAACAGAAACCAACAAATCAGAAACAAAAGCCCCAAATCCCAAAGGTTACAGTCTTCTTGCCCTGAAAGACATTAACGAGTTTTGTATATAACCCAGAAATCCTACTTTACCATTTTTTATTCTGTGCCATAATGCTGAATGTCTCAAATTCTCTTCGAACTAACTTTACCATCCAGCTGGTTCTCTCTTAAGTAAATAAATCATTAAAAAAATTAGGTATATAAACTCATGATCACTTTATATTTATAAAAGTATATACATGAAATAAAGTTTTAACATACAAAAAAATTAACTTTACCACACGAGTTCATATTGATCTTCAATTCCAAGTGAACACCATGTGATTTATTTTAAAGTTCCCTCTTTCCATATTTGTAATTCCCTTTTCCAACAATGAGAAACAGGCTTCAATCATTCTTAATAGATTTCTTCATTTACTTAATCTAGGAATACACAGACAGTAGTTTCAAATTGCTAACTCATACTACTGTGAAAATCAAAACTACTAACCAGTTTCAATATTCGTTTCCAGTTCTTTTGGTCTTTAGAGAGGATGTAGGGTCAAAACGCCATGGGCAAAGTCTCTTGGATTTGTTCTTTTTCCCCTGTCCAATAGATTCTTTCTGTGTCTGAAATCTGTTTAGAATAGGACTGGCCCAGTTTATTCCACTACCCTCAGCTAGAGTGTTGCTAACTGTGGAAGTTCCTTCTACATGAAAACAGGTCCTCATGTTTGCACAAAGTGGCCACGTAAATAGAAATATCAAATATATATGTAACCAAAGGCAAAAAAAAGTTGTGGTTCCATCACCTCCCGGGAGCTGTGCATTCAATTTACCAGTGATTTATATTTTTACTAGCCTTTTGCTGATATCCTAACTACACATTAGTTCTTTCCACCCCACATGGAAAATGACAGTATTGGCACATTTTAATTAACTCCAGATATTTTTCTCTGTGTAGGACTCTGTGAAACTGATATCCCTCCAGAGGACCCCAGATAATAAGACGCGGTTCCAATTCTCCAGAGCTGGGCCATTCAAAGCCAGTTTTAAACAAGAGGTTGAATGACGCTCCTGATGGCTCAGTTTTATACGTGGTATTAGTGTACTTCTGGTGGCAAGGGAGTTTTTTATGACTCGTATAAATGACATCTTAATTTTTAGTTTTTAATAGTTTGGCTGTGTGTTTTTTTCACATTAGCATCAGGAACAAGCTCTTAACATACGTAACTCTGCAAAAATTTGGAGTTTATCTTTAGGTTCTTGGTCCCCATTTCATCACCTTTTCCCATCTTAATGGTATTCTCTCTATTTTCCATGCGTACAGGGCCCCTAGGATCTCATCTCACACATTTTAAGATCTTCTTTCATAAAACGATCTGAAATTAATTCATGTTAAGGTGCAAATAACAGATAATAGCCTAAAGTGTCACCCCTCTCTTCGAGGCTCCTAGGGGGCAACCAAGTTAGTGGAGCATGCTTCTACCTTCAGGGCCAGCTGCATAATTTGCAGGGCTCAGTGCAAAATGAGCATGTGCCCACATTTTTCAAAACCCAGGAAAAAGAGCCATCAAAATATAAAGCTTTTTTTTTTTTAAATACTTTTTCTTGTAAAATGTAATAGGGGTAATAGTGATAGCTGAGGAAGAGTATAAACTTACAAATTGCAAAAATAAACTAGTTTTGGTGTCATAATTTTATATAATACAATGAATAATAATACTCTATTAATCTGATATCTTGATTGATCATAAGAGTTTTCTGGCTTACTTTTTTGCAAATTCATTTATTAGGCCATCAAAATTTATACTTTCAAGATGGTGACAGCAGAACATTAACGAAGCGTGGGGCCCTTCTGAGACCAGGGCTGCACAGGTTGCCCGTCCATGCAGCTGGCCTGCCTACCCTGTTGCTAGTTGAGTTCTCCAGGTGTAGATGCTGAGATGGGATTTGGCATGCAGAATATTTATTAGGGATCAACATCTGTGGATGGGAGAGGAAGTAGTCTTGGTCAAAGGGAGAAGTCAAAATGCCATGCAGTTGTGACAAAATTTTAGCCAATCCCATGGGAAGCTCTGGACCGTCCGTGGCCCATAAGAGATGCTAAGTGGGGCCAACATGCCTTTATACCCTTGCCTCTACTGGTCATTGGATGTTAGCTGCCCCAACTGCAGGGAGTGTGATTAGCAGAAGGTTTCCAGCTCTCAGCTCCTTTAGGGTTTGTCCCAGTTGCAGAGAGCCATCTCACCCAAGGACACAGCCTTCCCAGGTTGGCCCACATCCTTTGCTGTCTTTTTTTTTTGAGGAAGATTAGCGCTGAGCTAACATCTGTTGCCAATCTTCTTTCTTCTTTCTTCTTCTTCTTCTCCCCAAAGCCCCCCAGCACATAGCTGTATATTCTAGTTGTGAGTGCCTCTGGTTGTGCTAGGTGGGATGCTGCCTCAGCGTGGCTTGATGAGTAGTGCCATGTCCAGGTCCGGGATCCAAACCGGTGAAACCCCAGGGCGCTGACAGGGCTGTGTGTGAACTTAACCACTCGGCCACAGGGCTGGCCCTGGAAGAATTAACTTTTTATTATTCCATTTCACCATTAGGTTGGTTAGTTATGCATTCATTTACTATTCTTTTAGTGGTTACCCTAGATAGTACAACACATATCTTTGTCTTATTAAAGTCTAATATAAATTAGTACTTTCACCATTTTCTGGACAATGCAAAGCCCTTAGAACACTTAAATTTGTTTTGTCTCCTCTTATGTGTTCTGGTAATCACATATTTTCATTTTCTCTATATTTATAATGCCATAAAGCATTATTATTATTATTTGATGCAATTTTCATTTGGATATATATATATACATAATTACCACTTTCTTTGCTCTTTATTCCTTCTTGCATCTCAGATTCCTTTTATCAGGAATCACTTTTCTGCTTGGAGTATACTCAGTTTTTGTTTGTCTGAAAGAAAATCCAGTTGTTTAAAAAAATCTGAAAGTATCTTTATTTTAGCTTAATTCTTGAAGGGTATGTTTGCTGGGCATAGAATTTCACTTAACAGTCAAACGTGCTAGCCAGCTGTGCCATAAAGACACACTGGGCGTAGAATCATAGGTCGGCCCTGATTTTCTTTCAGCACATGGAGTATTTCATTCCACTGAATTCTGACTACCATTGTCGCTGCTGAGAAGATCAATTGTCAATCTATTATTTTGTTGAAGGCAATAATCTTTTTTCTCTGAATATTTTAAAGATTTTTATATTTTCTCTGGTTTTTAAAGTTTTTCATGATGTGTCTAGATGTTGATTTCTTTTTATTTATCTTGGTCGGGCTTTCTTGGGCTTCTTGAATCTGTGGTTTGATGATTTTTGTCAGTTCTGGACAATTCTCAGCCATTGTCTCTTCAAATATTCTCTACCCCCTTCTCTCTCCTCTGCTTTTGGGAAATCAATGATATGTTATTAGGACTTCTCGTACTCTTTATGTCTCTTACCCTATCTTTTTCTATTTTACACCTTTTAATCTCTCTGTGCTTTGATCTTCTGATCTATCTTCCAGTTCACAAATTTTCTCTTCTGTTGTATCCAGTCCACTGTCAGACCTAGCCAGTGAGTTCTCAATTTGGGTTATTGAGTTTTTCCATTTTAGAAGTTCTTTCTGACTCCTTTTCAAATCCATCATGTAACTTTTTGTAGTTTTCTGTTAATGATATGTTTTAAAGTGTGTATTTTATTGGTTTAACTATAACAGTTTAGGTATTTTATGCTCAGTGTACGAAAATTCCCAAAGCTTAAGTCTTTGTGTGTCTATTTTCTTTCTTTTTTTTTGTTTCTTTTTTTGAGGAAGATTAGCCCTGAGCTAACTACTGCCAATCCTCCTCTCTTTTTTTTCTGAGGAAGACTGGCCCTGAGCTAAATCCATGCCCATCCTCCTCTACCCTATATGTGGGACGCCTGCCACAGCACGGCTTGCCAAGCGGTGCCATGTTGACACCCGGGATCCAAACGGGCGAACCCTGGGCTGCTGAAGCGGAACGTGTGAACCTAACCACTGCGCCACCAGGCCAGCCCCTTTTTTTAAACTTTTGATGCTTTTGAAATTTAAACAGTTTCATCCAGCAATTTTTTGTCCTTAGAGGGAGGGTTGTTTTGAATTACCTAACCTACCATTACTAGAAGCAAAAGACCTTTTCCCCACTCTTTTTATTTATCCTTTAAAATTTTATTTTTGCCCTTTTGTTTGGAAAATGTAAAACATACACAAAAGTAAAGAGAGGAGCAGAAGGAACTCCCTTGTACTCATCACGCAGCTTCAACATTGATCAACTTTCTCAAATTCTTGTCTTATTTACTCACCTCTCCATTTTCTTTTTTTGGCTTGACTATTTTAAATCAAAAGGCAGAAAAATATCATTGTAACTGAAAATACTTTAGTATGAGTGTTTATCAGGTAAGTATTTAAAACAATATGTATAATAACTACAATATCTTATCATACCCAACAAAATTAACAATATTATCTTAACATCACGTAGTACCTGTCTTAGGCTCGGTTTTCCTCAGTTGTCTCCAAAATGTTTTTTCACAGTTTCTTCGAATTGGAACCCAAAGAAGTCTCCTGAATTGCATTTGAATGCTGGGTTTCTTAACTACCTTTAGATCTATAACAGACTTGCCTTCACCCCGTTTTCTACCATGACATTTATTTGTGGAAGAAAGTGTATCATTTGTCCTGCAGAATTTCCCACATTCGGGAGCTGGTTGACTGTATGCTTATGGTGTCATTTAACATGTGTCTCTAACCCAGTGACACTTAACTGGGGGTGTTTTGCCACCCAGAGAACATGTGGCAACACCTGGACATTTTCGGTTGTGATGACCGCAGGCGTGCTACTGCCATCTAGTAAGTGGAGGCCAGGGATGCTGTTACACAGCCTATAATGCACAGAACAGCTCCCCTCGACAAGGAATTATCTGGTTCAAAGATCAATAGTGCAGGGGCTGGCCCCGTGGCCGAGTGGTTAAGTTCGCGCGCTCCGCTGCAGGCGGCCCAGTGTTTCGTTGGTTCGAATCCTGGGCACGGACATGGCACTGCTCATCAAACCACACTGAGGCAGCGTCCCACATGCCACAACTAGAAGGACCCACAACGAAGAATATACAACTATGTACCGGGGGGCTTTGGGGAGAAAAAGGAAAAAAATAAAATCTTTATAAAAAAAAAAAAGATCAATAGTGCAGTTATTGAGAATCCCTGCTTAACCATTTATTTTCTCTAAAATGGCAATTAGATTTAGAGGTTTGATTAGATTCAAGTTCACTTTTTGGGAGAACACAGAATTCTTCACAGATGGACGTGTGTTGTGCATCCTATTATATCAAATGAGAAGGCAAGAGTGTCCCATTTTAGTGATGCACAAATTGATAAGTACGTTTCGGTGCTGTCAGCCTGATCCGTCCATTATAACGTTCCCCGTCACTTTTCATCTCACAGTTCTAGCATCCATTGGTGACGGCTGCTGAGACTCATTATTTGGCTAAGGCTGCAAAATGGTGACACTTTTCATTCTATCACTCGTTCTCTTATCAGCTGCAATCCTTCGGTACAGAAAAGCACTGCCTTCTCAACTATTTACCTTGAAATATGGTCCACACAGGAAAGGCAGGATAAATGCATGATTCTTTCCTTTTATCAATTTTCAGAATGCCCCAGTCATGTAAAAATATGTTTAAAATATTCTTTATAGGTTTTTTCAATAAAACCAGCTATAAAGAGGGAAAGCGTTACAACACAGACAAGGTTATACCAAGCCCTTGGTTCTAAGGAGGCCACAGGCCTGCTGGGATGACACAAAGATCTAGGGGGCAGCAGAGACCACCAGCTGCTGGAGCCAGAACACCTTGGCGTCGATCCCTTTGAAAATCCCTTACCACGGACCCTGGCTGCTTGCAGCCCTCATTTCAGCTAGCTCGAGTCCCAGCTGATCTGAGAGGCCACACCAGGTCATGTCTGCCGGGACGAGCAGAGGTTCTCTCTTGTGCTCCTGGCCCTTGTCACGGGCGCTGAAAGAAAAGCGTCTCACCTTAGACCAGCGGCAGGACCCCAGCAGCCCTTGCGGGAACTCTGTGACAAGAAAGCAGCCTCCCCCAGTTCAGCTCCCTAGGTGCACTCTACAGGTTTGCAAGTGATCATTTGTCTCTTTCAACAGTGTCAACACAGTGTCTTGGAAAAAAGCACGGGCTTTTAGGTAAGACCAACCTGGGTTCAAATCCTGCTTCTGCTCCTCATGAACGGTGTGATGAAGCTTATCTGGGGAAACGTGGTTGACGATAGTTGCTATTGCTCAGGGTTGTTGCTGAAACAGAGGACGCCGTAAGTGAAGGGTCAGCCGAGGTGGGGGGGGGGGGGGGGGGGGGTTTGATGCCTGTGCGCGCATGCGCAGTAAGCGGAAGGAGGGCTTCCCCTTCCCCTGGGGGTGCTTCTCCTAGCTCGGGGCTGATGGTTGTGTTCGTGCTCGGGAGCCCAGTGCCTCCAGGCAACTGCAGCTTGGATGAGCGCCCAGCAGGGCTGTGTTCTGGGCTCCCCTGTCCTCTGTGTCAGAAGAGAAAAGGAAGATGCGGAAGAAAATGACTTCTCCAGGTGACGATGAGGAAGGGACAGAGCCGAGGCCAGAATCCAGGTCTCCTGACTTTTGGTCTCAGGCTCTTATTGGTTGCCTCTAAATGACTATTTTCTCTAGATACTCCTAGCCCTTTTCTAAGGCCTTCTCTGTCGTCTTGGTTTAAGTCATACTTGCAAACCTTTTCAGAGAATCAAGCGTGAAATAAGAGCCCTCAGGATACATGTGGGCTTAAATTGCTGTAACGATACCTACCCTGGGCTTAATTGTACTCTGTCTCTTGCCAATCCAAAGTAGTGAGACACAAAGCTTGGATGTAACTTGTATGTTTAGCTAGTTATTTATTAATCAGATTTGTACTGAACATCTCCTGTGTGTCAGGTGTCAGGGAGTGGGCCACACGGAAGGGGGTTGAGATGATGAGGGCGGGGATAGAGACACAGGGATGGAGAATGCAGTCCCTGCAGGCGAGAAATTTCAGCTCTAATAGGAGGAGTGGAGGAGATTTGGAACCAGAAAGCAAACGGATGAGTACCATTCAATGTGATGCACAGGACAGCCCGGGAGCCTTTCTAGGGGAGAGACTTGCACTTAATCTTGGAAGAGGAGCCATGGCTGAGCAGGGAGAGACAGGGTGACTGTCATTTCCGTTAGAGGGGCTGGAGGTGTAAGAGGCACGGTGGGTTTGGGGGGCTTCTCCTAGTGAGTTCTGCATGGAAGAAGCATGGGCAGGTAGGGCTGTGAAGGTGACAGGGCTGCGGCAGGAGGTAGGTGGTGAGACGCGCCATGCCATGCCAAGGAGTCAGGATGTCGCCATCAAGGCAAGATGGGGGGCTTTGAAGTACTCTAAGTAAGAGAATTGACTGGAGATTGGAGGGGGTTGAGAAATTTGGAGGGCTGTTGCCATGACCCAGGCTAGGAGGATGAAGAATTGTACCGAAGCTGTGGTTGTGGGGATGGACAGCAGGGAAGGAACTCAAGGGATATGTAAGAGGAAGACCGGACAGGACACGCGATCAAATGGTGACCGCGGGAAGGACCTGCATCAATGTTTTGTAATCAGCTTTGGGAAGTTGCTACTATAAGCCCAACCTACCACCTGGCTCTTGCAGGTTCAGCTTGGGGCATCCCTCTGAAGTTTGTTAGAAATTGGAAGTCTAATAAGAACCTATGAGCATTTTCTTCCTCCTTTGCTTTCCCTTTGAAAAACCCAGTGAAAATTCAATGTTCTCTTTGTCCTGGTGATGTGGGCAGCTGGGGAGGAGAAACTTGGCTGTTTCCCAGTGCGGCCTAGAGCCTGCCAGGGGGAAATGATTGAGGGGCTGTGGACACCTTCCTCCCATCCAGTTTCACTCTCAGCTCTGCTGTGTCACCAGGGTTGTCAGATTTGAGGGTCCTTGGTCACAATTCCTAGCCCATAAGCATCTTCCCCACTGCCTGCTGTGGGATTTTTTTTTTTTTTACTGTCCATGTTCAAAATTGGATTAATTATAATCCTTGATTCATGACACATTCTCATCATTAGTCCATGCATGGCTTTTTAAAATTTATTATGAATAGTATAATGAACTGCTATATGGATCCACCACCCCACCCAAGAATGAAAACATTACCTAAAACTTACATGTATCTGTATTCCTCTCCCACCCCATTTCCCCCTCTTCCAAATGTAAAAGACCACTATTCTGACCTTTGTGCTTATCTTTCCTTTTTGGTTGTGTTTTCTTTCATATATTTGTATGTGTGTGTTTTTTTCTTCCGCATTCAAAATTGCCCCCCTAAAGTGGGAAGAAAGTCTCTAAACTTGGAGAAGAGCAAAGATGTGCTTCTTGGGAATAGAGTCTGGCAGCTTCCTAAATATGTTTCTTATTCAAAACTTAAAACATTCCTCTTACAAAAACATCATTGAGTAATTGATAGTTCAAGAAAATATGTCATGTTTATGCTCCAGCATGTCACCAGCACCCTGGAGTGCACGTGTCCCCAGGTAGAGAGGCATTTCTGGCTTCCATGACTACTTGCTATGCGGGCTCTGCCAGCCCAAAAGCAGTGCAGCCCTCCAACGGAGAAACCCAGGGAGGGGCTAGGGCAGCGGAAGCCCCTGTGTGCATAAAAATGGTGAAGGTCTCCAAGGGACATAGGCGGACTCTGACGTCACGTGCCATAGCAACTAATCCCTTAGTTTGGTCAGTGACCTTGGACCTGTGTGGCCTGGCTCAAAAGGTGAGCTGGGCCAATTAGATTCTGTTTCTTGGGAAACTGGACTGAGAAACACACAAAGAATTATTTTCTAGTTAGTGGTGGGAGTTGTACTTGACAAGTCAAGAGACAGAGTTGAAGCTGGAGAAGCCATGATGGGCCACGGGAAAGTCACAGTTGCACTGGAGCAAAAATGATGAGTAGTCCAAGGAGGCCAGTGGATAGCAGGACTGAACTGGATGGTTGACCAGAGCGGGGGCTTGTTAACGGGAGGGCAGTGTGGGAGGACCCCCAAGTCCTGGTGCTGAGGCTACTGACGCTATGCGTATCCAACTTTCAATGGAATTCAACTTCTGATTTCAGAAAGCCAGGCACCATCAAGGCTCTAGTTCTTAGATTTCCTGTTCTCAGGTATCCATAACCCTGTTTAATCCAACTTTTTACCTATTCCATGCCTGTCTCTGCACCTGCACAGAGGAACGTGGCTGGTATGAAGCATACTGTCAAGCTGTGGCGGTTTTAAAATGTGGCCGCAAATTCTTTGCTATTCCTCCCTTTAAGAGGTGAAGGCTAACTCCCTCCTTTTGATGGTGGGCTGGACTTAGTGACTTGCTTCTAATGAAGAGAATAAATCAGAAGTGACTGTGCAACTTCAGAAACTAGGTCATAAAAGGTGCTGCAATTTCCTCTTCCATCTTTTGGATCACTTGCTCTGGAGGAAGTCAGCTGTCCTGTCATGAGGACACTCAAGCAGCCTCTGGGGAGCCCCATGTTGGCCTCCTGCCAACAGCCATGGGAGTGCGCCATCTTGGAAGTAGTTCTCTCATCTCAGTCAAGCCTTCAGTTGACTGGAGCCCCAGCCGACCTCTTAACTGCAACCTTAAGAAAGACTCTGAGACCAGAACCACCCAGCTAAACCACCTCTGACCTCCTTACCCATGGAAAGTGTAAGATAATAAATACTTGTCGTTCTAGGCCACTGGGTTTGGGATAATTTATTAGCAGCAGTTGATAACTAAGTTACACGCTGATTTGTCTCTCATTCAACTTATGATCACTAACTTAACTGGGCTCTTAATGCCATCTGGTAACCATGCTATTATGTCTCCTGTCCTTTCGTTTTCTCATTCTCTTAGACACTGTTTCAAACCTTCTCTCTTTCACATCTCCAACACCTCCACCCCATTCTCGCTGTCAGCTAATGTCCTTAATTCCTATTTCCATGAGTAAAAACTAAAGCAAGCAGAAGAGAACCTCCCAAGGTCCTGCTGCCACATCTCCCCTGACATCTGCGTCTGCCTTCTCTCCTGTGACCAGGGATGGGCTGTCCATGCTCCCAGCGAAGGCCAGCCTCTCCCCTCGGGCTCTAGATCTGATCCCCTCTTGCCCTCAAGGACATCCCTCACGAAATTCTCTCCCCCTCTGTTTCTAGGAAGAAAGAGCACTGACCTGTGTCCAATTGCTACTTTTAGGTCAAGTAAGGTGAGGACTGAGAAGCAACCCTTGGTTTTGGCAACGTCAGGGTCATTGGCCAACAGTTTACCTTGAAAACCTGACTGGAGGGGAGGTAAGAGAGCATGGGAGAGGAGAATTAGACACAATGAGTATACACACCTCTTTGATGAAATTTTTTTGAAAAAGGAAAGAGAGAAATGGGGCAGGGATATGGGGTCAAGAAAGGCTAGGAAGAGGAGAAATTAACGCAAGTTTGTATACTGAAGGAAATGACCCAGGAGAGGAGAAAACTGATGACACAGGTACATCCATGGCCACCTGGCAACAGGGACTGAGGGCAAGGAAGTGTGTGACATAGTGACATGCCCAACAAGAACAACCTCAGAGTACACTTAATAAGCCCCCCAATCACATGAGGTACTCTGGGAAGGACTGCATGACAAACTTTAGATGTATACAACTCCTGCCTTCCTTGGTCTTGTTTTCTTTTTGTTTTGTTGTTTTTTTTTTTTTTTGCTGAGGAAGATTAACCCTGAGCTAACATCTGTGCCAATCTTCCTCTGTTCTGTATGTGAGCCACCACCACAGCATGGCTGAGTGGTATATGTTCACACCCAGGAACTGAACCTGCGGCTGCTGCAGCAGAGTGTGCCAAACTTAACCACTAGGCCACCAGGGCTAGCCCTGGCCTGTTTTCTAAAACAGACTGGGTCAGGAAAATTCCCAACTTTGTTTCCCAGCTTTTCCTTTTCTAGGAAGTTGTTTCCTTTCAGATGAAATCGCAAGTCTCCCCTGTTTACCAAAACCTGAGTCCTTGACTGTTCCAGCTCCAGGGGTGGGTGGGAGAGGGTCCCCAGGTGTGCCAGTGCTCGGGGGATCCTGGCTGTGTCTTCCCTTCCCATGCACCCCTTCCAGCCACTCCTGGACTCAGAGGAGGGAAGCTTGGGGATTCGTCTCCCCACCTGCGCAGCCCCACTGCCAACACCCTTTTTAGGCTGCCATCAATTCCTGCCTGGCTTACAGCGACTCTTAACCATAGAGGAAAATCCCACACTCACAGCCCCCGCACGTCTTTTCGTCTTGCCCATCGCTTCATCCCTCCTCCAGCCATTCTGGATCAGTGATCGTCCTTCCTGCCGTTACTCAGGCTGCTCCTCTAGTCTCAGATGCCCTTTGCTCACTGCCCTCCTTCAAAATCCTGACCATTCTTCAAGTCCCTTATCCTTCAGGTTCCAGATGGAATGCCACCTCCTCCAGGAAGACCTCCTTATCATCTGTCCCCTCAGAACTGGCCACTCCTTTCTTTGGGTGTTGCTCTGTCTTTCCCGTGGCATTGAAGTTCCCTGTGAGCAGGGATGGTGTTTATTTGTCTGTTTATCCTTCTACCCAGCATCTACTCCTGCCCAGCATAGTGTTGGCACAGAGAGGGGTTCTGGCTTGGACGGCTGGCTGAGTCAGTGGACTTCTCACTTTCAGGTGTCATGGCCCGTTGCCCAGATCAGGGCTTCCCCATGGGAGGCAGTGCAGGTCCTGTGTCGCAGAAAGAACGTAGATTTTAAAATCGGAAGACTTGGGCTCCAGTTTGCCACGTGAGTGGCCTTGGGCTAGCCTGACAATACGACCTACCTGTAGAGTTTCTGTGAGTCTCTAATCAGCCGTGGACTTGAACGTGCTAACATTCTATTCAAACGTGAGTTTTTACAGCCATGCTTGGTCATACTGGGTCAGCAGGCTCGGGGTTGGCCACTGGGGGGCAGTCTCAGCTGGCATTCCAACTGGGCTCGACCGGACCCCTTCCTGCCAGGGATGGGGGCCTGGGATGGAGTGTGATCCCAAGATATGAGGGGTGATCCTGCAGACCTGGAGAGGAGGCGCCCACACCTGGCCCACCCAGCCTTCTGCTCTCTCAGGCTGGTTAGATAGGGTTTGGGCGCACAGCTCTGGTGCTCTTTGGCATGACAGAATACTTGCCGTCCTGGGCAGATGGGGAGCCTTTTCCTTAAGAGGCCAATAATGAATGCTGGGATCACAACAGGCCTTCTTTTCTTTAATACTATTTTCTTTAATTTTTAATTGCGATGCAATTCACATAAGATAAAGCTCACCATTTTAAAGTACTCTGTGTTTTTTAATACATTCACTATGCTGTGCAACCATCACCGCTATCTGATTCTGGAAAATTTTTATCACCCCCCAAAAAAACTTTGTACTTATTTGTAGTCAATCCCAGTTCCCCTCTCTTCCCTATCCCCGGCAATGGATGATCTGCTTTCTGTTTCTATGGATTTGCTCATCCGGGATATTTCCTATAACTGGAGTCATATGATATGGAGCCTTTTGTGACTGCCTTCTTTCCCTTCGCATAGTGTTTCCAAGAGCATCCGTGTTGTAGCGTGTGTCAGTACTTCATTCCTTTTTATGGCTGGATAATATTCAGTTTGACGGATATACCATGTATTGTTTCTCCATTCATCTGGCCATGGCCATTTGGGTTGTTTCCACTTTTTGGCTACTAGGAATATTGCTGTTATGAGCATTCGAGTGCTAGCTTTTGTGTGGACTTAGGTTTTCAATTCTCTTTCAATTTCCGGAGTGGAATGAGTATTGGATACTATGTATCTTGGTGTCCAGCATTTTGAGGCACTGCCGGACTATTTTCCAAAGCGCCTGCACCACGCTACATCCCCATCAGCGAGGTCTGAGAACCTTCAATCCTCTTGACGTCGGCTTCATCCCCTGCTTGCCTTGGAATTCCGCAATGGGAAGGCCCAGGAGGGAGAATGCTGCCGCCAGCCTTCACCCGGCCCTTTCCAAAGTTGCAGTTATGCGCGACAACAAGCTTTGCAAACTTTAGTGGTCCGCAAAGCACGCCTGGGCCTTTGGACTATTTCTCTTCCTTGCGGAGGGGACAGTGCAGCCTTGGTTCTTGCAGCCGAGGAGGAGCCGTCTGTGGATAAAGCTCAGCGCTCTGGCTCGGCTGGTGGCTGGTGGGCGCACCGGCGCAGCCGGGTGTACCCGCGCTGTTTGCCGAGAACAGTTCTCGTTATGTGGGTGCCGCCAGGTGTGCTTCTGCTCGGCTTCATCAGCCTCTGTAACGGATCCTGGGCTTCCTGCAAGGGAGCCAGTCTTAGCTTTTGTGGATGTCCGGGTGTGAGGCTGGGGAGACATCAGTTCAGGCTGGCAGAGCCAGCGGGCACAGGGCTGTTCGCTGCCTGCTCAGGAGGGACCTCTCCTGACCGCGCTGGCTCTTCTCTTCACGACTCGGTGAGGGGGAGCTCTATCTGCAGGCTCAGCCCCGTCTGCCTGCATGAGGAAGGGTTTGTTTGTGCAGCATCTGGCTGTGACGAGGGAGGCGATTTAGGCGTGTGGGGTGGGAAGGAGATTGCTAATCCCGAAGGAGTCCCTTATGGAGAGGGAAAATCGCCAGCTGCGCCTACCTGTGATTGGAAGGAGGAAGGGCTTGCTCATTTCAGTCTAAAGGGAATGTTTTGGGGAAGCACAGGGAAGAATGGAGCTGGAGAAAACAATTCCATGGGATCCTGTCGATTCACTCATGACCTTTCCTGAAGGTGTCATGTCCATTATACCTGGTGTGCGTATATCCAACCCTGGGTGGCTTAGACCCGTGAGTGTTTATTCACTCAACAAACATTTATTCAGTCCCTACTATGCACCAGGAGCTTTCTAGGCTCCAGCCATACAGCGATGAGCAAAACCAACACAGACAATTGTCCTTGTGGCTATCAGAGCCTGGTGGGGTGGAGGGGCATTAATTAAATGATTGCTGGGCATGGCAGGGCAGGTTGCTATGAGAGCACATAAGAGGGGCACGGCTTTATCTAGGGGGGTCCAGAAAGCCTTCCCTGGGGCACTTGGGGTCTGAAGGATGAGCAGGGGGTGGATGTGGGGAGAAGAGTATTTCTGGCAGAGGGCACAGCGGGTGCAAAGCTCTGGAGTGGGAGAGAGCAGACGTTCCTGGAGGTGAGCAGAGAGGGAGGAGATGTGGGGAGGAGGCAGGAGGTGGGGAGGTGGGGAAAGGTGGGTCTGCTTAGGGTCCTACAGGCTGTGCAGACATTCCCCCCACCCCCCACCCAGGGGAATGGCCAGCCATTGGAGGCTTGAGGCTCAGAAATGACATGGTCAGATTTGTGTTTGAAATGGCCGCTCCAAGTAGAGTAAGATCACTCATGAGCATCAGTCCCAAGCTTCAGAGAATTAGGCAGTAGATTCAAAAGTAAAAATAAATATTTCCTTTCCTTTCCCACACACTTACTAGAGTTCTCCAGGAATCCAATATGCCTGAGAGGATTCTGTGTCAATTGAACGGAGCCGTGGTTCTGGTTTTAAAGGAGGATGGGGCGCCCCCAAATGAGACCAGGGGCAACTTTGGGGTCTGGCGAAATGCAACTGTGAACCCTGGGTGAGCTTAATTGCTGGGGCAGACGTTGAATCAAGGGACAGTCGTGTCGAGGAAATGAAGGAGGGGCTCCCAGAGGGGCCAGGGCAAGGCCAAGTCTTCTGATGCTAGCTTGAAGCTCTGAAGTCATTTTGGCCTTGAATTTCTGGCAAAACCTGAAAAACCACATTTTATCCTGGAGGCCTGGGGAGCAGACCCTTCTTTCTGCTTGTCAGACCTGCCCACCTAGCTAACCGCATTACACATAGACTGTCACTGGCTTAGGAGGTCAGAGCTGGGGGGCCTCAGAGGTCAGCCGGTCCAGAGCTTCTCAGGGTGTGGTCTGTGGACACCTGCATCAGCATCATCTCTGGGATAATAGTTTAAAAACTTTAGACTCCTGGGTCCTACCTCGGACCGCTGAATCCGAACTTTTGGGGGAAGAAGGAACAGTGGTAGTGTTACTGAGCCCTAAGGGACCGGTGACCCACAAGTGGGTCCTTTTGCCTGGAGCCGCTCATGGCAATAGAATGAGACCGAGCTCATAAGAGCAGAGCAGAAACTTTACTCTTTGATTGACAGATGGAGGAGGCAGTGCTGTGCTCTCAAACACCTTCTCCCCAAGGGCAGGTGGGCAGAGTTCTTATGGGGTGTGGGGAGGGGGCATCTCTGCGTCATTGCTTGGGGGGGTGCATTTGGGGCATGCACAGATCTTCCCTTTTTGCACACGGCACCTTTTGAACATCTTTCCTTTTGCACACGGCACCCATCGCTATCCTGGACCTTTCTGATTTGGACCGGTTGTGTGGTTTGGCATCTGGCATTGTTCTGCCTTGGTTCCTATAAGCAAGCACAACTGAAAACCAAAGGCTTAGACGTGGGAAATGTCATAGGGACTTCCGTGGGTGACCGTGGGACCTCAGGAAATCAGCATTTTAAGCAAGTGCTCCGGGGACTGATTCTTACACGCGCTGTGTTAGTTTCCTGTGGCTGCTATAATAAATTTCCATATACATGGTGGCTTAAAGCCACGGAGAATATGTTGTCTCATGTTTGGGAGGCCGGAAGTCCAAAATCAGTTTTACTGGGCTGACGGCAGGGTACGGGGAAGGGCACACGCCCTCCGCAGCTCTGGGGGAGAATTGCTTCCTGCCTCTTCCAGCTTCCGGTGGCGGCCGGCATTCCTTGGCCTGTGGCAGCGTCCTTCCAATCTCTGCCTCTGACACACTGTTTTCTTTTTTTGGGCTGCTGTCAAGTCTCCCCCTGCCTCCATCTTATGAGGACGCTTGTAATTGCATTTAAGGCCACGATAGTCTCCCCATTTCAAGATCCTTAATTTAACTTAATCTGCAAAGACCCTTTTTCCAAATAAGGTACTGTGTCCAGGTGCCAGAGATTAGGGCTCAGTATCTTTCTTTTTTTTTTTAAAGATTTTTATTATTATTTTTTTTCCTTCTTCTCCCCAAAGCCCCCCAGTACATAGTTATATTTTAGTTATGGGACCTTCTAGTTCTGTTATGTGGGATGCCGCCTCAGCGTGGCTTGATGAGCAGTGCTAGGTCCACGCCCAGGATCTGAACCGGCAAAAACCCCGGCCGCCAAAGCAGAGTGCATGAACTTAACCACTTGGCCACGGGGCCAGCTCCGGGACTCAGTATCTTTGGGGGACCATTTTCCGGGCTGCCGCATACCATAAAGTTCAAAAATCACTATGTGGTCCACATCCTTCGGGTACAGCAGGCCTGGGTTCCGGAGCCCCGAGAAAAGTGATTAATCTAAGGTGGCAGAGCCCATTTCCCTTCTGAGATTAGAACCCATGACTCCTGATCCCCAGGCCTTCTCTTTCTGGTCCTGATTCCTAGGAATGTGAGAGCTGATGTGTACCGAGTGCTTCTTAGGCACAAGTCTAAGCAAATTACACGTCCTGTCTCATCACTCTTCTAAACAACCCTATGAGGCAGGTCCTACTATTAGCTTCCACTTTACAGATGAGAAAATTAAGGGGAAGCGAGGTTAGATAACTTGCCTGAGGTGACAGAGCTAATGACTGGTGGAGCTGGGATAGAAACGACGGCAGTCAGAGGCCGAAACCTTCCTTCACACTTGAAACAGCCTCCAGTCCGACTTACTCTGATCTGCTCGGTGAATTACCCTTCTCCGATGTTTTTGTCCTCCTGGGAAATATGGAACCAAACTTTTCTGGAAGGAAAGGAGACCGCTCTAACCCCTGCCCTCATCCTGCTCGGAACCACTTCTCCAACTCCTTGGCGATTACTTGCCTCCAGCTATAAGACAGGCCTGCTCATCTCAGCCAGTGGGGCCCGTGAGAGGCAGGCAGGTCTTGCAAAGAGGTGGGGATGGCTGTGATCCTAATGGATTTCTTAGGGTAATGGCCTGGGAGGTTCTCAGCATCTGAATTATCTGCTGAAAGGCGGAAGGGGAAGGTGGGGCAGAGTCATTGTACCTTGAGCACATATTTGCTCCTGGCCATGACTCACTGTCTCTCTTGGGAGCGGGACCTCGGGTGAAATGTTTACCTGCTCCACCTCCCTCCATGCTGCCTTATAGCTCCCTCCCAGTGGGGCAGGTCCCAGAGCACTCAGCAGCTCTGCCCGCCTGTCTACCCCACAGAGCCCACTGCCATGGCAGCCCTGGCGGCCGGAGTATCCAGGCGGCGGGCGGCAGCTGAAGGGCTTGGCTCCAACCAGAAGGCCATGAAGTACTTGGGCCAGGACTTTGAGACCTTGAGGCAACAGTGCTTGGACTCAGGCGTCCTATTTAAGGACCCAGAGTTCCCAGCATGCCCATCAGCCTTGGGCTACAAGGACCTGGGCCCAGGCTCCCCCGAAACTCAAGGCATTGTCTGGAGGCGGCCCACGGTAAGGAGATGGGCTTGCTGTGGAGGCTCACCCAGGACTGAGAGCCCTCGCTTCTGGTCAGAGTGGTCGAGGGAGGAGTTACGGCTGTGGATCCTAAGTTCCTGGATCCCATATTCTAGAACAACCCCCCACTGCCTTTTTAGAGGCTGTGAGTAAAGAGGGAAGAGCACGCATGGGCCTCGGAACCAGACAAGTTAGATCTGAATCCTGGCTCTGCCTGTGTGACCTTGGACAGGTAACCTCTGTGAACCTCAGTTTTCTCGTCTGTGAAATGGTCTTACTGGCACCTTACTTTTCAGAGTTGGTATGAGGACTAGTGATAAAGCTCAGAGCAGAGTGCCTGGCACGTAATAGGCACAGAATATGTGGTAGTTATTGCAGAGGCCCCCTGGGCCAGCGCACTGTGGAACAACCAAGGCTAGATGTAAGCAGTCGTGGGGTGAATTGGGACGTTGTTCTCGAAAGGTGCAGAGTTGGTTAAGGTCACGCAATGTCATTGTTCTATCAGGGCTGGGGAGTAGAGAGGTGGGGGTTGTGGGTCTGTGAATGCAGGTGGAAGTCGGGGGCTCCTGAGTGCTGTCACTGATGCCACCCAAAGCTCCGGGGCGGGGAATGGAGAACTGTCCTCCCAAGTTTAGACCATGACCTACTACGATGTGACCCCATCAAGCGACATAGCCTCCTTCACGCAGAGTGGTTGTGAGAATTGAAACAATCATATGAAGTGCTCTGTTTCATGTCTGGCACAGAAAAGCTCTCATAAGACAACACCTTGGCCGGGACGCCTTCTGTCTTCTAGACCATGATGGGGAAATCAAGTCATAGTACCTATTTCTTGGCAGTGGCTGAAAAGGGAGGACAAGGAGAGAATAATTCCTTGGACATGGTCAGAATCATCCTTTAGCTCCAGCTCTCTCAAGCCTTCTGTTCTCGTCCTGTCAATTTTGCACAGCAGTTTCCACCTCGGAGAAGGACTCCTGTGCCCTGCCTCCCTCCTGCCCACCGTGGCCCATCTTCCCGTCCTCCTCTTCACGCCGTACGGATCACCCTGGGGTGTTGGCAAAATCAAGGTTGGGAATCATGGTTTTATATTCCAGTTGCGAGAGTGGATAGCCACATTTCATTTCAACAGACAGTTTCTCAGGCGTCAGTTTTGCGCCAGGCGTTGGCTATGTACAGCTTGGGAAGGTGGTCGGGGAGAATCCGAGGCGGGAGCGGGGGTCTCAGCTCTGGTGGAGAGTATGGGGAGATGGGCACGTGAGTGAAGGACTGACACCCTGAGCAGGGTGAAGGAGGTCCTCAACAGAGGCGTAGACCATGGGCGTGGGAACCTGGGATGCTAGGAGCCAACCTTGGGAAGACTTAGGGAGGAGGATGCACTGGTGGAACCGAAGGATCCCAAGCGGCTTGGGGGCGGGAGCTGGGTGTGTGGGGGGGTGGGGGATGGAAAAGGGGGAAGAGAAGATTTCACTTTGTGACCAAAGTCAGGTGTCAGTTAACCTTTGCCTCTTTTTTTCTCCTTTATTTGAAAGGAGATGCAGTAAAATCCAGAGGATAAGGTAGTAGAAGCTGATTAATGTGGAATTGAGGTATTCCCATAATTTGGGGTTTTCAGATGAATAAATAATGCTTGTCAAAATTCACCCTCCCCATCCTCCATCATCAATTAGGAATTATCACTCGGCTGCCTTTGGCCAGGCTCGTGCTCACACGTCGCGAGGTTTGTCACAGGACACAGTTTTATCCTCTAAGATCTTACAGATTATTAAGTAGACTCCTGAGGTGGTGATGACCCTGATTCTGTTTCTGTCAGGGACGTGCCTTGGAACCTGGGAAAGTCAGCCTGTTGCTAAGCACGGCACTGCTTTCTCCCAAGAGCCGCTCATGGTCTGCAGGATGGTTGGGGTGTCCAGAAATGAGGCGCATCGCTGAGTTCACGCGCTGCTTTCTTCCCTCCCCTCCCTCCCTCTCCCCTCCTTTCTCTCTTCCTTCCTTTCTAATTGTGGTAGAATACACTGAACATAAAATTTACCGTTAACCATTTTCAAGGGTACGGTTCGGTGATGCTAAGAGCATTTACATTGCTGTGCAACTCTTGCCACCAACCATCGCCAAAACGTTTTTCATCTTCCTGAACTGAACCTCCGTACTCCTTCAACACTAACTCCCCATTCTTCCTTCCTCCAGCCCCTGGCAGCCACCACTCTACTTTCTGTGTCTATGAGTTTGACCACTCTAGGCGGAAACTCCTATGAGTAGAATCATACCGTGTTTGTCCTTTTGTGACTGGCTTATTCCACTTAGCATGATGTCCTCAAGATTCATCCATGTTGTAACATGTAACAGTATTTCCTTCCTTTTTAAGGCTGAATAATATTCCATTGCTTATTTTTTAAAATCCATTCATCCATCAGTGGACACTTGAGTTGCTTCTACTTTTGGCTATTGTGAATCATGCTTCTGTGAATACAGGTGGACAAATATCTCTTTGAGACCCCACTCTCAATTCTTTTGCGTATGTACCCAGAAGTGGAATTGCCAGATCATATGGTAATTCTATTTTCGATTTATTTATTTATTTTTTTAAAGATTGTATTTTTCCTTTTTCTCCCCAAAGCCCCCCAGTACATAGTTGCATATTTTTGTTGTGGGTCCTTCTGGTTGTGCTATGTGGGATGCTGTCTCAGCATGGCTTGATGAGCCATGCCATGTCCACACCCAAGATCTGAACTGGTGAAACCCTGGGCCGCCAAAGCGGAGTGTGCAAACTTAACAACTCCACCACAGGGCGGGCCCCTACTTTCGATTTTGTGAGGAACCAACATACTGTTTTCCATAGCCACTGTACCGTTTTACATTCCCACCAACAGTGCACAAGCCTTCCAATTTCTCCACATCCTTGCCAACATTTGTTATTTTCTGTTTTTTCATAGTGGCCATCCTAATGGGTGTGAGGTGGTATCTCGTTGTGGTTTTGACTTGCGTTTCCCTAATGACTGGTGATGTTGAGCATCTTTTCATGTATTTCTTGGCCATCTGTGCATCTTCTTTGGAGAAATGCCTATTCAAGTCCTTTGCCCTTTTTTAAATTGGACTCTTTGCTTTCTTGTTTCACTTACTCCTTTTGAGGGTGGCTCCTTACTTCCTTAGTCTTAGGGGCTGTACGCCAACTGCCCAAATGTGCCTCTTATGATCCTGGTTCCCACAAAGATGTTAATTTTTACCTGCCTTTGTGGAGAAAGGAGATGGGATGGGCTAACTATATACATATACATGTTTTTGCCCTCTCAATACTAAATAAATCTTGGTACTTAGCTGTTTTCTGAAATCATAAAATTTGACATCCTGCCCCTGCTGAGTGTTTCTGTCTGCTTTTTTTCCTTTTTCTACTGAGGAAGATTTGCCCTGGGCTAACATCTGTGCCAATCTTCCTCTATTTTGTATGTGGGTTGCCGCCACAGCATGGCTGCTGATGAGTGGTGTAGGTCCACACCCAGGAACTGAACCCGGGCCACCAAAGTGGAGTGTGCCAAACTTAACCACTAGGCCATGGGGCTGGCCCCCGTTTCTGCCTGTTTTTAAGCTGCCAAGTGAAAATTTTGCTTGGGCCCTTGTCCCAAGGTTTGGAAGACAAATTTGCCCCGATTGAAGATCTCAAGGTCAAGCTGGGGTTCTCAGGATAAACTTTTGGCTATTCAGATGCTAAGGAATTTTTTTCCACTAGCATTGTGGAAGAGCAACAATCTTATCACAAACAAGATAGCTGGCCGTGTGAGGTCAGCGGGGGCTCTTAGCTGCTGCTTCTCTGCATTCTCACTTCCCGGCTTCCCCACCATCCTGGGTCCATGCCCAGCCCAGGCCTCTGTGGTTTAAAGGATGGCCACTGTGCGTGGGCCCTAGTGCCAGCCAGTCAGTGATATTTGTCTCTGCCCAATTTTTGGCAATTAAGCAGTTTATTGATCATAAGGAGAAACACAGAGAGGGAAGTGAGGCAATGTCAAGTGCATAGTAAGGACTCATGGAGCAGCCAACCCAGGTTAAGAGAAACGTTGAGGGTTGAGTTGTTGGGAGTAGGATCAGGATGAGGGGAAGAGGCCCCAGTTTGGGGCTTCCACTCGTTTTCCAGCTGCTGCCTCTTGGATTCATGACTTTGGACTTTCCAATTCAGCCTTGACTTACTGAGTGCAGGTCACATGCAGGTGCTAGTGCGGAGTCTCCACGGAGCATTAGGTAGTCAAGAGAGACAGGTGGACAAATGACAGGCAGCCAAGTGGCTAAGAGCTTGGGCCTAGGCGTCAGGTGGGTCAGGATTCTGGTTCCCTCTCTGGCATTTACCCCCTGTGTGGCCGTGGGTAAGTATCTCCCCAGGCCTCAGTTTCCTCATCTATAAAATGGGAATAATAATGTTACCTACCTCATTGGGTTGTTGGGAAGCTTGAATGAGAGAATGGGTCGAGTGCAGTGCCTGGCACATAATAAATGCTCAATACTGTAGTGAGCTGTTATCATAAGACAGAATGTCCGGAGAGTGAAATATAAATATGAACAAAATGTATGGGAGTTCAGGGCAAGATGGAGTTCAATTTGACCGTGGAGTTGGAGTAGGTTCATTACTGCAGACGTTCGAGCTGCACTTGGTGAAAGAAGAGGGTCATGATAGAGGCCACGAGGGCACAGGTGTGAGCAAAGACTGTGGAAGCTTGCGGGAGTGTATTCAGAGCAAGCGTATGCAGAGGAAGGCAGTGGCCCATTGTCATTAAGGGAGAGAGAACATTGTGGGGAACAGAGATGAGGCTGCAAACGTCAAATGGGGCCAGATCCTAGAGGGATGGGAGTGCTGGCCTAAGTAATGTGGGCATCAACGACGGTGATGACGATGAAGATGGCGGTGTCACTGGGTTTCTTGAAAGTGTGCAGCCAGAGCTCCTGCAATGCCAAACAGACTGTTAGATATGGGCTGATGCCCTGAGAGCAATGTTTCCACGTTGCCGTTGTCACTGAATGTGCAGTTGAAGTCACTTCCTACCTTGGATTCTTAACTGATGCCGTGTTTCTCTTGTGCCCATTCATCGGAGGCTGAAATGAGTCCAGTAATTTGTGTGTATGGACTGTTTTGAAATCCTTACCTGAGTAACAGTAAACATTATTATTAAAGAGATGTGGTTGTTAATAAGGAAGAAAAAAATAGTGTCCCGAGTGTGGGAGGTGGGAGCCTGCCTCTTCGAAACCTCTTTGGCTGCCAAAGTCCTTTGTATCGCTGGTCTATGTTCCAGTGGAGAGCTGGCAAGGGAGAGAAGACTTCGGGAATTTCTTCAGGCATAATGCTGAGGTGCAATCTCCTTGCAAAACTGAGGACTCTTTGTGGCCCCTGAAAGAGTCATACGACATTTCAGTCTTGGCATTGCTTGGTGGTTTTTTCTTTGGAGGGGGGTTGCCTTTTGAATTATGCTAATAAAGAACATGTATCAAAATGAACATTCCATCTATCTATAGACCACTTAGCACCATTCTGGTTATAACACTTGAAATTGTCTCTAGCCTTTGCGAGCCACTCTGTCTTCCAGACCAATCTCAACGTTTTAGCAGCACTTGGTAGACCTGTCAGACACGAGTCTAATGAGCTTATATCCTGTGAACAGTGTGACACAGGTAATTGAATCCACAGCTCAGGGGGGTGATTTTGGAAGCATCGTCATACTCTGTAGTTAGGAGCTGAAGCCACGGGTTTGCGTGATGTCACCAAGAGAGAATGCTTGGGGCATGTTCCTGCTGTATGGAATGGCATCATTGCAAGGGGTTAAGGCCTGGGCCCAGAGGTTCCCTGGTTCTTAGGGATGGCAGAGGAACCCTTGAAGGAGACTGAGAAAGAGTGTTTAGAGAAGTGAGGAGAAAGTCCAGAACAAGTAAAGATACAGAAGCCAAGAGAGGAGAGTTTTCAGAAGGAGGGCCTAGGCAGTAGTCTCGAATGTTAGGGAGCAGTCAGACTGGCATAGAGCAGTGCTCGGTCTCTGATACTGGGGACTCAGGTGGCAGGAGTTTCATGGAGCTGTGGACGTAGAGGCCAGACTTCAGGAGACCGATGGGTGAATGGGCGATGGGCATCAGGGGACCATTCAAGAGGGTTTTTGAGGAGAGAGATTCCGCCAAACTTCTGTAGGGTGTGCCCTCTTCCCTTCCTTCTCAATGATGCAAGCTATTCGTTTTTTTGGTGAGGAAGATTGGCCCTGAGCTAACATCTGTTGCCAATCCTCCTCTTTTTGCTGAGGAAGATGTCGCTGAACTAACATCTCTGGCAATCTTCCTCTATTTTGTATGTGGGACGTCCCTACAATATGGCTTGATGAGTGATGTGTAGGTCCACACCCAGGATCCTAACCCATGAACCCAGGGCTGCTGAAGTGGAGCTCGTGAACTCAACAACTATGCCACCAGGTTGGATCTGCTACCTCTTCCTTTTTTAAAACAAAATTTAAATTAATGTATTTTTTGTCCATCCCTTTTTATTTATTAATTTTTCATATCTCTCCACCTTTTGTTCACCAAGAGATGACAGGCTGGAGACCGGGAGCGCCTGGGATTAGAATTTGCAGCTGCCCACATTTTTTGTTGTTGTTGTTGCTGACGAAGATTCGCCCTGAGCTAACGTCTGTGCCAATCTCCCTCTGTTTTGTATGTGGGATGCTTTCACAGCATGGCCACCGCCGGGTGTTGTAGGTCTGCACCCGGGAACTGAACTCGGGACACCGAGGTGGAGTGCATCGGACTTAACCACTAGGCCACAGGGCCGGCCCCAGCTGCCCACTTTTAGAACACCTAGTTCGGCTAATGATGCTTCTCTCTTTGCCACTAGAGATTGCAAAAGACTGAAACAAATGGACAAATAGAACTAAAGAGCCATCCCTGGAGGACTGGCTAAATAACTCGTGGTACTTATCATGAAATTATAAAGCTCTGCAGGTGCTGAGAAAAGATGCACAAGAGAAATGTGATAAAAAATGGACATGTATGTAAACGTGCTTTCATATCCAAAGACAGTTTCTGGAAGGACACATAAATGTTAATAGTGGCCAGCCCTGTGGCTGAGTGGTTAAGCTCATGTGCTCCACTTCGGCGGCCCAGGGTTTGCCGGTTTGGATCCTGGGTGCGGACATGGCACCCCTCATCAGGCCGTGTTGAGGCGGCGTTCCACATCGAGGAACTAGAATGACCTACCACTAGGATATACAACTATGTACTGGGGAGAAAAAAAATAGAGGAAGACTGGCAACAGATGTTAGTTCAGGGCCACTCTTCCTTGCCAAAAAAAGCTTGAAAAAAAAAAAAAGACTCACTAGGAAGAGATTAGAGTACCAAGCTCTTTATAAAAAAAAGAGAAATGTTAACAGTGAGGAATCTGAAGTGGAAGCAATTTTTTGTTTTACGGCATTATTTACTGTTAGATAATTTTTTACTCTTGTGCATGTATTACTTTTCCAATAAGAAACAAGTTAACGAATTTTTTTAATACTTGGAAGAAAAAAAAATGCCAGCCCGAAGGCGTCGTTCCCTCCCGTTTAGGCGGGAGCTGCAGCTTTATTTAGGGTTGTAGGGCTGCCGCTTGGAAGGCTCCAGTCACACAGCACAACCGCAGAATCCCAGTTCACAGCCCCATGTCCGCCTTCAGCTTGTGTTCTTTGAGCCACCGTTTCTTCATCTCTACAGAGCAAGGTGGAAATGCTTCTCGCTCTTTATGGTCAGACAGTCCTTGGTATAGCACCACCCAGGATGCCTCTGGTGAAATGTGGGCTCACCTCTGTTTTTGTCCCTTGAGGTCCCACCCTTCCCGCTAACTGTTGGCCCAGTGGCTGGGCAGAGCCACCCCTCCTTCGGGAACCAATCCATTGCCTGCTGCTAAACACTGCCTTTCTAATGCACAGCTCCCCTCTCCCCTCTAACTCTCCCGTACATCATCCCTGTTGGGTAGTTCTCATTTGTCTCCCTTTGCATATGTGGTCCACATTCCATCCTCACGCACTAGATCTTTTGTCTGATTTTCTCATGAATGTCCGTCTTGGTTTCCCGCATAGACTGAAAGCACTTTGAGGCCAAGAACCACGCACTTTCCTTTCTTCATTTCACCATGCTCCCCTCTTTCTTCTGCCTGCTGTGGAGCAATGAGCACTGTGTCTAGAATGGGCACCCAATAAATCCTTGCTGGGTAAGCAAAGAAGGAATATCTGGGAATGCCTCACTGTGCCCCGTAGAGCTCTGGGACCATGAGGTGGCCTGTGGGCAGAGGGCACTTTGAGGCAGGGGAGCGGAGGGAGCACAGATCAGAAGGTGAGCATCCCAGAGATGAGCTCTTTCTGCACATGGCACTTCCTGACACCTCGGTGTCTCCACCAGCACGTGGAGCATCATCACTTACTCGAGTATTTAGTGAGTGTCCACAGAGTAAGCAGCATTTTTTAGAGTGCTAACCATTATTCTAATCTTCTGTCTGTAAACAAGGGTGTTGTCCGAATGGGTGAGATCATATTCCACCACATTATTATCTCAGCCTTTGCCTTTCTCCACACCCCCCGCCCCCACCTTCTCACACCCACGCACCCACACAGTATGTATAGTCTTAAAATTACTGCTCTCTTCGGGGCTGTGGGCTCCAACTCCTGCTCTGCCACCCCCTGGCTGTGTGACTGTGGGCAGGACTCCCCCCTTCTCTGGGCTTCAGGGTCCCCAGCAATAAAATGAGCTATGCACCGGAGATGATCTCCCGGGTTTCTTCCAGGTGTGAATTCAATGACTGTAAAGTTCCTTTACCCTTGCGGCCACCATCGCTGCATCATCTTGTGACTCGTGTTTTGTCCCCAATTGCTTTCAGGAATTGTGTTCCAGCCCTCAGTTCATCGTTGGTGGAGCCACGCGCACAGACGTTTGTCAGGGTGGTCTCGGTGAGTAACCGGGGAGAGTCCTGTTTGCTTTGAGAGAGGGCGGAGGTGTGTGTGTAATGAGTAACATCAGATGACGCTGTTAGACTTGACCAACTAAGTGATGCCCGTGATTTCTCCATATGGTGTTGTGTTTTTGATATGGTACTGTTCACGGTGGGTCTGGAATTCTGGAACTCCCTCTGGCTCCCCCTAACAAGAGATTTTCCCCATGCTCAGATAACCCCTTTGAATGCTGGAGTCCGGAGCCAGGATTGTAGGCGTGTAGTTGATAACTGTGCTGTGCTATGTTTTGATAATAGTTCCCTTTAATGGACATAATTTGCCCTATGGAATGGCCACGTCTATGCAATTATGGGCTGTCATACTAGATGCTTTTACAGTTAGTAAGAACACAAGAATCTCACCTTTCTAGCCCAGCTTTCTTTCACAGGCCTGGAATCCTAGGATTAAGAAATTTTGCTTCTCAACCTTCCATATTCCCTCCAAATCAGGTGCACTGAAGCTTAGGAAATAATTTCTTTTCTTTTGTGAGTTCTGGCCTCAAGTGTCAGAAACCGAGGTTCTCCTTGATAGCACGTTAGCTTGTTGACCTCATAAACCCTGCCGATCCCAGGGCCTCCCAGTTTCTGCGCTGAGTTGGACAACATGATATTTTAGGGGACAACATGGCCCTGAATTAAATCTGCTGGGCTTCCAAATCACCATCAAGTGATAGCTGCAAAATACAGAATTGGGAATGAAGGCAAGGAGGGAACAAATCCCGCTTGGTGGAAGTCAGCAAAACAAACAAAATCTCGGCATCCATACGGGCCTGCTAAGCCTTTATCTTTCAGGAGCTCCCCATCCTCTCTCCGCCTTGTGCCAGGTTGTTTCAGCCTGCTGGTCACCGTTAGGATTTTGCAAATCACAGGGCATTTTATTTTAATGCTGCCAGTGTTCTTTCCTTTAACGAGGAGAGCGCAAGTCCCCTTAGCCCGCGCTCATGGAGCGTGAGTATAAAGCAGCGAGAATGTTCGGGGTGCCACACGCAGGCGGGTGCCCATTCCCTGGAAACCACAGCCTCTGCATCCCAAGGCTTTGTGTCAGGCTCACAGCAGGGTGGCCTTCTGACCTTTTCTCCTTCTGGGTAAGTGTGGCTTGCCTTTTTCCTTCAAGCTAAATGTTTAACCTAATTTAGCACGTGTCTCAGGGAAACACAAGGTCAACTCTCCGCTTTTAACAGCTTCTCATTATGGATGTTTGAACTTTGGGAAAGGTGTGTAATGAGAGCCTGTTAATTGATTGAGTCGGATAGACATCTTCTGGATAGTTTTCAGCAGGGAGAAAAGAGGGTTTCCAAAAAGAGGCCTGAGCGTTACCGTGGGGAGTGTGTGCCGTGATGAGCCGGTGCTGGAAGTGCCGCCGATGACCCAGCTGCCTCTCAGAATCCAGCTCACAGCAAAGGGAGCGTGGCCCAGCTGTGGGCACCCTGGCTCAGCCCAGCCGAGGCGGTGGCGGTTTTAATGAACAGAGCGGAAAGGAGCTGTGGAGTCCAGCTTGCTGAAGGGCTCTTGGTACAGGGGCCCACGGGGCTGTTGACCTGATGGAACCCCAACAAGTAGAAAAGTGGGTGCCTCATGGCGCCAGGGTGGAAGCCAGCGGCTGAATCCCAACAGCCTTCGTGCCCTGTGAGATTGGCACCCGGGCTGGCCCTGCACAGTGGGTGGACTGTGACGAGATTAAGAGGAGAACTTCCTGCCCCGACACACAGCGCGTGTGCCCACGGAACAAGGCGGTGTCATGCAGCCCTTGTTGAATCAGGGCGTGACACGGGTTATGTTTGTCAAATGCTTTGTTGGTTTTTCAGAGGCCAACACAGTGCAGTGGGGTCTACTGTAGGTTTTTAAAAAACCCATGATTATTTTTTAACCGTTGATCTCTATAATGAAAATGCTATCTTTTCCACAGAGTTTTGTGTTACTATTATTATTTGGAATATACACTGTTCAAAAATTAAAACAGCTGAAAGGCGTGCAGTTCCCATCTGAAAAGTCAGCCTCCCGTCTGTCCTGTGTGTGGAGACCCCGCTGGTCCCTCCGCTGCTTGCTCCAGCACAGTCTGTCTCTCCTTGGCATGTTGGCCCATGCACGTCCCAGAACATCGTGAGGCATCTGTGGCCACTGAGATGACTCTGTCCTACTCATGCAGGACACATCTCTTTGTGCTCTCCACATGGGAAGTCGTGCCTGTGCGTCGGCCAGAGCTCCTTGGTCACTGGTTTTAGAAGTCCAACCCCACTAGTTTAAGGATAAGGGGAATTTCTTGGCTCATCCAACTGGACCATGGGAAGCGAGGGCATCGCTGGCCTCAGGAAGCCTGATCCAGGGATCTAAGATGTTCTTGGAGCTCCCTCTGCCTGTCTCTCATCTCTGCTGGTCTGTGGGCTGGCTTCACTCTCTTCCATGGCAGGCAGGCTCCAGATGGCAGGAAATATGACCATTGGTTGTTCCAGACCTCAACATGGTAGAGTCCTGAAGCAGCTCCGCTTCCACAAATCTCAGAAAAGGACTCTGATTGATGGTTGACGTCTTTGCCCATTTTTGGATTCAGTTATTTCAGTCAGAGGGTGAGGTCTTGTCTGATTGGCTCCGCCTGGGTCATGGGTCTCTCTTGGGACTGGGAGCCTCGCCCTTCACCACAGGGGGAACTCTCCAAGAGAAGGGGGCAGTGGCGCTGGGCAGACCGAATAGGGAAAGCATGCTGCAACATATAAGCCGGGTGCAGGGGCCTCAGGTCTGGCCAGCCTGTGCTCTCCCCATCCCAGGTCATCTCTGCTCTTTGAAGTCAATGGCCCCGCCATCTCTCCCCCGCCCCTAAATCCGTTACCCTGCAATGCTCCTGGAAATGCCCATCCCTGAGGGCCCTCCTCTCCCTCTTGGTGTGTACAGTAATTCAGTCCCCCGAGTGGAAAGCGCTCACGCAGGGAGACCCGGGTCTTCATGGTCTGCCTGTGGCCGCCTCAGTTTTCACAGCTGTGAAATTGGAATATAGTCAAACCCAGCTTGCCAGGTGCTTATGATGAGTAGAGAACCGACACTCGGTGCCTTGTCTTCCTGGAAGTGGGCACTCCCGTGCGTGGAAGTGGATGTTAATGACCCCAGTTGCTGACTGTGGGCTCCACGGGCCTGACTCCCTTACACATCTTTACATCCACAGCCCCTGGGGCAGAGCTGGATGGATGTTTGTGGGCTTTTAACCCTTCAACCCACACCCTCTGTCTCTCCCATCGTTCAATCATTTGGAAACAAGGATGGCCTAAATCCGAGGCAACTTGTATCCTTCTTCCTTCCTTGCCAATATCACTCTTGGTAGTCAGGCTGGGTCAGGCATTTAGGGAACAAATCCCGTCCTGAAGTTGTCTGCACGTCTTTATTTTCAGAGGATTCCAAAGTTTCATGCGAACTAGCCTGTCTGTCTGCCCGTCCTCAGCTCACTGAGGCTGCTGGGTAGGATAAAGGTGTTTGAAGGTGCTTGCTGATCCTTGACAACAGAGGGTGTCCCAGGGACAGGCCCTGAATGACATTGTCCCAAGGCCCTGATGGTGGGCTGTGGGTAAAGGAACACAGGGAGAAGCCCCTACTTCCTGTTTGCTGGATCCTGTGGCCCCCCCACCCCCAGGGACTCTGCTCCAAGGCTTCTGAGTTGGCCTGTCTCTCACAGGCTCAGCAGGACCTGCTAACTCCACCTGCCCCACAGGTCCACCTGCCCCTGCCTTAGTTCGTCCACCTGGAGGGCAACACCGACACCAGGTGTCACTTATGCCTATGGGTGCGAAAACGCAACAGGACTTGAAACATCTTTAGGCACAATGGGCCTAAAGGCCACATGAGAGATGTTACTCTAGAACTGTAGAATTTGGTCTCTGAGAAATGAAATTTGACGCTTGCTGTTTTCAGGAACAGGGAGTAGGAGATTTTCTTCTTGAATAAATGAGGAACAGAGGCTTCAGACCTTAGATAGAAATGCGAATGCTTTCTGAATAACAAATGCTACAGTGTTTATCCACACTTTTGATCTGCTGGGTGGTTTATTTTCCAGGCAGGGCAGGATTAGTAAGTGAGACAAGCTTTCCTTTGAAGGTTTGGTGAGTATTGGGGTTTCCCTCTCTATACTGCCTTCCTGCCCATTTCCCCCTCTGGTGTGCTTGCTTATCTCTTCTACCCTCCTTTCTCTATCGACCTGGTTTTTCTCTTCCCCTCTGCGGAATTGATGTCTTTTTCATCTTTGTTGTATTTATTGAACAGAGTTTTACATTCCGTATTCTTGTTTTGAAAAGGGAATGACTATCCCATTTCACATGTCTCTATAGACATACAGAAAACAAACAACCACCTAAATTCAGGAGCCTTCTGCTGTGTCCCTCACATTGGTTTTGCTCTGTGAGTCAGCATCCCCCTGGAGCAGGGGCCCGGCGCCCAGCCCTCAGCAGCTAGGACTGGTGTCAGCATTTTTAAAAGCACTTTGCTAGACACCTTTTGATCTGTAGGGTCCTTGGAGGACTGGGGCGAAGTCAATCAATTCACTAGGACCCAATGGTTACTTTTAATGAGCAATCAGGGGAAGCCTCAAAGAAATTAAAGGGCCAAACCTGCTTGTTGATTCTGGAAAGCACAGGGCCAGACATCCAGGAAGCAGAAAAATTGTCGATGACAGTTCCTTACAGCCCAGTCATACGTGACATGGAGGAAATTCACTTTGCTAACAGGGTCTTATCCTGCCTGTGTTGGTTCCCCATTTTCGTGGCATGTCTTTTCCCTGTATTTGATTCCTAGCGCTCAGTGCCCTTGTGTTTGGTCCCACTATCACCACTGCACTATCTACTCTGAGGAAAGGGCCTGGGACAACCATTTACACTTTAGTGAGAATTTGAGCCAGTGGGTTATGGGAGGATTTGTAAATTGAGTATTGTTTCAAGAGTATGAAAGCATTCTATTGTTGCATCTTTAGTTACACTAACCCTCACCAACTTATTTCCTTTAGTATGAATGCAGGTGAAGAATCACAGTAATAGAAATCAGATCATTTTCATATCACATTCCAATTGTTGCAAATATCTCAAAATACCACTTCTACTCATCACTTCCTCATAATTATGCTGTTTCTTAGGCCACCCTCCAAATCTTTTATATAGAACATTAATAAGAAGCACAAACCTTCCTGTATTATAATTTTCTAACACATGTTTTGGTAACTGTTTCAATAGGACTTTTTAGAGTCCTCTTTTTTCTTTATGCATTTAGAAACATTACTCTGACATTAGATCTTGACTTCACGGGACTTCCAGAGGGCCCATTCACAGGGAAGGTGAAGAAGCCTGCATTGCAGGAGTGTTAGGCTGCTTCTGCTAGAGAGAGATTTCTTTTGGCAGCAAGAGAATCTTGTCAGGACTCTCCAGTTGCACCTCCTCAGAGGGGTCCTAACTCTCCCCACTTCCTAAGGGAAATGCAGAAAGTGCAGGCCAGCCTCTGAGGCCCCAGGGAGACGAGCCCCTGCCCTTGAGGTTACTAACCTTACTTGGAGGCGATGAACGGTGCCAGGCCAGGGGCGCTCTCTGAGCTTCGTCTTGGCTGAGCAGCCTGAGGTTTGGGTCTAAAAACCACGTCCCAGAGGGTGGCTGATTCCTATGCATGGGGGGCTTGCTGAAATACTTCTGTCCTCCACTTTCAGAGGACAGGATTTGTAATGTATTCCACAGACCCAACAGGACCCCCACCGTTGGGGCCCGACATCGTGTCCAACAGCTCAGGGCACTGCCCACGGCTGAGATTCCTACTTGGCGGACATCTACCAGGGTCCAAGGACACTTTCTCCATCAAGGACAGGCTGTGAGTCTTGGGGTCCTCCAGCCCTCTCTGACCTTTTAGGGGCACGCCGCTGCCCCCACCTCAGCCATCAGGTCTGGCACGCGTGGCTGGTTAACGGGCACGAATAAAGGAGGCCCCGGGAGCCACCTGCAGACAGTGTGGTTCATGGAGGGCTGGTGATGCAGTGTCGGGTCCCTGAGACTATGGGGAGCCCATGTGTGCTGGGGGCTGCGGCTCCTCCCTGAGAGGGGACAGTGGAGGTGGAGGCAGGCTGGCGCAGGAGCAGGAAGCAGGAGGTGACGGGCTGTGCTCAGGCCTCCGTGAGCTCGGGTTCAGCCTTGGGCATTTCTTAGAAACTTCCACAGGAGCATCTGGGGCTGTGGGTCATGGGCATACCCCTTCAGTGCCTGCCACCCACGGAACAGACGTGTGGATCCTCCTTTCCCTCCTCTGCGCTCTCCTCCTCCCATGAGAGCCTGGTCCTTCCAGAAGCAAACCCACAGCGCCTACTCACCGGAGAAAGGACAGATGCTTCCTTTGTTCTAAGAGGCTACACAGATTTGAAGAATCAAGCAGAGTCTCCATGGCAGCAGTCTGGGCCATTTTACAAGCCCTTCCCAGATGCCACCCTCTTTTAGAGGCTCTCTCTTGGCCCTGTCTGTTCTTGTTGTCTCCCTCCTGCCATCTCAGCTCTTGCCCTTTCGCCAACAACTGTAGGCCAGGAGGAGGTTCAATAGAGAGTAGTGGGGCCTGTGGCAAACTAGAGATCATGCCCTGCATGACGGGGAAGCACCCCCCAACTTGACCCGGATGTTACCGTGCAGGAGCTAGGAGACCCACCCCGACTGCCTTGCATCTAATAGCGCCCCCTAGTTACTGTCACTCCCCTCGCTCGGCTTTTCTTTTCCGTGTGGCATTTACCACCTGCTACATGTATTTATTTATTGGTTGTCTTCCCCGCTAGAATGGAAACCCCATGACATTGAGGATATTTTTCTCCCTGCTGTCGTCTCCTTAGGGCCTAGAATAGTACTTGGCACAGACTAGATGCTCAATAAATGTTTGTAGAATCAATGTATGAATGGATTTGGGCCAGATTTTGTACTTTTTTAAAGAGAAACCAGAAATCTAGTTTTCTGTGTGAAACCTCCCCATTCAATATCTCAATCACCATGCAGGCAGCACTGCACAAGCAGACCAGAACAGATCGGCGAGCCGTTTAGGGCTGGCTTAGCCTCTCAGTCTGTACCAAGTCCCTTTTGCACACTCCACTGTCCACCCGGCTTTCACCCTTCTTCTCTGCGCTGAACTGCTGCTAGCCGTCCTTGCCTGGGTCTTTGGAGAAGTCAGTTCTTTTCTGGGGGAGCCCTGGGCCCCTGCACTGGCTGCTGGTTGAGACTGCTTTCTCTGTGGCTGCCTGCCCAGCGACCTGGCCAGGGACCCCTCGACCCCATCCCCGGGACTTTTGCTTCCTTCCTGTCTCCTTTCTCATCTTTTTGCTCCTAGGCGCTGTACTCAGAATATTTTCCCAGCCTAAAAATACCTCCCTCTCAGCCCCCAACACTCCACTGGGCTGCTGGGCATTTTTACATCTGGGTTCATTTTCACTTCATCTCTTAGTGCGTCTGAGGCTGGAAGGCTGTCCTCATCTTGCTGTGGAGCCTCTCCTTGGTCCTGTGTCTAATATCTGATGCACTTGAAGGACCCATTTGTACATTTGGAAGGCTCAGGATCCCCAGCGCCAATTTGGGAGCGCAGCACCATTTGCAGTCATTTTTGGAGGGGGGTATTCGGCAACCTGTGTCAGCGGCCCCGGTGCCAACAGTTAAGGACCACTTTTATGTCACCGTGTGCATTTCAGCCTTGGCCAGAGCTAACGATGAGTCTGAGCACTCATCTTTTATTTTTTTTCTCTGTTGGACCCGGCTTCTCATATTTCGTCTCATTTTTTAATCCAAAGGGCATTATAATTAAACTCAGTAAGTAAACCACTTCCTTGAAACTGGCTCTGAGATGTGTTTGCATAAGCCCCAGATATATTTACTTACTGATGTTTTTTCCTTTCAGTGAATCACTTCCATTTTTATAATCTACTAAGAAATTTTTTCCCTTCCAGATAGCATTAAAGACCTGATTTAAAGCGAGGGGAAAAAGGAAGTTCTGGAACAGTTCCACACCATTGAGCCTTATTCCTTCAACAACAGGAGAAACGAGATGAGCACTGGCCTGGTGGGCTGCTTGAAAACTAGCAGGAACTCTGTGATAATTTCAACACGCTCCCTCAGCTGTGTAGAGTTTTCTTTCATTTTTCCTTTCCTCCCTGCTGATCTCTTAGAAGGTAAAGCAGGATGGCCTCTGATTTCAAAAGATGACCTCCCAACTTTTCCCATTTTGTCCCCCTTTTTGGACTCTATTAACTCTCTGGGATGCTCTGCAGCTTCTGGGAACCAAAGACACCCCCAGAACTGTCCTCGGCAAAATGCTATGACAGGTGGGAGCCACCCTCGGCGCCCAGCTGTCCCCGCTCTGCTGTCAGGTCTGAGGCCGCCTTCTGGGTAGCCATGGGAACCGCGAGTGGAGCTGTGAGCTCACCTATGGGGGGCCGCAGGAAGTGGATTATTTAGTGCATTTTATTCCATGTCGTACAGCTCGAAAGGAGTGATTTTTGAGGATATAAAAATTATAGTTGCCATAAGGAGTCACATGGCCATTGCTCAGAAAAACACCAGTAAGATTTGGGGCTAATCTTTGAAACGGTGTTAGTGACACTCTTCCCGGGGCGACCCCAATACCCCACTCCCTGCTGAGAGTTTCTGCACATCTGCAGTGCCAGGGACCCATGTGCTCTGGGGTCTTGCTTCTAGAAGAACGGAGGCTTGCTCTAATGCAACCTAAAATGAGAATGATACCCAGTAAGGTGTGCTAGATTCTTAATTTACAGGTACAGCAGGAGATGGGGGGCATGTGGCGGGTTCAAGGATGGTTGGTGGTGGGACGCATAGGAGACCGAAGGGACATGTGGCTTGTCAGACATACTAATTTGTCAGGATCAGGAAGAACATTCACAGTTCATTCATTCATCTTACAAATACTTTTTAAGGGCTTTCTTCCAACAAATGGGCACTGTCTCTCCTCTCCTGGTAAAGAGGGAGAGGAAAAGGCTTTCAGGCCGCAGAAAGAATTTGAACAAAGGTCCTTCGGCTAGAAAGAGCCGGGCACTGGCATGGACCCGCAAGAAAGTGCCAGGGCTGGAGCATGGAGGGAGCAGGGGTGCAGAAGCTGAGGGTGGAAAGCAGAGAGGCGCCAGGTCACGTGGGGCCTTGATGCTGCGGGAAGAATTGGGTACTTTATTCCTCAGGGCAATGGGGACGCGGGGGAGGTTTGTCAGCAGGGGCGTGTTCAGCCAGACCTGTGCAGTGGGGACAACGGAAACGCCAGGCAGGAGGCAAGGCCCCACCAGAAACCCTCATTATCTGAGGGTAACTTGTATGGGAAGAGGGGCCCACTAAAAGCATAACGGTGGTCCACATTTCTTACTAAATAGTTTCTAAAAAGGTTTGATAAGTGTATAACTTTGAAAAATAATACCAAAAATTATGAAAAAAATGTTTTCTTAGATTTCACAATGCTTGTGTAGTAATTGCAGCTTTGTGCTAAATCTTAGAACTAGGAATGAAATCAATTGTTGACTTTTTTGAGGGGTGTGCTTTTTCCAAAGAAATGACGAGACAGCAGGATGCAACACCCTCCATTTCTCGCTTGAGTTTCGAAGCAGAATCAGGAAAACATTCAAAGACTTCATCAGTTTTCCCAAGGTCCTCTTTCAACCCTCTGATGCTCTGACCATGCCCCTTTGAAGTGTCAATCCTGCCTTGAGCCGGGTCCGTTTTCTCTTCCTCGGCGGCTGTAACTGCTTTAACTCTGCCGGGTTCGACGTGGACGGTGGCTCGGGAGCAGCTCTTCTATGCCAGTTTCATCAACTTCATGAAATCCCGAAAACTTAGCAGAATGTTCGTAGTCACTTTGCAGCTACTTTGCATTATATTTGCATGTGAGACGGGCTTGATGGGTAGGGATAGGTATTAGTGTTAAGCAGGGAGGATGTTTAAGTGCAAATGCGTGAATATTTTCACATCGTGAGAAGTTTGTTTCTTTCTGCAACCTCCTAATTACAGCTCCTGGATAATGAACGTTTGCAGAAAGAGGGTCCCTCATAATCCCAGTGGGAGAGAAGGCAATGGCGGGGGGTGTTAGAGAGGAGGGGCTGGATTCGGGAGCTATTTAAGAATAAAGTCAAAAGCATTTGGGAAGCAATTGGATGTGAGTGGAGTGAGTGGAAAGAACCAAAATGAGTCCCAGGAACAACCCCTGACGGCCTAGTGGTTAAAGTTCGGTGCGCTCTGCTTCAGTGGCCTGGGTTTGGTTCCCGGGTGCGGAACCACACCACTCGTCTGTCAGTAGCCATGCTATGGCCACGGCTCATGTAGAAGAACTAGAAGGACTTACAACTAGAATATACAACTATGTAGTGGGGCTTTGGGGAGGGGAAAAAAAGAAAAAAAAGAGGAAGATTGGAAACAGATGTTAGCTCAGGGTGAATCTTTCCCAGCAAAAAAAAAAAAAAAAAAAAGTGGATGTGCAAAAAGATAAAAAGACTCCCAGGCTTGAGCAACTGAGAAACTAAAACACTAGTGGTGCTGATGTTTGAGAGAGGAAACCCAGAGGAGAGGCAGGTGGGTGGGAGCAAGATGGCGAGCCGTGCTTGATAGGTCAGACGTGGAGGTTAGTATGGGGAGTGGCACCAGCAACGTCCTAGTATAATTTTCGTTTTCGTGTTTTTTTTCTTAAAGATTTTTTTAAAAAAATTATTTTCCTTTTTCTCCCCAAAGCTGCCCGGTATATAGTTGTATATTCTTCGTTGTGGGTCCTTCTAGTTGTGGCATGTGGGATGCTGCCTCAGCGTGGTTTGATGAGCAGTGCCTTGTCCGCGCCCAGGATTTGAACCAACGAAACACTGGGCCGCCTGCAGCAGAGCGCGTGAACTTAACCGTTCAGCCACGGGGCCAGGCCCTCATTTTTGTTTTCTTGTGGGTAGCAGCCACTGGTGTTCTAGTGTAGATGCTGGTGGTCTGGTGGTTAGGATTCAGGGCTCCCACCACTGAGACCCAGGTTCATTCCACTGTAAGGGAACCTCACCACCGTCTGTAGGTTGTCATACTGTGGCAGCTGCGTGTTGCTGTGATGCTGAAAGCTGTGCCACAGGTATTTTAAATACCAGCAGGGTCACCTGTGGTGGACAGGTTTCAGCGGAGCGTCCAGACTAAGACAGACTAGGAAGGAGGACCTGGCCACCCACTTGCAACAAACTGGCCATGAAAACCCTATGAACAGCAGTGGAGCATTGTCAGATACAGCGCTGGTGGGGAGAGGATGGTGTAAAAAGACCGGGCAGGGTTCTGCTCTGCTGTGCACAGGGACGCTAGGAGTCGGAATCCACTCCACGGCACTAACTACATGCTCAGTGGATGTTTGCTGATTCCCTTATTTGGGCATCTCTGTGTTTTTGGTTAATTGTGGGTTGGGTGATAACAGCTAATAACAAGGAGGTTTATTGAAGACTTTCTACACAGCAGGCTGTAAGCTGAGCACTTTGCACACATTGTCTCGTTTTTATCTTCATAACAACTCCAAGAAGTGGCAACTATTTGATGTTATTGTGATGTAAGTGGATGCTACTATAGGAGGTAGGTCAGAGGGTGAGCCAAATGTTAACGAGAGGGGCAGTGGTGCGGGCAATGGAGAGTGAGGATGGAGAGAGGCTAATGAGGAGCTGTGTGTGGTTTGAGGGGAGGACAGAAGGTTCCTGAAATTTCTTTCTTGTCTTTCCTAGACGTCTAGGGCAAATATTTCCGATGCTGATAACCCTGCTTGCCTCACCTTCTGAGCGGCTCTGCAGAATGTAGGAAAGGCGGCGAGCTAGTGATGTTCGGGGCTGATCCTGGCTCTGACATTGTGTGGCCGACCTTGGGAGGTTGCTTAACTGCTCAAGCCCTAAGCTTTACTCATCAGGAAAGTGGGGAATAAATACCCGCTTGATTGGCACAAAGCCTGGAAGATTCGCTCTAGGAAGGTGCTCTCCTTGTGCGGCCCACCGGAGAGCCACTGGAATTTTCCTTATCTGCAGAGATGTGGCTTATTGTGGGAGACTATCTGAAGTTCATCCAGCCAGCTCCTCTGGAGTCACTGGGTTTGGCACTTGGCACATGTCTGAGATCTAAAACTGCTGTGATCCTCCTCAGGGGCCCTGCCTGGGAAGTGGGGAACTAAATTGAGTCCCCTTTAGTTTAAAACTTTGTCCAATCCAATAATTGAAACAGTCGTTTTAAGCCTAACTCAGTCCCTTTTGGTAACTGGTTAGCCTTTCAGATTCCTCTTCTGCTCTCCTTTCCAAGATGGCGCCGGAGGACCGGCCCACTGGATCCTCGTGTGTGTGCTGGCTGTGTCTGCCGAGCTGTGGTTCTCCTGGTTCCTGCCCTGGCCTTCTGCTGGTGTCCACTGCTGGCATCACACTGGTGGCCTCTTTTTTTTTAATTTGTTGGTGTCACAAGGGGACTGAGGGGGTTTGCGGAGAGCCAGCCAGGCATCTCTGTCCATCCGTGGCTCACCACTTTCTTAGTGCTCTGGAGGCTGCCCAGGCTGGTGCAGAACTTCTCTCCAGAGTGGTTTTCTCTCTGAGTCCCAGTTGGGGAGGCCCTCGGTCCTCTGGGCTCCCTCAACCCATTGGGCACTTGCTCCTTGCTCTGGAGTTTTGCAGCCCACCTCTTATTGCTCTTCCCTATCTGCCTTCCCTGGAAGCTGCATTGGCAAATGGGGTCGAGTAGAGAGAAGCTGGCTTACCCGTAGGGACCATCAATCAAGGTACTCAAGAGGTACCGTAAAAATGTTAGAGTATTTTTGCTGCTACTGTATGTACGCAAATGTGCATCTTTTATATCTTTTGCGGCCTGATGTCTTCTCTACCCAACTGGAGATTTATATTTATATATATTCTCAAACATTCCTCTTGTTACAAATAAGTCCTTTTCGCTCAGTGTGAAAGGATCCTGTACAATAAACTGTGAGGTACAAACCCATTTTGCAGATTAGAAAACTGAGGATCAGAGGAGTTAGGTGACTGCGGCAGGTCACTCAGCAGACACGTAGGGGCCTGAGGATTAAACCAGGCTTTCGGAGTCCAAAGCCTGTGTTATTTCTACTCTTCTATGCTTGTGGGCTTCTCAAGGGCAGGGACCATGTCTTACATCTCTCTCAGCCTGGTGTCCTGCAGACTGTCCCCCACACGGGGATGCTCGCTAAGTGCTGGTGAGTGATGATGACATACCAGAACTACGCCCTAAACCTGAAGGGAGGGAATCTCCCTAAGATATGTTTTCCAAGGAGGATTGGAGGCTGGAGTGGTGGGGGAGATTTACGAAATCATGCAAAGAGCCCAGAATATAAATGAAGCCTCCGGCTCAGGATGCTCTGGGGTGTGAACGTGGCCGATTTATTCACGCCCCCCAGCCCTGTGCGCCACCCAGGCAGCCTGTGCAGGCGCTGCTACTGGGTGGCTATGTGGCTTGGGAGAGCAGGTGACAATGATCTCAGAGTAAACTGGAGCCTTGAGGTTGCCCAAAGGCCATGACAGAGCTGGAGTCAGGCATCCCCAGGGCTGGCAGGTGTCTGTGCTTCAGGGCTAAGGCTGGGGAGAGAGCAGAGGGGTGTCTGCAGGGTGGAGGCTGGCCACAGGGGAGGGCTAGGCTGCAGGGGCGGGGTCACCAGAGACCCAGCTGAGCTGATGTCTCCCAGGTTCCGAAATGTCAAGCTTTGCCTTGGCTTGCAGAGGTGGGGGCTGACATCTGTATGATTTGGAGGGAAGGAAGAATGGTATAATTATGTGGCTCAAGGGTCCTGCAGGAGGTCAAGAGGTCACTCTCCCACATCCAGGGAGGCCTGAGTCTAATCATGCCAGGGGTCTTCAGTGGGGCCAATGTTGATGAGACCCTACTCCTGGCGTGGGTACCAAACTCCATGAGCAGGTCAGAGACTTCCTTTGGCTGTTACAGTTTTCTTTAGCCAGAGAAGACAGGAGTGAGAGAAGTAAGGGGAAAGCAGGAAGTGGCTCCCAGAGTAGTGATAGGTTAAGAAATAGCGTTATCATCATCGTCAGTGACATTGATAATACTGAGCAGTGGTTTAGAGCTGTAGATTTATGCAATGCCATTTTGTCCACCCTCCCTCCAGTGCAGACTTTCCTCAGCCCCTGATTTTGCTGTGGAAGTTCTGGCTCATTAGTTCTCAATGGGGAGCTGATCCCCACCCCGTACCCCCCAGGGGACATTTGACAATGTTGGGAGACGTTATTGGTTGTCACAGTGGGAGGCAGGTGCGACTGGCGTCTAGTGAGTGGAGGCCAGGGACGCCACTGAATATCCTCCAGTGCACAGGACAGGCCCCACGGCACAGAACTATCCAGCCCAAAGTGTCGGTAGCTCTGAGTTAGGGAACCCTGCCCCAGCTGGATGCTCTATGTCATAGGAGCATTATTAACTAAGGCAGCAGCTCTAAGTTCTAAACCCGGTTTTAGTCTTATGCAGTATTAACATATGCTGTTTTATCTCCCCTTGTTTGAGCTATTGACTGCAAAATGGGCTCAGTCGTAAGACTTCCCTGCTGGTAATCAAAGTGTCAATTTTCAAATCACTTCTGACAATTTCTTACCCACTTGGTTTCAATCAGTCGGCATTATGCTGGAGTCTGAAATGTCTGAGGCCCATGGTTTGCCCCCAGGGAGCTGTCAGTCTAGCCAGAGAGATGGGAGTTGTCAGCAAAGCAAGAAGAGCCACAGTGTGCGCGTGTTTTAATGTCGGTGAAAAGGCAGGAATTAAACGCTGGGGGCTGGAAAAGGCACGAGCAACATCAACGGGAGCGAGAAGGAGGTGAGCTTCCGTGACAGCTTAGCACCGATGCACAGAGCGGAAATAGCGCCTGTGTACGAACCCTGCGAAGGATGCCTCAGCTGTAATCAAATCCTGAAGATGGATTTTTACAAAATGGGCACATATTAGCAGGGTCAGAGTCTTTGCATTACATTCAGCTGTGCAATCGGCAGAGCCCTGTGTGTTCTCCTCGACCGATCTCAGCCCACTGGGAGCCCCCATGGCCATGGACCGGACCGTGAGCAGGAGGGAAACGGAAATTAGCCAATTAAAAGTATTTCTGGGGGCTGGCCCTGTAGCTGAGTGGTTGAGTTCACGAGCTCCACTTTGGCGGCCCAGGATTTTGCTGGTTTGGATCCTGGGCACGGACATGGCATCAGGCCATGCTGAGGCAGCATCCCACATACTACAACTAGAAGGACCCACAACTGAAAATACACAACTATGTACTGGGGGGCTTTGGGGAGAAAAAGGAAAAATAAAATCTTTAAAAGTATTTCTGTCTCTGCCTGTTTCAGTTTCTCCTCTCTTTTGGATAAATGTTCCTCTTTCCATCACTCTATTTGGTGGTTTCTTGCTTCTTCATGGCCCCTCTTCAGGCTCCCCAAGATGGTGCCTGCATATGAGGAAGGCCGTATGTCCTCCAGGCAGTGCGAGAAGGGCCGCTGGTCCTTGTGTACCTGGTGCTGTCCTCTGGGTCCTGGCTGGTCCCCTGGAGATGTGACTGGTGTATCGTGTCGTCTGTTCTCTTGGTACCATCAGGGTCCAGTGGAGCTTCCCGGGCTGACTCAGGCCCGCCTGGGTGCATGCTGACACATCGCGTCTTCCAGCCAGTCCCTGAGCCATGTGGTCAACACAACCTCTGCAGTAGGGTTGACCTGCCTTTTCCTCCCTGCCCTTGGCTCAGTCATCATCTGTTGGCAGAGGGAGTGCTTGGGGGCGCTCTTTGCCATCTTCTCTCACCTTCTTTCTGCCTAAATACTCCGTGCTGCCATTTTTACTTTGCTCCCAGAGTCCCCAGTGGGAAGCAGGGCATGAATCCTCTCTGCTTTGGCTTCCTCTGCAATCTACCTGGGGTTGAACTCTTGTTGCCACTCCAGCCATTGTTCATCCTCGAGATGGGGGAGGAGACTGCAGGGCCTCCGATGTCTGACCTTTTCTCTTTCTTCCCCTCCTCTCTCCTTCTCCCTGTGGCCCAGAAGCGTCTTCACTTCCTCCCTTGATGTTTGGGAAATTCTGTGAAGTTGCAGCCTGAGTTTCTGTTACCTATAGCTTATAGTAACGCTAGGTGTTCAGACCTTCAAGTTTTGACTGTAATATGTGAATTTTTGAATTTAGAGGTATCTTTTTTAACAAAGGCTGACTCAGGATTATTATTTCTTGATGGACTTAAAAACTTTTTTTGACAGAGCAGAGCAACGACTTCGTTGTGATGGTTGGGGTCCATCTGATGTTTTCTGGAAGCCCTGAAGCCTACTGATGCAGTGGGTGGGGGGTTCAGGGGGATCGTTCTTTGAGTGAAATAAAAAAGATCGGCTTATTCTTTTAGTAAATATTGAACCCATTACATATATAACCTGAATAAGGAGTAGGAAGAACAAAGCTCAGGAGGTTTCCCAACTCCCCATGAGGTCAGTGACCCAGGACTCCCCACCCTAGCTCTCTGGTTGGCCAAACCTCTAACCCATGACCAGCCTTCGCTGGAGGTGGCTGGGGAGAAGGGACTTCTTCATTAAGATTATTTCCCAGTTTTTTTTGTCCACCTTATTCACCACCAAACTTGGGTCCAAAAGCCTCTTGGCTGCTTTTAGAAGTTAAAACTTTGCTCAAAGATCAAAGCTGTGGGGGCCGGCCCGGTGGTGCAGGGGTTAAGTTCGCATGTGCTGCTTTGGTGGCCTGGGGTTCGCTGGTTCAGATCCCAGGCATGGACCTACACACTGCTTGTCAAGCCATGCTGTGGCAGCCGTCTCATGTATAAAGTAGAGGTAGAAGGGCACAGATGTTAGCTCAGGGCCAATCTTCCTCAGCAAAAAAAAAAAAAAAAAACAAAAAACAAAAAACCGTGGATTGGCAGTGGATGTTAACTCAGGGCTAATCTTCCTCAAAAAAAAAAATTAAAAAAAAAAATCAAAGCTGTGTCTCCACTGAGAAGAACCCAATGACTATGCCACAGCCTTCAAGGCAGTTCTCCAAAACAAGTTCCTGAAATGTTTTGAGCAACAGAATAAATGTCCATCCTCCCCAGAGAACTCTTTGAAGGGGAACACACTCATTTGGCTGTGTTCTTCAGAAAAAGCATCTTTGTCTTGACAATCCATTCACACCTTATAGAGTCACTGGCAGGAATCCAAAAGCTTGTGTACCCGCCACGTCTCCTCAGAACGCTGTGCGAGCCGGGTGGACCCTGTGAAATGTCAGGAGTGAGGCAGATGAAGAGAGAATTAAGCTCTCCTCCAGCTGGGCAGCCCCCTTTGATGTCAGCAACTGAGGGACATTTCATTCCTGTGCCTTGAATTGTAATGTCTCTGGAGTGTTCTAGGCGGACTGTTGGAAGGAGCTTGGGCTGGGAGCAAGAAGGTCCATTTCAGAAGAGGGGCCAGGCTGCACCCAGTCATGAGGGTCATGAGGCAGCTCTGACCCCGATGAGAGGCCACCTGCTTCATAGAGGGTTGCAGAGCAGTCTCCCCGTCCACTCGCCAGAGGCCTGTGTCTTGGGGACTGTCTTCCCTTGTCTCCCTCTGCCCCAGAGCTTCAGAGGCAAAGGCCCTGATGCTGGTGGAGGTGGAAGCTGTCAGGCTCAGTGCACGTCCTCGTGGGGCTCCACTTCCCACACGCCGGGGAGATTCAGGGGCCAACATGTGGAAGGCGCTCTTGGGGGTTTGCACAAGAACAAAATGTAATTCATTGATTCCTTCATTCCCTTGCTAATTTATTTTTATTTATTGAACTTTCATTGAGTCCCGACTATGTGTCAGCCACCAGCTGGGGATGCCCAGATGAAGGAACCCACATCTCTGCTCTGTAGGAAGAGATCAGAGAGGAGTGGGGAGAGAGACAGCTCCAGTGGCCCAGGAAGGTGCTGGTGGCTCTGAGGAGGGAGTGCATGGGCCGCCGAGGCAGGTCAGCCATTGGATCAGGAAAGCTTGGCCAAGTGGCTGATGCACAAATGGAGGTTTGAGTCCAAAGTGGGTGGTGACTACGATCTGAGGCAGCTTGTGTTCAGTGCACAGAGAAGTATAAATAAGGTCTTTGGGAAACACAAGGAAAATGAGGTGACTTGTGGCTGGAGGATAAGAGGCGGGGCCGAAGGCTTCGTGGAGAAGAGGAAAGATTCAACAGGTGGTGTTGCAAGCAGAGGGAACAAACGAGAAAAAGCGTGGCCATGGAAAAGACCAGGGCGTGGTTTGTGCACATCCAAGTTTGACTGGAGATTAGATTCAGGGTGGGAGTATCACGGGAGAAAGGCGGGGGAAGTGGGCAGAGTCATATTGTGAAGGATCTGGTTGCCTGTTTTTACTTCAGTCTTAAGCAACGGAGGGAGTTGGAGGTTTTTGCGTAGACATGACATGATCACAGGTGTTAGCAGGAAGGAGACAGGAGGGCTGGGAGGAAACTGTGCTATTTTGTTCACTCTTTGGAAATTGCCTTTTAATGAGATATTGCCCCTCCTGAGTCTTCTGTAGTGAGAAGCAACAAACCCATGACTGCCCGTACGACTCTGCCTCCCCCGGCCGCCGGGTCTGGTCTCCCCTGGGAGCCCTGCTGCCATCAGGACGAGGGTGCTTGTCAGTGAAGTGGAGCCGGGTGAGAGAGGGAGGCGGGAAGAAGAGTTGCCTTCTGGATCAGAAAAGCTCCTCCAAAAGGAAATGTGTGTGTGAGAGACAGAGAGACAGAGAGAATGTGAGGTTGGGTGGGGAAAGCAAGAGGGAAAGGAATTAATTTAGGACCAAATCAGGAAGCTCTTTGTTGACAGCGAAGGACAGACAGAGAAAAAGGCTTTCTAGGGTGACCTGGTGATGGAGCCGTGCCAAACAGATGACGGATCCTCAGAGGCGGGATCCTGGGCCACAGTTTACTCTCCTGAGTCTGAGAAAACCATAGGGCGTTCACTCCTGGACTATACATGCAGCTTCGGCCAGTGTTACAGGAAAGCAAAGCCAGACGAGGTCCTCAAAGCATCTCTAAATGATGGAAGGGGCTTCCATGGGAAGATACATTGAAGAGATGCAGATTTTTTTTAATGGAAAAAGTGAAGGTGAGATACACAGGCAGGATTTTGGATTCATTTGAACTGAACGAATGGGAGAAACTTGTCACCAAACCCTCGACTCCTGGAGGTGGGGCCCTGCAGTGAAACCGGACAGAGGCCGCTGTTGGGCCAGTGGGATGAAACATCCTCTCACACTATGAGAAGCGTGTTTAAAGACATGGAGATCTCAGAGACCGATGTAGGATAGGCATACACACAAGACGTGCTTACATCATGATGATAGATCCGCCACAGGATGTTGGGGTGAGCCAGAAGTGTCTGGCGCTTGTGCTTAATCTCGTGAAGTCCACACCCCAAGGGACAAAGATGCCTTCCAAGAAAGTGCCACTCACTGACCCGGTCTGGGAGGTCCTGACTTGCATAGAAAGGGGTTTTCTGTTTTCTTCTACATTTACTTGGCTCTGCAAAGACCAACACCAAGCCCTAGGAATTTTAACCTCTCTTGACTTTTATTTCTTCTGCCTCAAATTAAGATGATTTAATGCTCATCAATACCTCAAGAATGTTAGAAGCGTTGAAACATCAGGGCTGTCATAGTGAGCTCTGAAACATAGAGGGGGAGTCCTTTAAACAGACATGTGGACCCAACTCTCCATCGTCCAAGGTCGTGCTGTGCAAGGAACACACCTGCACACACACTCACATGTGCACGCACTCACACGCACACAGCCTGGGTTGGCCAAATAGCTTCAATGATTTCCCCCCACCAAATGTTTTTATCAGAGTTGCTAATAAGTGACCCAAGAGACTGGTGTTTGTTTCTTTTTTTCTTTCTTTCCATTTTCTACTCCACTAGTCGAGCGCTTAGGAGATGTGAAATGTTCAGCGTGCTGTGGGCGGTAGGGAGGAGAACCTCCAGTGATTGAGTACGTGACTTCCAGTGAGGCGTCAGGAGCTGACAGCTGCTCGTGACCTTGGAGGAAGGGAGTCTGACTATCTGACTTAGACGGGAATGGTGTGACATGGCTCTGGATTGAACAGGACAGTGAGGGTCAGAGAGAGCAGGGACCCTGCAGGCCTGGCCTGACCAGTGTGTGTCCCCTGTGCCATGCTGCAGGTGACTGCTGGCTTCTGGCGGCCATTGCCTCCCTCACCTTGAATGAAGAGCTGCTTTACCGGGTGGTCCCCAGGGACCAGAACTTCCAGAAGAACTACGCAGGAATCTTTCATTTTCAGGTACTGGACCTTGCTCGGGGCCCTTGACGCTGCTTTCCGTGTTCTCGGGTCCCGCCCCAGATCTAGTGCGTCAGAAACTCTGGGGGTGGGGCCCGGGAGCCTCTGTTTTCACAAGCCCTCCAGGTGGTTCTAAGGCACACTTGAACCTGAGAACCACTGATTTAACATATCCATCCAATCATCCACACGTCCATCCCCCTCCTGTCTCCCCCAGGCCACGTGGCCTTGAGGAAAGCACTTTGGAGTGAGGCTCAGGAGATGCGAGTCTGAGTAACCCCCTGTTGCCACTGCATGATGCTGGGCAAGTTTTCTTACCCACAAACTCAGACCCTGGATTGACGTTTCCTGCTTTCTCTGGCATCTCCTATGTGCATGGATAAGTAAGACACAGGTCCTGCCCTTAAGGAGCTTGGAGAACATTAAAGGTCCAAAGCTTGACCGCTGATGAGCACTGAGGCGCTTTCTGAGGTCCACCGAAGAAACTCACTCTGCCCATCAGCTTATCCCTATGAGCAGCGGCTGTGTTTTCCCACCCCCAGTTCTGGCAGTATGGAGAGTGGGTGGAGGTGGTCGTCGATGACAGGCTGCCCACCAGGAACGGGAAGCTGCTTTTCCTGCACTCGGAGGAAGGCAATGAATTCTGGAGTGCGCTGCTGGAGAAAGCCTACGCCAAGTAAGTGGGGCAGTGGGGAGCCAGGAGACTCCACAGTCTCCCTGGAGGGCCCCCCCAAACTCAAAGTGTCGGGTCCAAGTCTTTCCCAGCACCTGGACCCCCATGTACTGTATCCCTCAGTAACTCAGAGAAACAGAAATTTGGGCTAAGAGTTTAAAATCCCAGCTCTGTCTCACGTGAATCTGTGCATCAGGGGCACGCCCCTTAGCTTTCTCCTCTTTCAAAACCCAAGGTCAGTTCTTAGGTCAATGTGAATCTTTAAAAGAATGAAGAAGAAGAAGAAGAAGAAGAAAACAAATACTTAGATACCAGACTCAACAAGGTCTCCACCCTTTGCTCAGGAGTCATTCTCCTTCTCGCTGGCATTCCATGTTCAAAGCCTTCTTTTGGGTTCTTTTAATTAGTTGCATTTAGTGGTACCCTTTTCTGCAACCCCAGCTCCTTTCCAGCCCTATTCCCAAAGCAGGCCCCAGGGGATGCCTCTCAGCCTCGAGGGAGGGTCCCCCCATCCCTACCCACGCCCCAGAAACCCAAGGAGCCAGGGGCAGCTCTGGAAATGTTCCACTTCGCTGCTTTTTCTAGGAGTGGGTGGCCCAGTGAGAGGTGGTCTGAGATTCGTTCCTGGCACAGTGCTGAGCTGGCCACTTGAGATGGTGGCCTAAGCACTTTCCTGGCCCATGTAAAATTGGCAAAATCAGCGAAGGACCCTCCTTTACCTTCCAGACCATGCCCTGTCCTAGCACCGCCCTGGCCCCCACATCACGTGGTCCCCTCGTGGGGTTGCTCATGGCTGTGGATAATGCATGCTTGCTTTCTTTTCCAACAGACTCAATGGTTCTTATGAGGCTCTTGCTGGAGGGTCCACAGTGGAGGGGTTTGAGGATTTCACCGGTGGCATCTCTGAGTTTTATGATCTGAGGAAGCCGCCGGCCAGTCTGTATCATATCATCCGGAAGGCGCTCCGTTCCAGCTCTCTGCTGGCCTGCTCCATTGATGTGAGACACAATGGCTTCTCTTGGCTCCCCTCCCCAAGTATGGCAGGGAAGGGACTGGACGTGGGTGAGAGGCCTGGAAAGGCTTTGGGCCAGAGCAGAGTCTGGGACTTTCTGGGCAAGTCCAGTGACATATTAATCCCCAGCACGTGGGAACTGGTTAAGATCTAATTAGTGGGGAGGAACCGAGGCTGGTCTCATGGTAGGAGCCCCAATGCCCCTAATTGTTAGAGCCCCTTTAGTTCTGTGGGAATCGCCCTGAGAATGTAGCTTGATCCCTGGGTCCTGGGCCCTGCCTTTGTCGCCTCCTTTTTGCCAAGTAATCTTGGGATTTTGGAAAACAAATATGATGACTGATAATACTTGATGGAGTTCAAGATCGCTGAAGGAAGGGAAGAGGTTCTGAACCAGGGTCGTGCCCTCTCTCTCATGGAGGGTTGGCTGTATGGTGTGCCAAGGTGGTGTGGAGACCAGAGCCTGGAGGCCACCAGCCCTGTGGTCTCTTGTCACCTGCCACTCCACCCACCCTTCCTTCCTCTCTTTCTCTTACCTGGTGATCTCAGACGTGTGAATGACATGTGTCAATGGACATCCCAGCAGGATATGTGTGGTTTTGGTGGAGAAGTGATACGGGGGTGTGGAGGGTGGGCTGTGATGAGGAAGGATGATTGGGAAGCCCTCTCAGTGAAAACGTGGAGAACCAGGACTTGTCCAGAACATTCGTCATGGATAATTAGTCTTCTTCAGGCAGCATGGGGTTGCTCTTGGAGAATTCACGACTTCCCAGTTTCCTGGGGCATTTTAAGGGCTGGTAAGCCATATTCCAGTCTTGGCAGCCACGCAGCGCCCTGCCTGGAACCGCAGCCCTAATTAAAGAGGGCTGAATGGAGAGGGCTCTGCTTACCTGAGCTTCATGGTTGCCCCTGCACCTCCGGCCGCACACTGGGGCCCGGTGGCTGTGTAGTCTGTCTTTGGAAAACATTGTAGGACCGGCCTCAACCAGATCAGAGTCAGCCACGCTGAGTGGACTTTATTCTCAACCCAGGTCTCCAGTGCAGCTGAAATGGAAGCCATCACCCGCCAGAAGCTGGTGAAGGGTCACGCATACTCTGTCACCGGAGTCGAAGAGGTAGAATCATGGGGGCGGGGAGGGCAGTGTGCAATGATGGTACCATAAGTCCAGAGCATCCCTGAGAGGATGAGAGAGGGGATCAGCCCCAGAGCTTCCCAGCCCCGCTGAGGCATGGTCTCCCTGGTTGCACAGAGCCCTGACCACATGTGTGCCCTTAGCTCTGGCTCATGACAAGGGCCCTTCTGACGCTCACCCACTCGGAGATGGATCACGTGCCGTCTCTGAACTACAGCTCTATGGGTTTTAACGAAGTGTAGGCTGTCCTCGGGGATGTGGCCAGGAAGAGGAAGACGGTTCTGGAGGAAAGTTGTAGAAATTGTGAGTTAGATTCTACACTCATTCCAAGAAGTACGTTTGTGCAGGTAAAGCAGTGGAAACCATAGGATCCCCAAAGAGAAAAAAGGCAGTGGTACCCGCGCCTGCTTTCGGGGTGCGGTATAATGACGGAAGGAATGCAGGTAGTCCCCACTCTGCTTCCAAAAAGAATTTGAGGCGGCTTCCAAGGAAAAGTATAGACACAATGAGACCATCCCAATCTGGGCGTAGACTATTCTAGGCTAAAGACAGTGCAACAATCGAGAAATTCATTTTGCTTTGGGTTTCCCAATGGCCGAGGCCCAAAGGGAAATGCAATGGGTGTCTCAGCTCTTGCTATTTATTAAAATGGCATGCATGCATTTTACATGTGTTTGTGTTTTACAAATATGCTCTTGAATGAAGTCAATTCCCAAATCCAAATGGAGCATGTATGTGTAAGCATTGGGCTAGGGCATGACGGAAGATACAAAGGAAAGTAAGACACAGCAGACTTCACGGTTGCTCTTGTCTGTGGGTGTATGCAGGTGCAAGTGTGGGGCTCACAGTGAGCATTCAGTAAACAGTCGGGGAAGGAGGTATAGACGGGCTCTGGGGACAGGCTGCCTGGGGGGGGGGTCTGTCCTCCATCTACCATTTACTAGCTAGGTAACATTGGGTAACTTAGCCTCTCTGAGATTCAGTCTCAGATTTTTGAGCTGTAAAATGAAGGTAATAACACTACCCAGCTCACAGGATTGTCGTGAGGTTCAAATGAGGCATTTGAAATGCTTCGCGCCGTGCTAGTCTGTAATACATACTCAATAAATATGAACTGCTGTGTTATTAATATTTGTTTGGGTGGCATTTATTATTATTAGGTCTCGTATATTAAGAACTGAGTCAACCATAAAACCGAAACACAAGTTAAAGCAGACATAAGCTTGTTTTTGTGCCAGACTCACTATTTATTCAACCAAATTGTGAAAAATAGAGCAGCTGGCCGAAGCCTGAAAACATGTGTTAAGAGAAAATGAGAGCATGGTTGTTTAGGGACCTTTGAAAGATCAAATGCCAATCCTGTTGGGTGCAGACGTGAATGTGGGGCAGCGGGATGCAGCAACTCAGTTGCTTTTTTGTGCGTGGCCTTTGCAGGTGGATTTCCAGGGCCATCCGGAGAAGCTGATCCGACTCAGGAATCCGTGGGGAGAAGTGGAGTGGACGGGAGCCTGGAGTGATGAGTAGGTCCTTTCCCCTCCCCTGGTCCTCACTGCCCCCTGAGGAAAGGCATCAGCAAACCCACAATAATCATGAGACGGAGGGTAGAGTGAGTTCGGCAGCGGTTTCTGTCTACAAATTAAGCAGCTTGTTGAGAAAACAGTATAAGATGGTTCCAGGCTGGGAGAAGCAAAACAAAAACCACTTAGCTGTCATCTTTGATTCTGGATCTGGGCTCTGGCATTTGCAGAAATGGCAGCTTGGTCGAGTTTTGTTCAGGGCTGGAGGCTTTGCCTGTTTTCTGCCTATCACCTGTGGCTATCCAAAGGTGAGATCCATCACTCACCGTCGGATTCTTTCCATTCCACGAACCCTGGTCACTCTGACAAAGGCCAGACCCCTCAGCAAGAGGAAACCGTGCTTAGAAAGCAGAGCTTGACCCTAGGAGCTGCTGGCCACAGCCGGCAGTGACGGATGGGAGAGGCGCTCGCTCTCCCTGGGAGCTCATTACGGGCGGGTATCCATCTTTTCTGACAAAGTCATTAACGCCCTGAGAGGCTTTCCTTGGGCGGCCTCTCTGCTGGGGGGAGGAAGTCGGTCAGAGATGGTGACTTGACACCGAGGCCTCCTGCGGCGTCCCAGGACAGCCGTGCCTTGGAATCAATGTCACTGTGGTACGGGAGGATGGAGAAAGCATGGAGCGGTTTCCGTTCTACTTGGCATTGCTGGCAGGGGGAGGCAGGCTGGCTCTGGGAAAGGAATTAGAATTTGCTGGTGTCATTGGTGAAGAGCCGTCAGAAATGGGAGTGGTTATAATAACCCCCCTCCTGATATGTTCTTAAATCTCGAGTGTGCCCCCACATCCTGTCCATACTCTGTGAGGCCACTGGGGCGTTTGAAGGGAACTTTATTACATTTAATCACACATCATTACTGCTCATAACTGCCACACTTCCCTTCAGGTTGGTGTCAAGAGGAAACATGTGTCCCTAGGACCACAGATTGGCCTTCTGTATTGAAGATTTTTTTATTCCATTGCCTAAGATTGAGCAAAATGCAAAACCCCGGTTTCCAACTGCCCCAAAACAATGTCACTCTAAATGAAACTGAAACCCTGAGTTTTGGCCATTTTAACCAACAGCTGTTTATCAAGCTGCCCAAAGGGCTTCTCTGACTTCCTCTCCTTTTCTTGATGTCGCTCAGGCTCCAGCAGGCTGGGACAGGTCTAAGGGTGGGAGGTGGTGACTGGTGAGGACCGTATGTTCCATCATCTTGAGATGCAGCCTGGGGTATATATGCACTGACTGTTGGGGGAGAAGGGGGCTTCATCTCTGAGGGACCATCCCTAGGCTCAGCCCAATGTCTACTTAAATTAAACAAATGTTTTTTAGTTCCAAAATACCAACTGGGAGATTTAGGTGAGATCTAGAATTCTCCAACGTGTCCCCTAATCTTTGTTTACAACAAGCGCATTCTGAGATTTGGTGCTGATCCAATGGATGTTTCAGTGAATGGAAGAGGCCCTGGGAGCTTCGCTGCCTGCTCCCTCGGGGCTCTTGGAGGCCAGCTGCGAGGGAGAGGCTGGCCTTGGGGTGCCTGGCTTTTCTGCAGAGAAGGGAAGGTATCTATGTTCTGCTGAGAGTATTCAGGGAGAGAGTTTTTATTTTAAGTTGGATCTTGATATTGCTCACTTATTTAGACATTGCATAGATATTTCAGGAAAACCTAACTTTGTAAAGGTCAGGTAGCTGGAGATGGCATTTGAACAGAGCATGTCGGTATTGCCACCAAAAGGCCACCAGCAGGAGGCCTCATCGGGCAAACATTCCTTCAGGGGAATTGCCATAAAACTGGGCCTGACTGTCATTCTTTAGGCTCAGGAAGTGGACCATGTCCCTGCCCAGAGGTGGTCAGACTCTCTCCAATGTCTTCACCCCAGCCTGATAGATAAGCCTGGATGACAACTCGCTGACTGATCCTGGTGTGCGTGCCTTTCTGCAACAGCATCCTCGCCTCTCCTCTCTTGGGCTTCCCCATTCCTGTGGTCAGGGGCCTGGGAGGCTTAATCAGAAATGTAAAACTTGCTTGGAGAGTGAAATTAGAGCAAAGTTGCGGAGCAACGTTTCTGCTGCATGTCTGGGATCATCTTGCCAGTGCCCATGGAGTCCATGTCCCTGGCCTGCGTCCTCTCCCCAGACTGTGTGCTCCCCACCTACTGTGTGTTTTGCCTTTTCTTTCCACGTGGCTGGGGTTTTTTTGGCATTCCATTTCTGGCCCTTTGAGGGAAGTTTAGCCGCAGTAAACAGCTCACACTGCAGCAAATCCTTCAGAAATGACCACCTCTGCTTCCTTTTTAAAAATAATTATAATTTTATTATTCTTTTTCCCCAGTGCACCAGAGTGGAGCTACATAGATCCCAGGCAGAAGGAAAAGCTGGACAAGAAAGCTGAGGATGGAGAATTTTGGTGAGAGAGTTGCTTCCTGGAGAGCTGCCCCCTTAGTTGCGGGTCACTTCCAGTTCTGACAGGGGGCAGCGCATCTCTGTGTATTCCAGGAATTCAACATGGCGCATGGCCAGGGGGGCTGTCATTCTTCTCCCCCTTTTCACCCTAGTATAATTCTACCTCTCCTCCAGTGTGTCTAAAGCATTGAAACCACAATATCTGGGCCCTCAACGTGCATTAGCAATCAACCTGTCTTCCTAAGTTTCCATATCTTTCCAATGAAACAAAGCCTTTACTTCTGTCTCTTTAAGAGTTATCTTGCCATCGAAATAGGATAACCTCCTTCGTGGGTGGGCTAAGGACGAAATAAGGACACTTCCTGAATGTGTCACTGCTGAGGGGACATCTCTATGCTGGACGTCAGTCAGAACTGAATAGGAGAAGAGCTCTTGTAGGCTTAGCTGTAACCAAGCTGGAGGCAGGGGCTGTGTTCGGATTGCCTGCTGGAGCCTCCTCCACTGTACGGTCCGTCTCTGTGCTTGGTTGGTTAGCTGTGTGATGGAGGCTCTCTCATAACAACGGAGAAGCTAGCAACAGTGAGCAATTCTTGCAGTAGTCCCTGCGTGCTTGTGTCAGTGCGCTGAAGTGGCCTCTGCTTCTTCCCGGGCCCAGGAGACCTGCCTTCCGTCACCTTTCCAGCCTGACTTTCTTGACCCAGAGCCCTCTGCTCCCTCTGCCTCCAGGATGTCTTTTGCGGATTTCTTGAGGCAGTTCTCTCGCCTGGAGATCTGCAACCTGTCCCCAGACTCCCTGAGCAGCGAGGAGGTGCACAGATGGAACCTGGTCCTGTTCAACGGCCGCTGGACGCGGGGCTCCACCGCGGGGGGCTGCCAGAACTACCCAGGTGAGGCGAAGGTCTGCCTGGGCCCCATCTCCTTCTGGCTTGTCCTCCTCGAGCTGGGTGTTCCTCTCTGGACATGCCTTTGCACTCTGTTCTCTGGCTCCTGGGCACCCCTTGGAGGCCCAGCTCCACCCTGGGGCTTGGAGGCCAGGGCGGCATGGGTGGGCGGTGGCTCTGCAGCCCCTCACCTGAGGCCTGATCTCAGGTAGCACCATTCTTCAGCTTCTGTGTGTTCGGACTGTCCCTGCTTCACCCACCTGCCCCCTGCCCCCCAAGGACGTGCTTCTTTGTACTAACCATGCTCTTGGCCCCCAGCGCCAAGATCTCCTGTTCTTCTCTTGGGCTTCCGCCGCCTGACCCAGCTGGCTAACGCCCATCCCACTGAGCTCTGGGTCGGAGCGGCTAGTGGTGTGCTAGAGGGACATAGGTGTGACGTCTGTTCTTTCGGGGGGCTTCATCCACCAGAGCAGCAATTTTGCTTTGCGTCTGTGGCTGTCGGAGGTGGAGGGACCTGACTGTGTGGGTCGGGGATGACCACACACAGGGCATGCGAGTGGCACTCCCTGCTCTCATGGGAGTCATTGGCGCTCCATCCCTGAGGGTTAGTCTGGTACAAGCCGTTGCCTCTGCACTAATCTGGGCCCTCATTTACGAAAGGTGGGGAGCCTGTCCCGGCTCATGGGAGATCACTAATATGTACACATACAGGCTCCTCCTAGGTCGAATCAGCTGAGGCAGCTCCTGAGGAAGAAACTGAAAAACGACCCCACATCTCTAAGGAGAAATGAAGGAAAGCAAAACCCGCTCTCTCCACTTCCCACACCCCCAGACCCTGCGCTCCCCCGTCTGAGGATCTGACATGACGTGCTGATGAACTTAGACTGTAAGCGCAGGGCAGGCCAGCTTCCTTCTCAGGACCGAGCTCCTCGCGGGCTGTGCTCTGTGCTGTGCAAGCAGCATTATATACAGTCCCACACTGGTGCAGGCTTGATCTTGACCAGGCCTCCCCTCCTTCATCCCCCTCCCACCAAGAGCTCCCATTTCTGGTGGCAGGGATGCGTGCAGAGCAGAGAGGAAGGGGGAGGAGGGGCACCCTTTCCTGCCCCCGTTGCTCAGCTTAACAGCTGTGGGCCCCTGGGAGGATCCTTTCCTTCTTCTGAGCTTCACCTTTCCAATCCTCAAAGTGGAATGATAATACCCACCTTCGCAAGCGCCTTGTAAACTGGGTAGCGTTATACAAATGGGAGGTGTTATTTTTATGGCCCATTCTCTTCGTCTAGTTCTGTTAAGGAGTAAACAAAAAACGTAGGGATTGCAGTAATGTTGCATGTGGGAGAAATTAAAATACGCTCACCATTAGCAAGCTCTTAGAAAATGCCTAGGAAATTTGCATGGATCATTCTGGGAGCTCAGAACTGTGGGGATGCCTAAGGTATCTGTACACACGGAATCGCTCTCCCATCTGTGCCGCCACTAGCTGTCGCAGAGGGATGGATGGTTCCCGCCCTTTGGTAATGATGTAAGTATAGACGATTCCAGAATCATCTCTGACTCCTCTGGAATGTACAGATATTTGGTTTTAAAATCAACCCACTTGTGCCCTAAATAAAAAATCTGGAAGTGGGAGATTCTGGGAAGGTGGAATTGAATAAGTAATATTTTTGCGAAGAAAATAGAATAATCAGTGATCTTGGTCACCTGTGAATGCCTTGTGTTTTCATCAAGTTGGACCCTGGCTTGGAGGATGTCAGAACTCCCCTCCACCCCCAAGTCCTTTCTTCCCCCAGGGCACATCATTATTGAAATTGTTGAGGTCCTAGCGTGGAGATGCCCCTCATGTCCGGCTTCTCCAATTATGCTCTGCTGCTTGACTCGGTCATAGAATTGCTGTGTGCCCTTGGGTGACCCATTTGACCTCTCTATGCCTTGGCTTATGTAGTCACTATTTTGAGAGATTTTAAAAAAATTCATCTTTGAAACTAGCAGTCTTTTGCAATATCCATAGGTGGTGTGGCGGGCATGCTTCTTAATTGCCAATTATTATTCCTCATGCATTATTAAATGACTTACACTTGAAGGGAGTGTGTCTCATCAGTGGGCTGCAACGCCAAAGCCATCAAGTGAGGCCCTTGGGCTGATGGACAGAGGATGAGCCATGAGGGCGGCTTCAGGCTGTGATCTGAAGAGGGGGCCCTCTGAGGGAGGACACATACCCCTCAGATGGGGGTTTCTGGGGAGCAAGAGTGGTGGTCTCTATAGCCTGTCAGCAGAAGCCTCCTACGTAGCCAGCCTCCTCTGGACTTGGTCCTCATCTGTCCCCATGCCTTTTACCCAGAGATCTCCTTCCTCCAGGAGGTAGGTTTGTCTTCACGGGCCAGGAGCTGAGAACAAGGAGATGTCAACCATCTCCCCAGAAAGACTTGGAGGTTCCTTCCCAGGGGGCAGGGTAGCCCTGGGACCATGGCACCTTGACTGTTCCCTGTCAAGCGTGTCCAGGCCCCTGGTTGGTCAAATGGACGAGTGCAGAGTTCCCCAAAGCCATGGGTTGCGCTGCTGGTGTGTGGGTGGGGTAGGGAGATGGGAGGGAATGCCTGCCCACCTCGCAAAGAAAACCCACCGAGGGCCTGCTTACTGGGCACAATTTGGCCAGAGTTTTCTTTCACTGGGATGATCAAAGATCTTCCCTTCATTTTTATTCTCGCCCATCTCCTCACCCTGCACGGGGGGAACCTCCATCTCCCGGGTGACTTCCAGCCACGTACTGGACCAACCCCCAGTTCAAAATCCATTTGGATGAGGTGGACGACCACCAGGAGGAGAGCGAGGGTGAACCCTGCTGCACGGTGCTGCTGGGTCTGATGCAGAAGAATCGCAGGAGACAGAAGAGGATGGGACAGGGCATGCTCAGCATCGGCTACGCAGTCTACAAGGTACTCCCGAGCTGGGATCATCCTTTACCACATACCTGGCGTCTTTGGTGGGAATATTTTGACGAGTAATTGGAGTGCATCTTTCCTATTGCTTGAATATTCCTAATCAAGCATTGTCCTTGCTCCCCTATACGCCTCTCCCAGTGGCCTTACTGAGGCCTGAATTCCACAATTAGAGATTCATTCTTATGGCTTAAGTCTCTGCTGTTAACCTTGAGACATGTAATTCACTAAACTTTGCCTGTCATTGAGGGCTAAGTGACATTAGACTCACATTAGTGTATCTTAGACTCTTTCCAGGTATAGGCTTCTCAGGGGCCAGGAGCCAAGAACATAGGGGCATAAGACACTTGGGATGACAGAAGGAGTATGAGGGCATCACGGAGTGGGAGAAGGGAGGCTGGACATGGGAACCAAAGACAAACACTCTGTTTCTTCCTGGGCATCTTAGAGACACTTGTTGGGACACACAAGGGATGAGCTGGGGTGACAGAAGCTACATGGCCATTTTCAGTTCTGGTGTCTCTGGAATGGGAGTCACAGCTGGCTCTCCTCTCAGGCTGCAGTACCTGGCTCAGCACGCCAGTTTGCACAGGTGACTACCCCTCCATGGCTGTCTCAGCCTCACAGATATGTTAAAGCAAGACCTTCAGGTCTCGACAAGCCTAGCCAGGAGCAAATTGACATCCACTTTTTCATACAGACAAAGACTCCTTGTAACAAATTCCGGAGGGATTCACGGTGGTTGTTTTTATACCATTTTGTTAAAACTGAATTTCTTGGGAAAAATACAATTCTAATCAGGAGGACCAAGAGCTGGCTGGAGGCCCAATGTCTCAGTATAAATGACCGCATGAAAAGGAAGCATTGTAATGAGAACCAGTAAGGAAAGTGCAATTGTCCAGTTCGTACCTCCCAGCCCCTTTCTTTCTCCTGTTCTGGACCCTCGGGCTTTAGAGTTTAGGGTGCGGTCTGTGTGTGTATTTTATATTGGAGGAATGGGAATTAGAAATAATTGCTGCTTGATGGCAGGAGAAAAGAATGTCCAGTAAATAAGCTCCAATCGTACTCCAGCTTAGCCCTTCCATCCGCACCTAGAATGTAAACAGCAGCCAACTAGATTCTTTGCTTGTAGGGATAAAAGTCTGAGAAGGCACTTCCCGTACGCAGGTGCCTTCAACGTGCGTTAGTGAGCATAGCAGATGCTCTGTGCTGGGTGCTGGGAGGAAAGCTGGGAGACAGAGGAAAAGCACATGGTTACTACCCTCCAGGTGCTCACCTTCTGGGGGGAGTCAGACACACTCCCCTAACTGCGGGGCAGGTCAGATCCACTGTGATGGGGACCAGCGCAGGGCCCGAGGTCTCCTCAGGAAGGGACCGCTTCACGGAGGAGGAGACTTCTGATCAAAGCTTCAAAAGATGAGCCGGATTTCAAAGGTGGAGAAGGGAGAACATTCCAGCCAGAGGGGGCACTACGTGCTTCTTGATGGCTGGAAAGTAAGTGATGGTTTTGGAGAATGGGTTGTAGGCAGGCATGGCTGAGGGTGGGCTCCTCAGGGACTGGCCGCCAGTTCTTCATTGCCAGCCCCGCCTTAGATAGCCAGGTCAGCACAGCATTCCTGCAAAGGGACGTGAGCTAACACACTGTGATAGCTTGGCTGGCGTGGCGTTGGCTCTCGTAAATAACATCTACAGCATGTCGATTTTTCAGACATCAAATTACAGCTGCTTATAAAATAACCCCCTGTGTGTGATCTGTGGGCCTTCTTCTCATGGCCAGAGGCGTATAATTCAGAGCATGACAACTGGGGAAGCAAGCAGTTTTAAAGTTAGATTGAGGGGGATATAGGGTTATAGGGAGTACCTGAGATTGTAGGGAGTGCCTGGGGTTGTAGGGGTACCTGGGGCTGTAGGGGGTTCCTGGGGGTGTAGAAGTACCTGGGGTTGTAAGAGTACCCTGTGGTTGTAGGGGTACCTGGGGTTGTAGGAGTACCTGGGGTTGTAGGGAGTACCTGGGATTGTAGGAGTGCCTGGGGTTGTAGGAGTACTTGGGATGGTAGGGAGTACCTGGGATTGTAGGAGTACCTGGGGTTGTAGGAGTACCTGGGATGGTAGGAGTACCTGGGGTTGTAGGAGTGCCTGGGGTTGTAGGAGTACCTGGGTGTGTGGGGTGTACCTGTCTCTGTAGGGGCCTGGGGTGGTAGGGGGATGTAGGGATTGTAGGGGTACCATCCTCTGACCCCTGTACCCGCTCCTCTGGCTTTCTGTGTCTGCACACTGGAGTCTGGTTTGAGGTTGGAAGTCTGACACTGAGAAGCAGCCAGAAGCCCGGAAGGCTGAGCCCTGCTTGTCTGGCCTCGTCTCTCTCCCCTGTTATCTTCCTGCAGTGACAACAGACTCATGCCAGGCAGGCCTGTCATTTGCATTCAGGACCCTGCATTTCAAAGCGACTGTCTCTTTCCATCCATCAGTGGGCAAGGGCCAAGGCTTGCTCTCCTGCCTTCTGCTCCGGATTTGTGCCACCCAGAGGCCCGCCGGACTGCCTGGGGTCCTGCCTGCTGCCTCCTGCCAGGCTGGATTCAGAGCATATTGCCGGCGGCACTGGGCGTGTTGGGTGGAAAGCGGCCAAGGAGGTTCAGAGAGTCCCTGCCGAGGGGTGAAGGCTTTAGGCGGGAGCAGAGAGGAAGATACCACGAGGGCATCTGCATGGGGCATTTTGGTTTTAAACTCAAAATTGGAGGAGCGACAGTGACCCTGAACTTTTCTGCCTCTGCCGCCAGTTACTAATAGGGGCACCAGAGTGACGATGCCAGCTGATCCATATTTTCCTAATTTTTGTTTCCAGAGTTGCAGGCAGTTGCCCGTGGACCCAAGCCACCAACAATGCCCTTCCTGTCCTTCCGGTCAAGAGCGTGTGTGGCAGGGGCGAAGTGGGGAAAGGACCCAAGGGGGTTGAACCTCCGTTCTCCCTGGGCATGGGAGGGCTCCACTCTGCGGCTGAGAGCTCATCTGTGCGAGGCAGCATTCCCAGTTGCAAATAATAGAGTCTCTCTCTCCCTCGACTAGTGAAAAAGGAACTGACCAGCTCATGCAACCAAACCAAGGGACAGGAGGGCTCCATGGGACAAGGGACTTGCATGCTGGCAGGACCCTTTCTGTCCACATCTCCTCTCTGCTGTCAGTGCCGTTCTCCGGTCCAGCGTTCTTCACAGTATCCCTAATAGCACAGCACAAAAGAAGGGGTCCCCTTCCCTTAGTTCCAATACAAAAATCCTAGAGAAGTCTCTGATGGACTCAGCTTGCGTCATGTGCCTGTTCCAGGGCTGGTCACTGTAGCCAAGGGCAGGGTGGATAATGGCTCAGGTTGAGCGAGAGCCCCGTTCTGGGCATGCCCTTGATCTGGAGGCCAGGTCTGAAGGTCTGTAAGACGCTAGCTCTCATTTAAACCCCAGTTATTACTCCCGAAGAATTTGGGATCCTGGTACATTATACAACTAGAAAACAAAGAGGTAGAACCTTTTTTTTTCATTCGGATATCTGGGGCTCAGTAGTCTACAGATGGCCTTAAACTTCATCAACGACTTTCCAGTTTTAGAAAAGATGACTAGTCTCTCACTTTAGCACAGATGTCCTCCCCAGTGGCCCCAGCAGCCTGTCTGCAAGATGTGGGGAGGGACACAAAGGCACGATGGAGGGACCTCAGCAGTCTCAGGTGACCTGTTCTCTTCTTCTCTCCTGTAGGTCCCCAAAGAGGTACGTGAGTGCTGACAGACATGTCCTTCCTTTGGTAAGAAATAGTGTGGCTGCCTGCATGGACGGGCACACAGCAGCATCTGCTTCCTCGGGTGGAAGCCGGTCCTCCCACAGACAGATTCCCCCATGGTCTGGTGAGCTGGTAACCCTGAGAGTTGGTAAGGACAATCCTGAGTCCCACCTGCCAGGCCCCCGTGGAAAGGGCATAGTGGTGACCTTTGCCCCCGTGAACCTGGTGGTCTGATTAGAACAAGATGATGGTAGCACACCTTAGCTCCTATTTATCTAGCCGACAGAAATAAATGCCCTGATCTCTGATAAGAAAACACCACGTTTATCTTTTCGGCTCCCTGCTGTTCCTGCTTTTCCTTGACGATTTACACCTGGGTGAGAGAGGCATACCATAATCGTCATACCAGCATCTGGGGTTTCCTGCTGCTGTCCCAGGCCTCACCCATCAGCTGTTCCATCTACCTCGACCCTTTGAAGGAGGAGCCTCAGGCAGCGCTCCTGGGGAAGGGACTGGTGTGGCTTGTGTGACAGCGCATCCTTGATGGCAGCCAGCACAAAGTCAGGCCCCATTCCTCCTGGCCCAGTGAGCCTCTCCTTAGCTGCATCTGGTGATACCGGGGGAGCTTTTAAAAATCTCCATGCCCAGGTTGCACCCCAGACCAATTATAGCCGGATCCCTCCGGTATTGCAATGTGCAGCCAAGGTCAGGAACCACTGTGGTGTCAGGGCTCCCCCAACTGGAATGAGTTGCACTAATTACTGAGAGGTGTTTTACCCTGATGTGGTCTTACCCCCACTCTCCCAGGGTCTCAGGCTCAGCCAGCTATGTAGCATGTGCCAATAAGGCCAGGTTCACAGGCTCCAGCCCATGTCTTGTTCAAGGCTGCAGGCTACTGGTCCACCTGCCTGTTGGCTCACAAATGCATGTCATTGATTACGGAGGTAACAGATCAGGGAGTACAGATGATTTAGAGCACACGCTCTTCACTACTTGGAAATAATTACATCCAAACCTGAGTCAAGTCTGGTCAATGGTGGTTCCCATCAGAAATGGCCCGTTTAAAGGAGAGAAAGATCATACGCGCACACGATGGAACTTCTCCCAACACGCTGGCTACCGGGTCCCTCAATGTGTCACCGTGGATCCTGTGCTCTGCAAGTGCCAGTGGGTCTCCAACCAACGGTTCTCAAACCACTGTCTCAGAATCTCCTGGGGGGCTTGTTAAAGCACAGATGGCTGGGCCCCACCCCCAGAGCTCCCGATTACGTAGGTCTGGCGTGAGGCCTGAGAATCTGCATTTCTAACAAGCTCCCCACGGATGCTTCTGCTCATCCTGGGCCCGCACTTTGAGGACCACCCTCAGTGAAACCTGCTTGACCCTCATCCTGTCGCTCCCAGCTGAGCCACGCCAAGGGAAGGGGTGAGGGCTGGGGGCTGGTGGCACATGCCTGTTTGGAGTCCTGGTAGGACCGAAGGGACTCAGCCCTTGCTTCAGTGTCCTCCAGTTCCCGCTCTGGCCTCCCAAACAGGGCTTCTCTAATCTGTCCCACCCCAGGGTTCTTACTAGAACTCAGTTTGCCCCTTTCCCAGCCCAACCCCACCAAAGTTGGCTTCCCCACCTCACCTCCCACATCCTTTCTCCTGCTGGTTCCATTTCTTCCCCTTGCTGTCATCAGGGATGGCAAGAATGATGTTTAGCCCCCTAGCCCTTCGTCCATGCCCATGGCCTGCTGGCCATGCCCCAGCATTCTCCTGCCCAGAGTGTAAACATTTTTAGGGGGAATCCCAAGGGCTGTGGCTGCCCTGGTACCCAGGTCAGCCAGGGCTGGCTGGGGCTGGCTGGGGCGTCCCTGTGGGGTCCTCACCAGGCCGGTGCAGGCAGGTGGCCCCGCTTTCCTCCCCTACTTAGCAGACCTGTGATCCAAAGAGGGTCTGGTGACCATGAATGGACACTGGCCACTCTAGGGTGGGCATTCCAGCTCCGAGTCACACAGAAGTCACAGCCCTTACAGCTTATCAGCACCTGCCCCCTGTCACAGGCATCCTGATGGAGATTGGTCATAAAGATCCAGCACCAGGAGAGGCTTAATTAGGCAGTAATGACACTGACACCTGTGTTTTCGAAGCCCTCTGCAATCGCTAATTAGCATGTGTCATACACCCACAGCCTCCCCTTCTCTCCAACAAAAGGACGGGTCATGGGGAGCATCCTCCCCTCCTGGGGAGAGCCACGGCCCTGAGGGAGGCCTGGCCGCGGCCGCCCACTCTGTCTGCCTCCTTAAGAGCTGCCGCCTTGGCCTCCCAGCCTGATCGCCCTGGTCACCTTGCAGAGCAGTTTTCCCAGAGAGGCCAACATGAGTGGGCCCTTCTGGCTGCTTTGGATAAGGACCAGGGTTTCAGCTCGCTTTTCCAGCCACAGGCCTGTATTGGGATGCTCAGTGCTACACCCCCAGGTACAGCCGCAGAATAAGAGTCTGTTGGATTCAATGAGTGGGCGATTCATGAGGACAAATATCCAGAGAGAAGCTGAGCACACACCAGAGACCCTGCTGTTCAACCCTTCGTTTAGCCGGGAAGAGGGCAAGGAGTCTGGCCAAGGTTGCAGTGTCAAGGTCATTGCCACAAACAGGGCCTGGCACCCGGAAGGTGCTCTAAATACACTTGATGATTGACACGTGGTGACAGAACCCAAGGCCTCCTCATTCTTAGTCCAGTGTTAAAAATCAACAATTCCTAAATCAGCACAATAAAACCAAACTCTTTGGCCCCCACCTTCCAGGATTTCAGGAGAAATTGACCCGATTGTTGCTTTGTGCAGCTGGAGTGTCACACAGATGTGCACCTGGGCCGGGACTTCTTCCTGGGCCACCAGCCCTCAGCGCGCTCCAGCACCTACGTCAACCTGCGGGAGGTCTCCAGCCGGGTCCGGCTGCCCCCGGGGGAGTACCTGGTGGTGCCATCCACCTTCGAGCCCTTCAAGGACGGCGACTTCTGCCTGAGGGTGTTCTCAGAGAAGAAAGCCAGAGCCCTGTGCGTGTCCTTTCCCTCCGTGCTGGTGGTGGGGGCAGTGGTCTGATTGCCCAGGACTGTGGCCTGACACAGGTCAGGACCCCGTCCCTGGATGTGACCCAACCTGGCTCCCAGCCGATGCCTCCCAGAGGACGTTTGTAAAACACCACAGGTCCCCAGGGTCCTCGCTGGGTGTCCCCCTCCTGCCCCCTCCACTTTGGTCTATAGGACACTGGGGAGTTTTCTTTTAAAAGAAAAGGTCAAGCCTGGAGAGAAGGGACACCACGAACAGCCTGGTTAGAGGGTTCTTCTCCCAGCAGGGCTGGGCTGTGAGGCGTGGAGAGCAGGACCCGGATGAGATGAGAGCACCACCTCCGCCTCTACACACTGCATACAGACCACACACAGACCCACACCCCACATATACACCACTACACACACACGAATGCCACACATACATACCACAACACATACCACGCACACCACACACAAGCACCACACATACACACGCATACCATAGAAACGGTATACACACACACAACCCTGCACCCCGCATATACACTCACCACACACACACACACGAATGCCACAGATACACACTGCAACACAGAATACCACACACAAGCACCACACACGCACGATACACACACACCACACCACACACATGCCATGCAGTACACACACACATCCACCACACACATGAAGACCATACCCCCACCCACATACCCTTATACACACCACACACATGCCCTTCCCCCAACACCACATATACAACATGCATATCACACATACCCCACACACAGTAGACACACACCACACAGACCACAATCAGTATGCACACATGACGTATATGCCATACACACATACACAGCTCAACCCTCCCACCACATATCACCCACACACATATATGCACCACACATACCATACACTCACACGACACACACCACACGCACACTCCACCACAAACTGTGTATGTGTATGCATGCAGTGCGGGCAGTGGGCCTGCTGGCTCATTCCCCAGAGGCCGTTTCAACAGGGATTCACACAGCTGGCTTCCCAGGGGAGGAGAAGGGTAGTAACTGGGGCAAGGTGGGGAGAGAATTCTCCAGAAGAATGGTCCACCAGGGTGAAGATTCTAGATTTCATGAAGAGCCAACTGAACGTGGCAGCTCTTGTCTCTGGTGAAAAACTCGGGGTGGGGTGAGGATTTGGGGGGAGAAGAGGAGGGGTCCTGGTAAGAGATTCAGTTGATATAATTTGGTGATAGTAGGAACTGAAGGTCTTGGGTAGGAAGCCAAGCCCTCAGAAAGGTCAGGAACTTCCTAAAAGCACTGAGCCATGAGCTGTGCTTTTTACTCACTCATATGTGTTTCTCTGTCTTTGCGTTTCAGGGAAATGGGGAATGTGGTAGCTGGAGACCCGCACGAGGTATGCAATCTCTTAGTATGCCAAGCTCTGGCACTTGTGCATAGCAGTCGTAGAGGTTTCTTATTGATTTGTAAGAGTTCTTTATATATTAAAGGTGATAACTTTTTATTCATCAGGGCCACAACATTTGCAGGCCCTGGCTCTTCCTGACGAAGATGAGACAGAAGCAGCACTGGGACCCAGCTTTGCAACACATCCCTAACCCCTGGGGGGAGGCTTATCATCCCTACATCTAGTCAGCTGGACCCTCAGATCCAGCCCTTCCTGTGTGCTTGAGGAGTTCTGTGCAGGACAGAGGAGGCGATGGGAGAAAGAGATCCGGTCTCCCACTCTTAGATAGACTTCCAGTCTTTTAGAGGTTGAATGATGGAAACATATGAAAAAGGTGAAGGAAAACTCATGCCGGAAATGATCTAAACCTGCATGTGTGTAGTCTCTGGGTGCTAGAGTGAGCACTAGTCTGGGAAGGCTCCATGGAGGAGGTGAGTTCAGGGCTGACTTTGGGGGAGGACGTGAGTGCGTGGGGTTTGAAGTGTGCGTCCACTTTCCTCAGCCTTAACCCCTCCCTCTTGTCGTCAATTTGCTGTCCTCTCCTTCAGATAACGTGCATGGAGGCAGCATGTTGAGTGTGGCTGCTTCGATAGGGTAGGGTCAGGGGGCCACACTGTGTCTACAACTGGCCCGGGGTGGGGCTGGACTATCTTCATGGGGGCACAGGCCCAGCTTTCACCACTCCATTCCATCTACCCAAATGGATTGGGGTGTCTCTGCAGATGCCACACAGAACACCCCACAGCTGCCGAGTTTGAGCCTCTGGCAGCATGGGGAGCGGGGCAGACATATTCTGTTGTTTGGCGTATATCAAATTTCTGAGCTCATATTTCTGCAGATGCATGAGAAGTTGCCAAATACGGATCCATCTTGCCCTGCGGGGGTGTGGGGGGGTGTGGTGAGTTTACTAGACAGGAAATGCTTGCCTCCATTGTCTGTCCTGCCTCCCTCCGGCTTGTCCCTGAACTGAGCCTGGCGCACCGTGGGGAAGCCAGTGGCGGATAGTGCCTCCTGCCTTGAGTCGGCTGCAATACTGGGCCCCAGAGGCTGTTTCTGTGCTTGTGGATCTCAGAGATGCTGCTGCCCCCAGGGGACTTATCTGTCACAATGGCATCTCTTACTATGATCCAGACGTTGTTAGAAAGGCCAGTGGGCCAGGGTAGAAGGTATGCAGCGGAGTGCACAATTCCGTTTTCTTTTGGTTTCCACTAAATGAAGCTAAAATTGACTCTAAGTCCCCATTGCACCAGGCTGGCGGGAGTTCAGTCCTAGTCATTATGGGGCTCCCCAGCTCTGCCTCCCATGGTCTGGGGTTTTCTGAAACAGCAAAACAACAGGAAGTTGCTTCTGGTCGTGAGTCCACACTGGTCTCCCTTGGGACGCCCAGTGTCTCAGCTCACAGGTTCTGCGAGGGCGGCTCCCGGGCTTCTGCACCAAGTCTGGGGCTTGGAATCTTGGGCGAACCAGGGGCTCCCAGGCCTAGGGTCCAGCCTTCCCTTCTGAGGTCCCTGGATCAAGGCTAGGGGGCCACACAGGGAGCCACACAGCATTCCAGGGCCTGTGGACTTCTGATATCTTGGTTTCTGGGAAACTTGGCCTTTTCTCTCTAGGGCTTCCCTCCCTCAACACACACACACACGCACGTGCACACACACACACGGGATAACATCTTCAGTGGACTCCGGACTTTACAGGAGACTGGAAGAGCCATTGCTTTCAAGAACTTCAGTTTTCCTCCCTCCCGAAGCCCCCAGCTTGTGGGCAGTCAGACATTCGAAGGCCCGACTCCCTGCTAGGAATGGGGGAGTGAAAAAATTACAGGGTGGACAAAGCACTCTTGGAATTTAGATGTGTTCATCTGAGCAGGGTTGAGAAGATGTCATCAACACGCAGTGTAACAACAGGAAAAGAGTCCTTGCTTTTGCCACGCTGCCTTACCAGTTACAAAGCATTTTCACACATATTTTCTCAGGACAGCAGATAATTCCACTACAGGAAGTTCCTTGAGAGCAAGGACTGTGTCTTGTTCATCAGTGCATCTCTGACGCAGATAAAGAACAGTTTCCGACATGTGCCGGGCGTCCAGCACATCTGTTTTTAAATGAATGAACAAGCTATGAAGTGCCCTATATACCATCATGTAAAAGCATCTTTCTCACTCCCCTCCCCTCCACAAATGCCCCTGTGAGCCATGATCCCCACTAGCGGCGAAGTGCCTGCCACGTACCAGTGTGTATGCCCATATCCATATATTGGGGTATGCAATTTCATACTTTTTCCCCCCAGAATAATAGAATATTACTCCACGTCCAGAATTTGTGGATTTCCCACTAGATTTCGTCATATAGTATATTGTGTTACATAAATAACATAGTGTTTTTATTCTACAAAACCACTTTAAAATCACATATGTGAGATAAGAAGTGTTTATCATTTTTTCTTCTAAAAAGTTTAGAAGTGTTGTTGGATTTGCTCATCCTATGTGTAAACAGTATGATAATCATTAATATCGCCGTGCTATAGATGAGGGAACGGAGCCCTGGAGAGGTCGGGCTGTCGAAGGAAGGATGCTGAGAGCATCTGCTCTGGTTGTCGTACAGGTCGGGGGTGGAGAAGTGCATGGGCCACCGTTTGAATCCTGGTTCCACCCTTTACTAGCTGTGTAATCGTGGCCTGTTACGTAACACTTTAAAACCTCAGTCTCTCCATCTTTGAAATATAGACAGCAATGAGACCGACCTCATAGAGTAGTCATGAATATTAAATGAAATAATGCACACATAGCACCTGACAGGTAGTAAGTACTCAACAAAGGTAAGTACTATTACCACGGTTGTTACTCTTATTAGCACAGTATCATCAGGCCATATTGGACCTTTTGGACTTTTCCAAGTGATGGTTTTGGAAGAAATTGACCTGGCTTTCTGAAACTCTTCAAGACATCTGGGAAGCTTGTGTCTTTTCCCATTCTGTCTGGTAGTGACAGTTGGGGAGGAAAGAGTCCATTGTCATATCAGAAATTCTCTGGAAGAATCATTCATATAATGATTTGTAATTTTCAAAGGACTTTAACACATGTTAGCTCTCATTTGGTTCTCAACATGACCCCATGGAACAGGCCTAATTAATTTGATATTAGAGTTGAGGAAATGGATGTTCAGAACCCTGAGGTGGAATCCAGTAAGTGGCCAATGTGGTTTTATTTTAATTCATTAATTAAATTTTTTTTTTTTTTTTGAGGAAGATCAGCCCTGAGCTAACATCCACCACCAACCCTCCTCTTTTTGCTGAGGAAGATTGGCCCTGAGCTAACATCTGTGCCCATCTTGCTCTATTTTATATGTGGGATGCCTGCCACAGCATGGCTTGACGAGTGGTGCATAGGTCTGCACCCGGGATCCAAACCAGTGAACCCTGGGCCACCGAAGTGGAGTGCACGAACTTAAACTGCTCTGCCACCGGGCTGGCCCCAGCCAATGTGGTTTTCGAAGTCCAGTCTTCTGGCTCCTGGTTCTGCTGTTTCCACTAGGCCGTGATCTTAACTACTTTGTAATTGTGTTGCTATTTCAGAATCTGATGAAAGCTAAGAAAATACCTATCAACACTACTCCACATATCAACACTACTGCAAATTTTCAGGCCATTTCTAGAGTTCACAGACCCCCTGAGAGTTGTTGGAGAATCCCTCAGGAACCCACAGACTCGGACTGAGAGCCTCTGCTCTCAGCATCTCTGCTGGCCTCTGAAAGCGATCCAGGGTTGAAACCAGAAGTTCAGGGTTGGTGGGGATCACGACCCCACATCACCCAGAAAGGAAGCCCTTAGACGCCCCTGCCCCACATCTTTGCGCCTATGAGTTCCCCGGGCCAGGACCGGGGCTCTCTCCTGTTTGCCGCCATCTGCCCCTACCTACCCAATGCCTGGCGCATGATACGTGCGCAATAGATACAATAACGATGACCGAATGAATTATAAATTTTTGCCTTTCGTTCTCCTCAACGATTCCCATCTTACTTTGCAATCGTCCTGCCTTTTAGCCACATCCCAGTGAGGTGGATCAAGAAGACGGCCAGTTTGAGAGCCTGTTTGAGAGGCTGGCGGGGAAGGTGAGTGGAGCGCATCTACAAGCTTCCAGACAGGCGGGAGAGCGCTCAAGAACGCTCTGGTCCTTTAGTCTTTACTCCCTCCAGTCTCCGTGAGTGAAGAAGGTGAGGTTGCAGGTCTCGGGGCCCCCCAGCTTCTGTCTGTTGCCTCCTCCTTTCTTAAAACTGAGGCCTTTCCTGCCCTGCTGGGGAGAGGCATCATGATCCCGAGGCCACTTTTCTCGCTGCGTTGACTGACTCTTGAGAAAATAGAAAAGCTGAAACTCCAGAGCCTAGCCTTTGTGTTTGTAAACTGGCCCTGTCAGATCAGGGTCCTGACCAAAAAGCTGGGGTGGCAGAGCCTCCCTAAATCAACATCCTCCAGAGGCGGAAGCAGTCGCCCGGCCCGGGGAAGGCAGCTCGGTTACCCTGGCCTGGGGTGGGTGCTGTCTGTCTGGCCACCTCACCTGCCCTCAGGGAGACTCCCAGAACCTGGCCTGTGGAATTCAAGCTTGGCCCCCGTGCCAGCCCCACTTGGGCGCACAGAGCCAGGGGGAGAAGCCACACGCGTGCCCACTGCTCCTTCTCTCCCCGTCCTGCTGACTTGGGTTTATTGTGGTTCTGGTCCTATGAGCTGCGCTAACAAAGTACCCCAGCCTGGGTGGCTTGTCAACCGCAGACATTGACTTCTCGAACTTCTGGAGGCTCGAAGTCGAGATGAGGATGCCGGCATGGTCGGGTTCTGGTGAGGATCCCCTTCTAAGCTGCAGACTGCTGACTTCTTGCTGAGTCCTCACGAGGTGGAAAGAGGAGGGGAGAGCTCTCTGGGGTCCCTTCTATAGGGACACTAATCCCATTCCTGAGGGCTGCACCCTCCTGGCCTCATCACCTCCCTAAGGTCCCACCTTCTAATACCATCACCTTGGGGTTAGGTTTCAACCTATGAATTTTGGGGCCCAAACACTCCATCCAAGACAAAAGGGGAGAAACAATGCTCTCCACGTTCCAGGGCAGCTTGGAGCTACTTTTTGGATTTAAGGATAGAAGAGAAGAAAACACATCAGAACGCTTTGCAGAGAATAAGACCTGGGAATGCAGATCCTTTTGCACAGTATTTAGTGAAAGCTTTGCAAAAATGAGTCAATTTATGTTTTAGATGGATGCTCAGACCAGTATTTTTACTAACAAACCCTTGTTGCAAGCAGAAAAAACAAACAAACAAACAAAAAAACCAAAAATCCCAAACCCTTGTTGCCTTAGCTGCCAAGGGGCCACATTTTATTAAGAACATAAGACTGGTAAAAAAAAAAAAAAAAGCTTCTATTTGGACAGTTCTTCACGTACCTTATCTTGCTTTTCTCTCCTGCTGTGGTGGCAATATCGCTCACTCTCCCCACTCTGCTGGTGAAGGGTCAGGAGCCGGCTGGGCCACAGGCCTCGTGCGGGACAGGCCAAGGTGTGAACACAGACTCTCGACATCCCACTTCTTTCCTGGCAGGCTCACGGGGCTGATCTTCTTGGCCCCGAGGCTTTTCAGAGGGTTCAGAGGTCTTATTATTGGGACTGCCTATTCTGTGCCAGAACGAGGCCAGCTGCCCTCACAGTAGACACTGCTCTGTGCACCTGTCTTGCTTATTTCCAGTAGTACCGCCTCCACCAGCCAGGAGGGAGCAGTAGGACCACCGGGTACAAATGATAAAACCACACTTCACGAGGGGAAGTGACTTGGCCAAGGTCATACCATCGGTGAGGGGCAGGGTCCCGATTGGAACCCAGATCTCAGTCCAGGGCCCCTTCCTGTGCCTTGTTAATCATCCTGCCTGAGGTCTGTCCTCCAGCTGAGAGGTAAGGGACGACCCGTCCTCTGGCTCAGTGTCCATACCTCATGCACGTGGGAAACCCCGCTCTCCTGTCTCTACTTCTGGTTTGAGATGGGCTACTGCGTGAAAAAACTGGCCATGAAAACCCTGTGAATAGCAGCAGAGCATTGTCTGATAGAGCCCCGGAACAGGAGAGGATGGCACAAAAGGAGCAGGCAGGGTTTCCCTCTGTGAACACAGGGGCGCTAGGAGTTGAAATCTAACAGCAAACTGCATGAAATAGCAGCTCCCAAAGGTGCAGTGGGAAAGGGGGCCCTTTGGGTGAGACAGTCTTAGGTTTCAAATCCCAACTCTGCCACTTGGTAGCTGTGAGCACCAAGCAATTATATCACCTGGGGATGACAAATGACATTGTGTATGTATATGGTCTTTAGCAGTTCACAAAACCTCAGCTTCCTCAACTCCAAAATGGGTGCAGAGTCCTTTGCAGGATTTGAGGAAATTCCACGTGGGGTGTGTGGCCTGTCAGTGCCAGCTGCCACTATTGCTACTCGCCACCCTTTGTTCTCTAAGCCCCAGGCAAGGCAGCAAGCCCCCTGGGTGGCAGCCTTCCGCCATGGGGGTTCTTGCTTACGCCATTGATGAGCGCCTCCCACCAGGCTGTGGGCGCCCCATTGGAGTTTTTAAAGATGTCACAGCCTTTGAAAATCACGGGGTCGGTGGACCTGGTGTCTGACTCTACATTTATATAACATGTTGAAACACTTGTCAGGGTCCAACATGACTTGTATCTGGGTTCCTCTTTCTAGGATTCTGAGATTGGTGCCAATGAACTCAAGAAGGTTCTGAATGAGGTGTTTTCCAAACGTAAGTTCTTCCTTGGGGCTTTTCAGAAAGTCCATGGGAGCCTAAGAGAGATGCTGGGGTGGGGGTGAGGGTGGGTCAGGCATCCGATCGGGAGCACCGCAGGTGGGAAGAAGGGGCCTTTGGCTTCTGACCCCTGATTCCCTCCAGGCTGAGAGAGTGTCCAGCAGGAGGGAGATGCTGGAGTGGAGGGAGTGCTGGGTGGGGCTGACACTGGGGCCCTGCAGAAAGGAGTCCTGAGTCCTGGGAGGAGAGAAGCCGGGCTGAGAATGACTTAAGTGATGTTTTCCCACAAAATTAATAATGTTGATGCCGTGGAAGCCTTGCTCTGTAGCGCATCTCTGGGGAAGGAGTATGGAGGGGTGATTCTGACTTTCCTAGACAGCATGCAGTTCCCCATCTTCAGACTTCAGCCAGCCCTGGGGGCTGTCAGAGGATCAGACTGCATCAGGAGGGTAGGCTGGCTCCTCCCGTCTGAACCCAAGCCCAAGGGGGCTGGCACGGAGCAGGTCCTGTGGTGCCCAGGGAGGAGCCCGGTTCAGTCTTCCAGCTGGTCGACTGACGGGCTCACTCACCCACTGCTGCAGGGCAGTGTGAGAATGCAGACACGGGCTGGTCCAGTGCGCGCATCCCGGAGACGGCACCCTGGGCTCACAGCCCAGGCCCTGGCTGCTCCAGCTCTGGCTCCTGCCTTTGCTGAGAAAGAGCCCAGAGAAGAGGAGGGGGCTGCAGGGTCTCTGGCCCCTTCCTCCTGGCTCACAGGCACGGGCGAGGTGAGCTGGGGGCCAGGGATGGCTGTGGCTCCAGGGAGGTGCCTGCAATTCAGCGAGTTCGGATAACAGGTGCCCTTTGAGAGGCTGTGTGTTGTGGCTGAAAGTGCAGGCTGTGGAGCCGGGTGGCCTGCCTTTAAATCCCAGCTCTGCCCCATGCTGGTCGTGAGATCTTGAGCGAGTTAACCTCTCTGGGCCTCAGTTTCTTTATCCATAAATTGGGGATAATGATAATATCTACCACATGGAGTTAATTTGAGGCGTAGAGGTACAGGGCTTAGAACAATACCTAGCACATAAAAAGTTAGCTGTTTTGTCAGGAACTTAGCGTATACCAAGCGCTGTGCTAAAAACATCACTCACATTGTCTCATTTTGTCCCCGACCAGTCTCTGGGGCGGATATTATTATTGTGCTTATATCCCCTTGACGGAGGAGGAAACCAGACTCAGAGATATTAGTCTGCTGAAGTCCCGTGACTTGTGAGCAACAAAGACGAGGCTCAGACACGGAACCCCAATTCTGGTGCCCCCTGCACTGCCTCCTCTGCCGAGGAGCCCGCCACCTTTGTGTGGAGACCTCGTTCGGCTCCATGCTCTGGCTAGTGGCTCTGGTGGCCTCAGCCACGGAGATTATTTCCGCCGTCTTCAAATGATCCTGAGTCCTGCCCCCTTTGCCGTTTAAATATTTAGGAACGGACATAAAATTCGATGGATTTGACATCAACACTTGCCGGGAGATGATCAGCCTGATGGATGTATCCTTTAAATGTCCCATGGTTTTTACTTTTTTCCTGTTTTTGACGACTCCTCAGCATTTCCCAGTGAGAAGGGAGGGAGGGGTAGGAATGAGAAGGGAAACAAGTGTTTACTGAGCATGTGTCAGCTGTCCTGCTTGAGCTTTAAGGAAAAACGCATCATCTCATGTTTGCTCCTTGATGAGCTTGAGATTATCTCCGTTTTACAGGTGGAGAAACTGAGGCAGGCAGTTTTTAAGCAACTTGTTGAAAATCCTTGGATTCAGAGACAGCGTGGCACCTGTGCTCTTCCTCCACTCACAGCCTACCTCCCTCCAGGCTCCATTCCCACCCTCCTCCCTCTTTCCCACCCTCTGCCCCTCTCCCCCACCCCATCCCCATCCCTATATGATCTTCATCTCAGGGTCTTAACACAGCCCTCTGACAGCCACTACCAAGAGTTTAAAATTATCACACGAGACAAAACCTATTTGTTCTCTCTGACCCGATTTAACCCTCACTCTACATCGAAGAATGTGGAAGAGTTTTGGGGAGGAATGGAGAGGGTTTGGGCATCCTAGGTGGAAGGAACAGCTTATGTGAAGGCAGGATGGGAGAATGGTGGAGTATCACTTCCTCCAGTCTTTGCCTAGGGTGGGTCCAGGTTACCATTCTCCATGGTGCTGATGGTGAAGGCGATTTCTTTATATATCGGAGCATTGGGGCTTTCTCCTAGTTTGTAGCACCTCATCCATGATGTGAACTGATGACCTCTGGGGCAGGGGAATGACTTTTATTTGCATGGTGGTCATGCGGAGGGTCCTGAATAGCCAGCGTGTAGGTACTGACCTCTGCTGAGGTTATCAGCCATGGAGAGACGCTGCCCTTGTGGTCCCAGAGCTTCAGATGCTGGGGCTCTTCCTCCCAGAGTCCTTCTGTGAGGCCTGCATGGTAAACAATTTAATTCCTGGGCCACAAAGAACTGTTAAGTGTTGATTCACTTTGCTGCAAATAGTTCCTTGGTTTCTGAATCGTTCTTCTCAGACTTGCCTATGGATTCAATTTAGATGAATTGTGGTCACCCCTTTGTTGTCACCCTGTCATTGTTCCCAGTGGTATTTGCGTCTCTCATGGCTCCAAGAGGACTGGGACTCTGTCATTCTTCAGGAGGGTCTGTTCCACCGTTTGGATGGTATGAGCAGTGGTTCTGAACCAGAGCGTGCAGCAGACCCGCCCGTGGAGCCTTTTGTAAAAATAACAACCCTACTGAGATGTAATTCACGTACCATACAATGTACTAGTTTAGTTTATTCAGAGTTGTGCAAAGATCACCACCCATTTTAGAGCATTTTCATCACCCGTCAAGAGACTCTGTACCCATGTTAACACTCGCTCCCCTTTGCCCCTCAGCTCCCCCACACCCCCTGCCCTGCAAACACTTTCAGTCTCTACAGATTTGCCTATTCTGGATACTTCATATAAACGGAATCATGTAACCTGTGGTCCATTGTGATTGGATTCTTTCATTTAGCAGGATATTTTAAGCACGATGGCCTGTATCATTGCCTGTGGAGTTTTAAAAATACAGTTGCCTGAGTCTCACTCCTGGAAGTGCTCTGGGACGAGGCCTGGGTCTCTGCAGGCAGTTCCACCTGGAACTGAGGACAACTGGTGTTCCGGGACAAGGGCTTTGGAACAGACAAAAGTCCAAATTCTGGCTCCACCACTTATTATTTGTATAAATTTGGAGAACTTACTAACTGCCTGAACCTCAGTTTCTTCTCCTGGAAAATGAGATAGCAGTATGGAGCTCCTCTGGCTATTGTGAGGATGAAATGAGATCGAATTATACAAAGTGCCTCAACCCAGAGCATTAGCTCCCTGTGCATGTGACTATTGTGAGCGATGTTAGTTGAATTATTAGTGAGGATTTGAAGGCTGTGGTGCCTTCAACACTCAGTGTGGATCACAGATACAAGAACACAGACTTTCTTAATGGAAGAGGTTTATGCTCTCGGGTGTAAACATGACTTGTTTGGCTAGTTGAGGGAGGTGGGAGTGAAGGCCTGTGAGCCAGCTGTGCTCAGTGTCCCAGTGTCCTGGGAATCAGGGCTGGGAAGCTTGGAGCTCCCCTCCAGACGTACTGACAAACTCAGGCAGACTGTGGTGGACAAGAATCTCAATCCTGTGCAAGTGATGATTTTTCTGATAACATTTTGACATTCTAAACAACAAAATGTTTCAATTATCAATCACAGAAATTTAAATCTGGAAGAGAATTTACAGGTCATATAGCCCGACTCTCTCAGTAACCCAGATGATGGGGGTGGGGGGGTGTTAGATGCTAATCAATGACATTGTGAAGAGGGCTGCAGGCTCAGGACATGCCCTTTGTTCTAGCTCTGTGCCTGACCTCAAAGGAGGGCCTTTGAGAGTGTTTGACTCTTTCTTCTTCATCTGAATTTGTTTCCCACCAACTCTTCCCACCTTGACCCCCAGGACCTGCTTACTGCAGGCATGGATGTTCACTGAGGCCTTAGGACTTTCACTGTGTAAGGTCACAAGAGAAAGAAACCCATAAGACATGTAGAATTTGGGCTTGATTTTGTGGCCTTTAACATGCCTAGAACAATGGGACGGGCACCTTGGGACCAGTGGAATTCAAGACGCTCTGGTTGAAGATTCGGAAGTATCTGGTAACGCTTCTCTCCCTCTTGGGCATCCTCTGGGCTCTAGTCTCTCTCCTCTGTTGTGTTTCTAGCCCCTTGCCCTCCCTGACACTCATTCCTAGTCTGCTGCATGCCCTCATCTGACCAGATCCTTAATCATGGTCAAAACCAACACAAAACCTGGCCACGTCGTTCAGGAAGGACTAAGAAGGCAATGAGGGATGTTTGTGCTGATCCCTTCATGGAAGCCCTACTGTTCAGAGGGCAGAGGGGCCAGCATGGCCCTCAGCCCAAGCTCTTACCTTTGTTCTGAAACTTCTTGAGAGGAGCCAGTGAGGTCTCTTTTTGAGGGCATCTCTGACCTTTCAAGGAAGCGATGGGGTGAAGGGAGATGGTCCCAGCAGGGGCCACAAATGACTGTTTTCTATCTGGAATTTCTCTCCTGCTTTAGGAAATCTATCAGGAAACTGATTATAACCACTTGGGGACCATTGATGCCCACGAGATGAGGACAGCCCTTAAGAAGGCAGGTGAGGCCACATCCTGTAGACAAGGTCTTGGGACCCGAGGGGCTCATTTTAGGTAGTTATTGTGACAATAATGATCATCAGTGGTCATTGTCTTGTGTTGGAGATCAACGTGACAACAAAGATCTGTGGAGCACCTTTCCCATCCAGGGAGGAGGGGATCTTGCTGGATTCTGTATGACATAACACTTTAGACTTTTCCCAAGGACTTTGCCTATTACTGGGGAGGTGACGGCAAGCACAGAGGGGGCTGTGAAGGACACAGGCAGGACAGGCAGTCCCCTCACCTTCTCTGCTTTCTCTTGCCTCAGTGAATGTGATGCACAGCTGACTTAGTGTTGGAGCTATGGGCCTAACTTAGGACCAGGGAGGGGGCAATAATCCTAATGAGGCTCATCCAAATGGAGGCTGATTGGATGACCAGACCCTTCTGAGGGACAGACTCAGGCCTGACCCCTGCACTGTCAGCCCCTGAGTTCTACTGGAGCCGGTGCTGAGCCCTCCACTCCACCTGTGACCCGGGTCCCCTCTGCCCGCAGGTTTCACCCTCAACAACCAGGTGCAGCAGACCATAGCCCTGCGGTATGCATGCAGCAAACTCGGCATCGACTTCGACGGCTTCGTTGCCTGTATGATCCGCCTGGAGACCCTCTTCAGTGAGTCGCTCTCTCCTTTAACCCCATCCCATTTCTCCTGGGGTGCAGGGAGTGGCAGGGGGCAGGGCCAGAAGGCAGAACCAGACGGTGCCTTTGGGAGGCCACGGGGTCAAAGAAACCACGGATGAGGCTCTGTAACTGTGGCACCCTTGAGGGAGGGGAAGCAGAAGCTGAAGGGCCTGAGGATGTCCAAGCTGGGCACACCAAGGTCAGAGGCTGCCTTTTCTTGGGGACTTACAAATGTGCCATCTAGATGGTTGTGCAGTCACTGGGCCGAGGTGAATGAGTCCCAGTAATGGTCCTTAAATGGTTTTTAGTGCTTATTCACACCCATGCCTCCGTGGGGGTCATAGTGAGAGCATGTGTCACCTCCCAGGGAGGGGATGGGGTCCCCCTCTAGGAGGCAATAGGTTCTCCTGCCCCCTTGGGCCTGGGGCCTCATGCTGAGATAGCCTATTGAGGGACAGTGTTTTCTTTCCACTGAGGAGTGGGAGGGACGTGAGTTCTAACAGGAAATGTTCAGCCAGCCAGACACGAAGCTAAGGGACCGGGTGCCCCACAGATGGGGCAACCACTGTCTGTCCCACAACCCCCACTCCCCCTCTACCCCTGTTAAAAGAATTGCAAGTTCCTAGAGCTTCTGAGGATGGAGATGACGAAAGACCATCTCTGCTCGCAATTGGAAGTTTGTGCATTTGGGCAGGGGACCTCTGCTGCCAAAGAACCTCGCCCCGGGCGAGGGATCCAGAGGGAGCTTTTCAGGCCCTGCAGCTGGCTGGTGGGGGGAAGGGGGAGGACATCCTGTGGGGGTGGGGTGGACAGAGGCAGCTCCCTGACTATTCCCAAGTCCAGGAACATCCCCGTCTAATTTCATTCCTTCTCTGGCCTTCTAGAACTGTTCAGGCTTCTGGACAAGGACCAGAGTGGCATTGTCCAGCTCTCTCTGGCTGAGGTAAATGGCTTGAGCTTTGGTGAACTGCTTGCTGATGGCACTTTGGAATTCTTGGGTGGTCCAGGGGCTGAGTGGGGCTTATTCATATTGACCTGTCTTACTTCCCTGTGAATGCCATCCCTGTTCTAGGGAGGCATTGTGGGGAGGAGTGGGGTTGTCCTGCAGTCTTCTAAACGTTTTTATTTACTTATTATCATTATTATCATCTTAAAGATAGAGTTACAGCTACATTTCAGATCATTTCAAGGATGCAAGCTCTTATTAATTCGGATGGAATTGTGGGTGGTGGGTACAATTTAAAGTGTCTGACTTCTAGGACCAGATGTCTTAGATTGACAGATAGAAAGACACCAGAAACAAAAAATTGAATTGCAACAAGGTAGACTGAGGATGCAAAATAAATGGGTGTTCTACTGTGTGAGTCACATGGCGCCTTATGCAGACACCACCGTAGCACTTCCCTGGGGAGGGCTGCAGCCCCGTACATGCAGCTGCGTATGTCCCGAGGGTCCAGGCCAGGGGGGAGGCATTGCCCTCCACCTGCTTCTGAGGCAGAGGAACGAGAGGACCAGGTTATTCCCGGCCCTGCCAATTCGTCCGGGCACAACCACTTTCTTTTCTTCTCTGAAATGGGAATGTCATTGAGCCTTCTAAGGAAAGCTTTCATAGAAGCTTATCTTGTGGATGCCTAAGTACACCTGGACAAGAGTGCTGAATGTTAAGTATACAAACTGAGTGTATAAACACACACACACATCTATTTTTGGAAGTCCCTCTTGGGTGTGGGTTTGTCCTGTCACGTTCCTATAGTGCTCTGGCTTAGGGCTTAGTGACTTGGTTAAGGGCTTCTTCTTGTTGAGCAAGGCTCTTACTGGAGGGCAGAGATGGAACAAGCTCGCACCCACGGGAGGCAGGAGAATGTCTCAGGCAGAGTCTCTCCAGCTGCCGGAGGCACAGTGAGCTCACCCATTGTCCTTCTTTTGCAGTGGCTGTGCTGTGTGTTGGTCTGACGCAGAGTTTTGGACATTGGCAACGCTCCCTGCCAGCCTGCCTGCCTCTTTTCTCCCCTACTTTACAGCTTTGTGAACATTTATCCTTGAATGGCGTTCACTGGTTATTCATCTCCTGTCTGTCATTGTCCCCTGAGATCCTGGCCTGTCCCACTGGAGCAGTCTGGAGAGCCCTGGGTCTCTCTCAGCGGCATTGCAGCTGACCAGCTGACCAGGGCCCAGTGGAGGGACGGAAATCAATTAAAGATGTGAGCCAAAATGATTTCTGCCTTTGTCTAGTGATATGCAATGAGGGACTGCCCTGGGCTTCTCATGCTTTAAGAAAGAAGATGCTCTTGGGAAATGGCATGGCCCCAGGCTGCTGAAAGATGGGAAAAGTAGGTGGGTTTCTTGGAGGGGAGGCCTGCTGCAGATCAAGCTGCCTCTGAGGGCCCCTGCGGGGAAGGAGTCAGCTCCAGCCTGTCTGAGGAAGGGCGCAGGGATGGGCTGCTGGGAGAACAGGCCTCTCTTCCTCACTTTGCGGGGAGAGGTTGCCACACTGCGCATGTCTGCATCTGTGAGTCTAGAGGTAAATTCCTGCGGAGGGAGTTCTTACCTGACAAACAGCTAGAGGGACATGCAGTTCCGGTTAGTTTTGGCCACAGCTGAACACAGGGGTCTTTGTTGTTGGTAGGAAAATAGATGCCACAGCATAGCGTCCTAATGGGTAGATGGGGACAGAGCTGGGTCTTACACGCGGACTTTGGAAATGAGATATAAAGGAGACGAATGTCTTAGTGAGTTTGAGACGCTGTAACAAACACCACAGACTGGGGGGCTCATAAACAACAGACCCTGATTTCTCATAGTTCTGGAGGCTGAAAGTCTCCAGAAAGAGATCAGGGAGCCAGCAGGGTCTGGTTCTGGTGAGACCCTCATTCAGGTCGCAGACTCCTGACTCCTTGGCGTGTCCTCACATGGAGAGCAGAGAGAGGAAGCGAGCTCTCTCGTGACTCTTCTAAGGGCACTAATCTCATCATGAGGGCCCCACCCTCATGACCTCATCTAACCCTAATGACCTCCACACACCATCACATGGGGCAGGGGTGGGGTTTCAACACATGACTTGGAGGGGACACAGCATTCAGTGGATGACAGAGAGCTACTGGAGAGAAGACACACATACACACCTTGGCCTCCGTATTAGTCTGATTAAGGATTAACGTTCAACCTCCAGAAGTAGAGCTGGGTGAAGGTTCCTTATAGGAGCACAGCTCAGGACTCACCTGTCAGCCTTTGATTACGGCTGCCTTTGATTCTCCCAGGGACGGTGCAGTAGGAGGGCCTCCGTAGCTGAAGCAAGAGGTGCAGCTCTGGGACTCACCCCTCAGGGAGGGGCTCTGATGGCACCACTGCAGGGAGAGCTCAGTTCATTTGATGGTGGAGAAGGAGGAATATTTATTTTGGCAGCCTGTGGGTCCCAGAGGGAAAAGGGTCCTTCCTCATCCAGTCGAAGGTATGAAGGTGGTAGGAGGACCAGAGTGTCCATCGGCAGCACTCAGCCCTAGGGGCCCAGCTGGCTTTAGTCTGATGCTCATTGACCAGGTACAAGTCCCCACCCCACTCTTTAAAAATGCTACAAACCACTTCTCCCTTACTTTTCAAATACAGCATGGCTGCCTACATTTCAAGCGCTATGTTATAACCAACTTGAACAGGTAGTTTTATTTTTAAAGTCTGCAAGCTTCAACCACTTTCGAGGATAGTCTGGTAACCCCCCAAAACACAGTCTCCTTGTGGCATCTATAGCCAAATCTCCTGATTCACTTTAAAATGTACTTTTACAGTTGGCTTATTCAAGTGAAGATTCAACCGGCCTCACCTTGCCCCTTTTAATCTAGAGTCATCTCCCCCCTTTTTTGTGGTATTGAATGATTAACGAATAATTGGACTTTTGAGAAAGAACGTCGCAGGATGAGGCTACTCCATCTGCATCTCAGTCTAATTAATCCTCACACCGGGGGTCTGTCCCAGCTCCCTCCCTCTCCCCAGGGCCACATGCGGGGTGCCTTACAGGGCCCTGGAATAGGGGGAAAGCAGGGGTCTAACTTTCTCTCCAGTGGGGCTGCCATCTGAGCATGCCCATCCTTGGAGGTGGTATCTCCTGCTTTTGGCCCATTGGCTCCAGGACTATCCAGGCTGGAGCCACCCCTCTTGGGCCACACCTGGTCTTTGCTCTGGTTGTCTTCAGTTCTCTGAGTCTGCGCCTGGGCGGGTGTGGGAGGCAGGGCCCTGCTGGGAGCGTCTCCGTCTCTGTTCTGGCCCTCAGGAGTCCCTCCCTCTCAATCCCTCCTGCCCTAGACTCCTTGCTCCCTGCAGGAGGCTCAGCTTTCAGAGAAGGAAAGTTCTGAAAGGGGGTTCTGCTCAGGCTGCCTGTTTGTTACAGCTGTCTCCTGAGGCCAGAGAGCTCACAGGCTGGGCCACCTGCTGACAACAGGGGGAAGCACAAACCCAGCTTGAGCTGTAGTGAATTATTCTGCAGTTAAAGCAGCAGCCCCTTCTGTGGAGGAAGGGAGAGCAGACAGGTGGCACCCAGACCTCTCGGAGAGGGCCGGGACCCTCGGGGCTGGAATTTCACATCCATTTAAACATGAGTCACCACTCCCGCTGCCCCCTGGAACTTCAAACACATTTCTGCATATTTCCTAGACTGTCGTCTAACTGCCAGTTGGTCAGTGCCTCAGCTTCTTCGTCTGCTGAATGGGATAATAATAATACCTACCTTTAGGGATTGTTGTAAGGATTAGTGAGAGACTGCACAAAAGCACAAAGAACAGTGCCCATTCCCTAGGTAACATGCCACGTGATCGCTTTTGTGGTCGCGATTGTTAGAGGCCGGCGTCTGGGTCTCTTTTGTATATTTTGAGCTGTGCTTGCTGGGCTTTCCTTTGATCCTGATCAAGTTTAGGTCCAAGACAGAGGATCCTGAGGTTCAGCAATGTTCCCAGAGTTGACGTACCACCACGTGCTCCCTGTCCGGGTCCTGAGCACACCAGGCCTGTGGAGGGCTCCGGCGAGGGGAGTCTGCTTCTGAGCTTTCTCTAAGGGGAGTGGCTGTGTTGGTTTATGATGAGGATTTTAGGCTGGTTACTTTTAAAACTACAGATGAGATTCAGGCTCCAAGGAGTGGAATTTGTTTGCCCCTTTGTTGGGAAACATTTACATTTCTAAGGGAAACCTCTATCTGTGAAGATGCCTCCCTCTCTGTGCTAGGAAGAAGGGGGGATGGTCTTATTTCTAGAAGCTCTTAATCAATGCCAGAGGCAAGAACTTTAAGTTGGTTACTGTCTGGCAACCTCATGCAACTGACCCCCCCCCCCCCCCCCCCGCCCAAATCCTCCTTTGTCTTTAGCTGAGGATAAAATTCAAGCGGTGACTTCTGCCATTCACTCAATCCGGTTTGATTCTTATCTAAAAGTTGTGGGACCACCAAATGGCCAGACCATACGGGCACTGATATCATTTTAACTTTTTTACATATTCTTCGTCTTGTAAAGAGATAACTCACATACCTATGCCTTAAATTTAGCCTTACTCTCCACCCAACTTTGCAGCAGCAGGAGCTCTGACTGCCCGTGGGTCTTGTCCCCACACACCAGCTCTGCCTGCCCATGGGTCCTGTCCCCATGCTATTCCACACTATTCTCTAAATAAAAGAGCACTACTGCCAGATCTTGAGAGTCTAAGAAATCTTTCTTTCGACTCCTCGGCTCACCGACCCCGCATCAGTAAACACAGAGGAAGGCAGATGGGCATGCTCTGAAGTTTTAGGAGGTACTGTGGTTCTGTGCATAGTGTAAGCCTTCAATTTCAGCTTGTTGAATTGAATTGAATTGAATTGAATTGAATTCAACAAGGAAGAGAGGATTAGGACATGAAAGCCATTATCTGGCAATGAAATTCAAGCCAAAATCATCCTGTGGTCAACATGATCCTGCTTATGCTCTGGAAGGGGTTGCCGGGGAGCCTGCTCAGAGCCTCACGGACACTCGTACGTGGATTTGCACAGTGGGCCCACCCAGTGGGCATGGGCAGCTCCACTTTGGCCCCTAGACTCCAGCTGGTGACCTGGAGTGGCATCCTTTCACCATCCCGAGGACAGTGGAGCAATTCTACTCAGTAACTCAATCAATAAACGTGTCTTAAGCACTAACTTCATGTCAGGCTCAGTGCTCACCCTGGGAGTTGCAGGGAGGGGGTGCAAAGGTGAGAAGGCAGGGCCCCGCCTCAAAGAGGCTTACTATCTAATGCGGGCAACAGACTTGTCACAAGGAACAGCAAGTTGATACAGCATGACCTCAGGGCTGGAAGAGAGGCACAGAAAGTCAGGCCACCAGAGGAGAGAGAAGTTATGCTGTGTCCGAAAGTGGAGCAGACTCCACGCAGGATGGGCCGGAATTTGACAGCTGGGGCTGCCTTCATTCACCCAGGAAATATTTATTAAGCATCAGCTATATTCTAGGTATAGCCGGCCCTGGTGGTCTAGTGGTTGAGATTTGATGCTCTCACTGCTGGGGCCCGGGCTTGTTTCCTGGTCAGAGAACCACATCACCCGTCTGTTGGTCGTATGCTGTGGTGGCTGCGTGTTGCTGTGATGCTGAAAGCTATGCCACTGGGATTTCAAATGCCAGCTGGTCACCCATGGTGGACAAGTTTCAGCAGAGCTTCCAAACTAAGACAGATGAGGAAGAAGGACCTGGCCACCCACTTCTGAAAAAAACTGGCCGTGAAAACCCTATGAATCACAGCGGAACATTGTCTGATATAGCGCCGGAAGGGGAGAGGATGGAACACAAAGACCGAGCAGGGTTCTGCTCTGTTGTCCACAGGGTCCCAGGAGCTTGAATCCTCTCCACGGCACTAACGACAACAATTCTAGGTATTGTGCAGGCCCCGTAAGTGAGGGGGAAAGATGCTCCAGGTGGAGGGGCAAGCATGGGAGGAGGCAAGTGCCTAGGAAAGACGGAGCCGTTTGTAGATCCTGGGCTTGGGGAGGATTCAGAGCTGCACGCTGACTTTGAGGCTGTCGCTGCAGCCCTGCAGAACCGCCGGGCTGGGAAGCAGCAGCCGTCTTCCCTGCTTAGTCCCATCTTCTGTGCCACGTTCCTGCCTAGGGTACTTTGCCTTTGAGTATCAGAGGGAAATGATTTGGGGCCATTCCCCAAACAAGGCAAAATCCTTGGCCTCCTGAGGTTAGGCTGCTCAGTAACGTCTACCCCTCCATTCCCTGGGCTGGAAGGACCCCCGAGCTCTGTCGGCAGCTGAGAGACCCCTGCTGTGGCTGGCAGTGGGCCAAGGCACCTGGACCTGCAGCCAGCAGTGGCCTCTGCAGCAATGTCCTTACCACCCAGGGTGAAGAAGAGAGGGCAACCCCTAGAACCACAGAGGCCCCTGGGAGGAGGGTCCTTTATGGGGACTGTCCCTGGGTACGCCCAGAAATGCCCCCTAGAGCTGAAAAGCAATCCAGATGCATGACTAATGAAGCCTCCCACTTCCACCTGCATCCTTGAAACATTTACTACTAATTAATTTCTCAATTACACAACAATGCACTTCCTAATCACACAGGGGAAGCACCAGCAGCTATAAAGGGTCGTTATCTATTGCACAAGTGATTCTAATGGACGCTCTCCCAGACTCGAGAGAGGAAGGGAAGGGGCTGGGGGAAGGGAGGGAGGAGAGAGAGAGACGGCTAGATGGAGATTGAGAAGGAAAACCTGGCTGGCAGGGCCTTCCTAGTCTCGGAGGCTAGCTGATGTCTGGAGGAGCTCTGCTGTCCGGGGACCTCAGTAACCCTTCCGGAAGACATGCAGCCACCTCTGAGCTGAGGGAGAAAAGGCTTCCTTGGGAACCCTGCCAACTGTGCAAGCACCAACACGGAAATATAAACAATAACATACAGACGCGACACAAACATAATTATAGCCCAACATTATGGGGAGAGAGACTCACTGGGGACCGGGCGCTTTCTCACGTCGGAAAGTCCCCTTTCCCATTGTGGTGATTAAAGCAGAGAGTTTCTAGTTTCTGTCTCTCTCTCTTTTTTGTTTTGTTTTTACTGCCATGTGGATTTTTTTTTTTTTGCATTTATACAAAAAAATTGGAGAGCAAGTTAAAATGAGTGGCTTTCATATCATGTTGGAGTACCTGCATTAGCAAATGCTTATTAGGCTCATCAAATATTATTGGGCACCTACCGTGTGTGGGGAAGTACGCTGGGCACCCAAATGAGATGTGATCCCTGCCTTTGGGTATGGCACTAGATTCTGAGGAGAGAGACAGGGGTCAAAACAAGTGGCTTCAATATGAGGCGAAGGGACAGCAGCCGGGGCAGGCATAGGGAGCCACGAGGGTCCTGGCTCATCTTGGGGTTCAGGCAAAGCTGTGGGGGACAGAGGAGAGAGTGGAATAGGAGTTCCCTCCCGTCTGACCCAGATCGCGAGGGCCGGCAGCCCTCCCCCACCCTCAGCACCTGGCTTACATGTAGCAGGCCAGGTGGGAAGGCCGCAGGGGCGGGAGGTTATCCTGGGTGGTGTGCTGTCTGCCGCGGTCCATCAGGAGACAGAAAGTACTGCAGTTATTCGAACAGAAAGAATTAAATGTAACAAATTGTTAACTGGGTATAAAGTTACAACTAGCAATTGAATGGATGCAAAGAGCACTTCAAGGTACCCTGGAGGTCACAGGGGCAGGAAACTGCAACGCATAGGGCTGAGCGAACAAAGAGAAGAGGTTGGAATTACTAAACCTTAGAAACTTAGAGAGACCCCATCGAGCTGAAACTCGGACGTCTGAGGAGCTGGTGTCTGGACTGGGGAGGCTGCGCCACAGAAGGCGCGCTTTACCATCTCGGGAATAATTGCAAATTGGAGCCAGCTGCCGCTAGCGCCCCCTGTTGGCAGATCGGAGTGACAGCTCCTCACAGCGGACACAGATTCCGAAGGTGGGGGCGTCCTGTAAGTGGAGATTCAGTCCTTCAACATAGATTTTTGAGCACCCTCAAAATGTCAAGCACTTTTCTAGCTCTGGGGTCACCACAGTGAACAAAACAGACAAACTTCCCTGTCTTTGTGGGCTGACATTCTAGTTGAGGGAAACAGACAATAGACAAAAATAAATGAGTAAATTATATGGCATATGTAACATATTGTATGAAAAGAAAGAAAGCATAAGAGGGGTGCGTGTGTGCGTGTGTGTGATTAGGACAAGCATTCGGTTTTAAATAGGAAAGTCTGGAAAGTCCTCTCTGAGAATTCGGCCTTTGAGAAAAGACCTGAAAAATGTGAGGGACTGAGCTGTCTGGATACTCAGGGGAAGAACATTCTAGGTAGAGAAAACCAAAGAATACAGATGGACAAGTTGAGGAAGAGCGCAGAGGCCGAGAGGCTGGAGCTGGAGGGAGAGAGCAGGACTCACCTCACGGCTGGCCTGATCCTTACAATCATGGTGACGAGCTTGGGTTTGACTCAAGTGAGACGGGAAGTCAATGGAAGGTTTGAGCCAAAGAGTGACAAGGTCCCGCTTGTATTTCATTGGGACCATTCTGGCAGTTGAGTTGAGAATTGAGTCAAGGAGCAGCAGAGAGACTGGGAGGGCTGAGGTCACAACCTGGGTGGGAGGTGACAGTGGCTGGGGCAGGTCTGGCAGGCATGGAGGTGGTGAGGAGCGCTCAAATTCCAGGCAGACTTTGAAAAGCGAGTTGATAGGATCTGCGGTGGGGCTAGATGTGGGGTATGAATGAAGGGAGGAGTCAAGGATGATGACAGTATTTTTGGCTGAAGCAACTGAAGGATGGAGCTGACACTGAGGTGTTTTTGTTTTTAATATTTATACCACCTATATTATAAAGTTGTGAAAAGATTCCATTTTAATTCATTAAGAGAAAATTAAATCTGAAGAATGCAGTCTTAATAACCTGAAAGCTACACATCATCCTGAATAATTAGAATATTTGCATGTTTTCTTCTCAGTACTCTTATGGCTCCCATAGGGAGAGAAAGGCTTCTTTTTCCAGACAGGCTCTGGGAGTGGAAGTGACTTTGTACCCTCTTGGGCTGTACTTTTCCACCACACCTACATCTCTTCTAGAGTCTTTTTCTGACTCCTGCTCCCCACAGGTGGCCTCCCCATTGCCAGCTACTGAGGACTTGTCTGTCCTTGCCTTTATCCGCTCTGCATTCTCCTGGGTTCCCTCTCAATTTCTCACCTTTTCCTCCTCCGTCTCCCCTGGCTCCTGAGATGTGGTCCAGCCCCAGATGCCCATCCCTCTCCAGCCCAGCTCTCTCTGACTTTGTCTTGAGTTTCAGCTGCCTTCTGGGGCCAAGGTCGTCCTGAAGGCACATGCGATTCTCCATGTCCCCAGCTGAACTCATTCTTCCCCCTTTATTCCTGATTCCCCTTCCCTCCCATCTTTGATGTCACTTAAGGTCACCCCCCAGCCATTCTGGCTACAAACTCAGTCATCTTCAACGCCTTCCTCTTACTCATCCTCCTGGTTAATCCATCACTGATTCCTGTCAGTTCTCTTTTCTCTTTCTCCTGGTTTCCCCCTTTTCTTCCCACTGCTCCAATTTAGGCTATCGCCTGTCTCTCCCCACCTGCCATGTGCAGACGCCTGCTAATTAACTCTCCTTTCAAGCTTCTGCCTCTCCGTCCCCTGCATCCGAAGTTGCTTCCTAAAGTGCCCGTGGATCAATCTCTCTCCTTCTCCATACTTTCAGTGGTGTCCTGTCACCCCAGAATGACTGTCAGACTCCTTAGCACAGCATCCGAGACCCTCCTTGGATGGGTCCCAGGCCAACTTTCCAGACTCTTCCCCAGTTTCATAGCTGTGTTTTAATCATGTAGGATGACTTGATATTAACCAAAACCACCAAGCATGCTCACACATTTGTGGGGTTTTCCTTTACTCTGTGCCCTCCTTTTATCTTTTCTCCCCCTCCATGCCCCACTCACAGGGCCCCACCTCCTTCCATCACCCACAAAGGTGGCAAAAGGCAGAGTTTCCTTATGTCTTTCCAACATGCCCAAACTCCAGTTGTATCCTATTTAGTCCAAACCTCCCAGCTGGGCAGAGATGAAGGCCAGGGCCCTGGACCAGAGAAGAAGGGCCTACGGGGGCCCTGAACTTGAGCCACTGAAGGCCCATCTGCTCGCCCCAGGCACGACTGCAATGCCATCCAACCCATTCTCTCACCATCTCTGGAGAAGGCGGTGCTTCTCTGCATCTGCGATGCGCAAGAAATGAACCAGTGAATTCCCAGTATTTAGCCAAGTCTCTTCAGGGAAAACCATGCAGATGAAGGAGTGTGTTCCAGGCTCTCTCGGACCTCACCTTTTGCCCTCAAAAGGGAGAAAAGTCTTCACTGAGCTCTTGGGACCCCAGGGTGCCGAGTCCAGTCTCTCTATAGCTGCAGCTCTCAGGTGCCCCTTCCCGGGGCTCCTCCACCATCTGGGGCCCCGGCCCAGCCTTGAGCTGGTCTCCTGCCCCTGGTCCTCTGTGGGCTCTAGGGGAGGGAGCGCGTGTTCCTGGGCCGGCAGTCCTGGTCATTCTTGCCCATCAGGATAGCGACAGCTCCTTTGGCTTCTCTTTCCCATGTGGGTGATTTTTTCTCCCTCCTCTGGCCTCACCTCCAGCCATGCTCCCAGGCCAAGCAGACCAGGATTAAGGCCCGCCTGCCCCAGGGATATGCCCCCAGGGGACCCCCCAGAATGCGTCCATACAGCCCCAGCACTTACTGTCTTCGGGCTCATCTGCTCCTGGCCTCTGGGTCTTCCAAGGGGACAGTTCCTTAGGAGGGACAATTCTGAGCCAATAGAGGAGACTTAGTGGCTGTCCTGAGGCCCCTCCTTCCCAGCTAGGGAAGGAAGAGATTGCGCTCCAGCATAGGCCTCATGGCAGCTTCACCCCGAAGGTGCCCTAATTGTGGGGCTGCGAGTCAGGAGCCACGAGTCCTTGTCGTTAACTGTTCAGCAATCTTAGGAAGTCATTTCACCTCTCTGGACCTCCGTGCCCATGAAGGCTGCAGGGGACAACTTGTGTCCTGGATCCGAGTCCTAGGTCTGGCGGGCTGTTGTGGAGGGCTTCGGCTCCTCGTAGCAGCTCCTGGGTCGTGCTGGGCACGGAGAGAGGCTGTGTCCCACACTCCTGTCTTCCCTCACCTGCCCTCAGCGGCCCCTTCCTTGCAGCCTGGGAGTATCTTCTCCATTTCAAGTGTGTCGAGTTGATTATGAAGTTTGAATTCAGTGTCCACAGATTCTTTTATTTTGTTTCACGTGCCAGTTGTCTGGAGCCCAGTGTGCAAATTTATGGAAAGCAGTATGCAAATGAGAGCACAGAACATGAAGGCTGCTGTCGAGGAAAAACCCTGAACTGTCAGGGGACCCAGGCTCCCTGCCGGCTCTGCACTCCCCCATTCAATGACTTTTCCAGGCCCCAGGTTCCTCATCTGTAATGGGAGGGTATTGGGCTAGAGGGTCACGCAGCTTCCTTTCCAGTTCTCCAAAGCCAACATTCTGTGTTTGGGGAAATTGTTAAAGTGTCTATGGAGGAGGAAGCTTCTGGAGGGCAGTTTGCGACTAGGACCCCTTTCAGAGGGAGGTCTGGGCTTCAGTGGGAAGGATATAAGCTAGGAACCGAGGGTGGTGGGATCCCTTCCAGTGGAATTTCATTCCATGCCCTTAGCCCCGTTTGGCCTGTCTGCTCCGTCCCACTAAGGTGCAAAATTAACAGCGCTGACAGCTAACAGTCGTTGAGCTTTTCTATACTCCAGAATTTCTAGGAAATGTTCTGTGTGTTCTCTCATCCAATCAACAAGCCATAGGGGTGAAGAGCATGGCTTGTGGAGCTGGCCGTCTAGCTCCAGAGTCAGCTCTGCTGCTCACTGGCTGTGGGATCTTTCTGTCCCCAAATTTTCTTCTTTGAAAATGAGAATGATTATTGTACCTTCCTCATAGGGTTGTGATCAGGATTGAATGGATTTGCCCGTGTGTTCAGAACAGTGTCCAGCACACGGGAAATGCTCCATTAAGATCTCGCTGCTAACGCTACACACGCCAGCCCTTACCACAGTCCTGTGAGGTAGGTACTCAGTCCCACGTACTGCTGAGGACATTGAGGCTTAGAGAGGTTCAGGGTGGTGGCTGGCTTAGTCATCTTGGGCACCTTGGGCTGCTCTCACAAAGACTGCAGTCTTCTGGTACCCTCACGTGGCAGAAAGAAGGCGTCTGTCTTTCTGGAGTCCCTCTTTTAAGGGCACTAATCTCATTCATGGGGGCTCCATCCTTATGACCTCATCACCTCCAGAGGCCCCACTTCCAAACACGATCACACTGGGGGTTGAGTTTCAACATAAGAATGTTGGGGGGACACAAACATTCAGTCCATAGCAGCGGCCAAGGTGGAACTCAAGCCCGTGATGGGCCACACGTGTCCACTCCACACCACCCAGTGCTCCCAGAATGGTCCTCACCGGCCTATTCCTCAGCACAAGCTCCAGACCCGAGGAGTATGCTCCTCTCTCCCCTTCCGTGGTCTCCAGATGTTCTCTGAGGCTCTCAAATTGAGAAGAAAGCAGTTGACGTGCTAATTCACAGATTTTCCCATGGAACCCAAGAGAGAGGCAAAGGGCCAGAGCCCCCCAGTGGACGAGGCCTTTCACAGCCTGATGCAACTCTCAGAGCTAGTGACCAGAGTCCTGGGAGAGGTCCCTGCTGGACCCAAGGCCAAGCTGCCCAAGCACAGACTCCTTTCCCCACGCACTCGGTCTCCTGGGTGCCCACCTGTGCTGGAGACGGTGAGCTTGGCTCTACCCAGCGCACACAAACACTCCGGTTTACCTACAGGACTAATGAATTCTGCCGACGCAATAATCAGCAGCAACGGAGGAGTCGCCAGAGCGAGTTCTTTCCAGAGTGCAATGTAATTAATTTAAAGTGACTTATTTAGTAAGATGGTAATGGCAAGGCTAATGTTATCTCCCCGGATGACAAGCCTGTTAGCTGTGTGCCGCCTTCGGGGGAAGCAGGGAAGCAGGGCAGTCGCACAGAAGCAGGGCCATCTTGCAGAGCAGCCTTGCCCCGCTCCCTGGCCTCTGCCTCATGCTGCAGGTTGATTTCTTCTGCTTCTGCTTCTTCCTGGGACGGAGCAGCGGTAGGAACCACTGCCCGCATTGCCATGGCCCCTGGGGACAAGCCCACAGCAGGCAGGCGTCCTCTTCTCTAATCATCCAGGGATACACTGTGTCTGGAGTGAGGGCCACGGGTGGCTGATGGACATTTCTTGTTCAAGAAGATGTGCTGGCCCCAGACGAGAGAGGTCATGGGAGTCTTACGGTTAGATTTAGAAAGCATCTTCTGTTTGGGCAGCTCTATATTTAAATCTCCTCGTCACCCATGGGCCACATGACCTTGGTTGGATCACTCAACGGTCTAGTCTCTTCCCTCACCTGTCAACCGGAAATGGTGATGGCTGCCTTGCGGAACAGCCCAGGTCCTTCTCTCATTGGCTGCGGGGGTATTAGAGACGGTGATGGCCCACGCAGAGCAAAGACGGCACATGACACACTTGGCACTTTAACCTTGGTTTGTGTGCCCTGCTGCTTCTCTCTCTTCTTTTGCTCCTGCTTTTAATTCATGCTAGTTGGTCTTTAATGGAGTCTCATAAAGCTTCTTAACCCATTTCTGGAATAAAGTGGAAGATAAATAAATTACAAGTAGTTGTGCGGACCAAAGGACCATTGCCAAGTGTCCACATTTTACGGGTGCTCCCTCCCTCCCTCCCTGGTGGGATTCCACTGTCTGCTTCCCATTCTAGGTGGGGGAGGTCGATGCGGAGGGCCAGCTTTGGGGTGGGGGGACCCTGTGAGGAAGGGGGTCAGGGAAGCCAGTGAGCAAACACTGGAAGCAGAGTCTGAGGGGGTGAAGGTCTGAGTTGAAGAGATGGTCCAAGAACTAGTCACCACGGAATTGGATGGAAAAGGCAGAGCCAAGGAACGAAGTGAAGAGCAGGTGAGTTTCGGGGGAGCTGATAAGAAGGGTCAAAGTGGGTGGTGTGGGCTCTTGAGCTGAGGTGCTCACAACTGTGGCAGCTTTTTAGGGGGTGTGTAGGGTACTTTGAAGGAATCAAAGTAGGGGAGCCAGCTGGGACCCCATTTGCCAGCTATGGGGCACAGATAATCTGGCAGGTTTCTGTGTGCCCTGGAAGGATGGGAGAAGGCGGTTCTCGGGGGTTGGGGGGGGACCAGGGTACTGACTAAGCCCAGAGGGATCATACAAGCATTATAGGCCAGTGAGGGACTCTGGTGGGTGAAGTCCAGGGGACCAGCCCAATCGCAGTTCAGCAAGCTCTTCTCAACATCGCCATTGGTCAAACCAAAAATGTCAGAGGAGGCATGACTGAAGCTGGATTTCCCCCAGGCCTTGAACCCTCGCATCGTACACAGCATCAGCACAGCAGGCTCTGATGCACCTTGGTAGATAGAGAAACTGACTTCTGGAAATTCGCACTCTGGCTCAAGAACGAAATGAGCATCTGAATGGATAGAAGATTCTTTCTCTGGGCAGAAGCTTAGTTTTCTCAAGCCCGATAAAAGTGAAGTATTAGAAGCAGCAGAAACAGAGAAAGTTTAGAGAAAATTTCAGAAAAAATTTAGGGTATATGTTGATCAAAAACTTGGGCTCTGAGTCAGACAAACTTTGACTCCCCATTTCCTGGCTTTGTGACCCTGGACACAGGGAGTTACTGAACCCACCAACCCTCAGTCTCTTCATCTGTAAAATGGGGTAATAGCGGCTCCTGCCGGCCTGCGTGACTGGAGACTTGGAGGAGTTAACGCGCGTCCAGCTCTGGGTTCAGGGACAGGCACACAGCGGACACTCTGTCAATGTTGGCTCATCTCCTTATTAAAAGCAAAAATCCCATTCAGAAAATTTAGAAATATTTTTGTTCTTTAAAAATCCGTTTTCTGGGGTAGCCCCATGGCCGAGTGGTTAAGTTTGCACACTCCGCTTCAGAGGCCCAGGGTTTCGCCGGTTCGGATCCTGGGCGCAGACATAGCACCGCTCATCAGGCCATGCCGAGGTGGCGTCCCACATGCCACAACTAGAAGGACCCACAGGTACAATATACAGCTATGTACTGGGGGGATTTGGGGAGAAAAAGCAGGAAAAAACATCCATTTTCTTCCTCTAACTTCTTGACATTGGAAAGCACTTAACACAGAAAATATAACTACCTTTGTTATGGTAATGTCAACAATGTCGTCTCCTCTCTGACTTTTGCTCATTTCTCATAACCTAATAAAAGCTAAGAGATGCCAGATTGCTGAAGAATTCAGTTGTTGGGAGCTCCATTTAAAACACAAATTTAAAACATTTTGAAGTAAATTCTATTACATTTAAAAATATTGTGTGACTAGGGACTCATTTCCATCTGCTTCACCAAATATGATCATTTCAAATGCGAACACGTTAGACACAATCTATTTTTCTAGTTCACACCTAGAGGAGATTTTAAAAATACAACCCGCATGAGTAGCGGGGGCCCACGTCCAGAATGTAGTGCTCAGGGGTGGGATTAAGTGGGTTGGGTGTGTGCTGTGGGTGTTGGGGTCAGGGGGTGCTTCACAGCAGCCTTTGCAGGAGTTATTTTGCATGGAAGATGGGTACACATGGACAAAGGGGCACCAGGGGCATTGGGTTTGATGTTGGTGCAGGGTTTGACTTTGGGTTTGACATTGGTGCTGGGTTTGATGTTGGTGTTAGGTTTGACATTGGGGCTGGGTTTGACGTTGGTGTTGGTTTAGTGTTGGTGTTAGGTTTGACGTTGGTGTTAGGTTTGACGTTGGGGCTGGGTTTGACTTTGGTATTGGGTTTGACGTTGGGGCTGGGTTTGACGTTGGTGTTGGTTTGACATTGGTGTTAGGTTTGATGTTGGGGCTGGGTTTGACGTTGGTTTTGGGTTTGACGTTGGTGCTGGCTTTGATGTTGGTGCTGGGTTTGTCGTTGATGCTGGGTTTGACATTGGTGCTGGGTTTGACGTTGGTATTGGGGTTGACATTGGTGCTGGGGGTTGACATTGGTGCGGGGTTGATGTTGGTGTTGGAAGGTAAGATGGTGCCAGCCTCACACTCTTGTCCCCTCCCCATCCCTGTGGCAGGAGCAGAAGAGCTACCTTTGTGGGGACAGGGAGCCAAGGGCCAGGAATGGGATGCCAAGAAGAGGAGACCCTTCTCTGTACTTGAGGACAGCTCAGAGAGAATGGAAGAGAACATGGTGTTACTTCTACCCCTGAGAGTTCCAGGCTTTGGGAGCACCTGGTGAGAGCATGAGGTAGACACCCCAGCTTTCCCACCAGAGATACTGGAGGTAGTGGAGCCGGGCACCAGTGAGAAGCTGCTCTCAGTGTCTTTTGAGCAGTGGTCATCAGAAAGGGGGATGGCGGGGCCAGTAGCACTGTGTGAGCCCGTGGCTTCTCTCGACTGCTCTTACTTATCACTTGTCCCTCTGATTTCCAGCTTCCAGAATTTTGTTTTTTTCCTAAAAAAAATCTTTGTAGGGAGAGGGGACATATGGGAAATCTCTGTACATTTCCCTCAATTTTGCTGTGAACCTAAAACTGCTCTAAAAAAATTGTCCTAATTTAAAAAAGTAGAGCTCGATGGAAATGAACGGTAGGCCACACAATAGGGCAGAAAAGGGACTAAATCCTAAAAGTGGTAAATTAAAAAAAAAAATCCTTTGCTGTCGTTTTAGTGGGGTTTAGGGAGGGAAGAATGTGAGATGCGTGTTCAATCCACCATCTTTATCCAGAAGTCTGCTTTCTATTTTTTTTAAGTCAATGAGTTAAGTTGTTTAAGAAATTGTTCATTTCATCCAAGTTTTTAACTTTACTGGCACAAAACTGTTCATGCCTTTTCTGATGATGTTTAAATCTCTGCTGTATTTGTAGTTATAACCTGTTTCATTCCTGTTATATTTTGTTTGTGTTCTGTCTCTGATGAAATCTCGTTGGAGTCTTGTCTTTCTTACCAGTGTTTCAAAGGGTTGGCCTGTCACATTCCCTGTTCGTCCTATTTGAGAACAAGCTTGGCTTGTCACCAGGGTGGGACTTTGTGTTTGACTCTTTCTGTCTGCTTTAAGCTCAGAGCTAGGATGCCAAAGTTGTCCCACTGAAGGATGGTGTGCCAACTTTTGCACAATCATATTCTATTTCTGAGAGTTTTTTTCACACTCAGAATGAAGCCAACTCAACACTGTCTTATCAAAGATGGAGGGGAATATGTGTGTGTGTGTGTGTTGGGGGGGATAGTATGACCTTGAGCTGCCCTTGTAAACGACATCTAACTAATACTAAACACCAAGCAATGGCGGGGGTGGGGGGGGAAGGGGAAGGACTCATAGTGCTCAGAGAGTAAAGAATTAGCAACCACAGATAAGAGGCAAACTAATGATTATGTTTTATCGTCTCACGCTTTTCAGAGAATTAAAGGCAGTAAGCTGTAGAATTGATGTCACCATAAGTCCCCCCACATCAGGGCTGTTTTATAGTGTTTTAAGTGGATTTTACTGCTGGAGATTTTGGAAACATATACACACATCTCCTGATGCCTGCATGTGGCAACATGGAAGTGACGAACAGGGACAGGGGCTCTGTTGGCACCGCAGGGGCCTCACTCCCAGAGACCTGCTTTCTGGACATGGACTTGTGTGTCTCTGCCTCTTGAGATCATTTTTTCCCACCATCTACACTGTTTCATATATATGACAGTCACTTACACTAGGAGTTATTTATGTGTCACTTTGCAAAGTGCTTGAAAAATACAATTGCTATTCAGTTATTCCTTACAGCTCCCTTGTGAGGGTGATCCTGTCTGCATGTCAAGCTTTAGAGGTTCCAGAGGCAGAATGCTTCTTCTTGGGACAAGAAGTCACAAGCAGGAATCCCGGCTGCCACTCAAGGGCTGCCCGGGGGCTCTGCATATCTCTATTCGTGCTGGAAGCTTCCTCTGCAGGATACATTTCCAGTTCAAATGGGAGAGTTCAAAAGGGATCAGAAGGACCAAGAAAGCACGGCAGCTGGGGTTTGGCCAGGGCACAGTGCTCAGGACACCCAGGGACACTCTCCTGTGTCAGGGGCTCAGGAACTTTGGGGCAGAAGAGCTCATCTCTGTGAATAATGACTTCCCTGAGGACACTCCTCTGGGATGGTCCACGTGGGCTGTTGTTCTCATTTAGATCGCCACTGACTATGCAGAGGTTGGGCAGTATTACTAGGGCATGGGTGGGTCCTGTCCAGGCACTCCAGAGGTAGGTAGGGGGGAGGTGGGGCTGGCGTCCTTGGTTCCTGAAGGCCAAAGCTGCTCCTGACAGGTGGTCCAGGCTAGGATCCCCAATGAGGGCAGGCCCAGGGTGAGTGGTTTGGAAGGAAGAGCCAGGAGAAATGAACTGGGACCTCACAGCAGCACCGGCCATATTCCCCCAGGCTCGGAGGCTTGGCCTCTCTTGGGGGGCAGAGAAGAGATGGCTCCAAGCAAGCAGGGAGGGTGGGGTGCACCTGTGGTTCCTCCGAGGAACCATTTGGACCCTGGCTGATGCTCCTAGTGTGGGGACTCATGGGTGGGATCCCTTGCCTTCTTTGTCCCCCGCAGCTGGCAGGCTCAGAGTTGAGCTGGGGAGAGAGAAGAATGTCCACCTGCAATGATGTCCAGCATTCTGCTGCCCCCAGGAACCCCAGGGCCGAGTGGCGAGAAGGGGAGGAAGGGAGGTGGTCCTGGAGACTTCCGCCCCAACGTGCCCTCATCTCATTTGATGCTCTTGGCAGCCCTTTGCAGTCAACATCATTAGCTCCATTTTACAGACGAAGAAACCGATATTCAAAGCAGTTATGCAACTTGTCCAAGATTATACAACTAATTAGGAGAGGAGAGTGGGCTCATTAGCCTCTCCAATGAGCCAAAGTACCTGTGTGTCTCTCTCCAGGCTTCGGTTTCCTTGGGTGTAAAATGAATTTAGCTCAGGAATTTGTATTCCTTCTGCCTCCGACGGCCCTCCGGGCTGCACTCAGCATTCACCGCGGAGTCAGCCACGGCAGAGTCCGCTTCGGATGCCCTCCCCTGGCGTGATCTTTGGTGAAGTCTCAAGTTTCTCTGGTTTCCTGGAAGACGCTGATTGTACACAGAGAGAACGGTGGTAAGAGGCCACGGGCTGCTGAGATTAATGACCTTTTGTCACAATCACAAGTTGAAGAGGCTGTGACATTTGAGTGAGTCCTCATCTGCATCTTGAGGAAAAAGGGAGCATCCTGCCCATAGGTCCCCACTGGGGATGGGGATCTCAGTGGTCTCACACAGTTCGCCTCTGAACTCTGCTCTTCTCTTGAAAGACATTTGGTTTCAGCTCCTCCAAAGGGCCCTTCGTGAAGCACCTGTTTTGACTCAAGAGCGCTCCCCTCAATTTCCCCAGGAACACGAGCAAGACCCTCCTATTTCCAGATGTCAAGGCAGGACCCCTGAGGTGAGGCCTGGGACAGGCTCTCATCTCTGCGGGAACAATTTTGCCCTGTCAGTAGCTCTTTTCCTGCGGGGTCTCCAGGCACCAACTGTCCGGGCAAGTAAGTCTCTTGCAGGAGACTGGAGAACAAGATGATGATGAAACATGGAAGTTGATCTCTTACCTGTTTCCTGAGTGGACATTAACAGCCACTTCTGGCACAGCAGGTTGGAGAATGGGGCTGGTTCTTGGTACCTGTGAGGGAAGCCTACTGAGCCAAAGTCAGAAATACCTTTAGGAAACTGAGATGGAGATGAGCGAGTGTGGGTCCCAGCTGGCTCTTGGGTGTTTTATTTCTTAGCTTATGTTTACTGAGCACCTGCTATGAGCAGAGCATTGAGCTATGGCTTCAGGAAAGAGCAGAGTTGGTTATTGGTTGCTGAACCAATGACCTTTCCCAATCTCCTTCTTCCTTTCTGGTCAAGCACGCCACACATGATAGAAGCTGAGATGCCCTCTGCCCACTTTCCCAGACTTCCTCGCAGCTAAGGAGTGCACATGGGACCCAACCTTGATTAAGGAGCCAGCGGGGGAAGTCTTCTAGGGAACTTCTGGGGAAGATTTCCTCTCTGACAAAAAGAGAAACATGAAGAGAGGTTGTCTCTCTTTCCTTCTGATGTGATTGCATGAGAACAGGTGGTTGGCAGCCATCTTGCCACCTTCAGGGGATCAGGCAGACACAGAGGACAGCAGAGTGGAAAGGTGGAAGGCAATAAGTCCTTGATGACTTCGTCACCCTGAATTAACCAACTTCCTATCTCCAGACTTCTTTTTTTTTCAGATTGGTACCTGAGTGAACATCTGTTGCCAATCTTCTTTTTTTTTCCTTCTTCTCCCCAAAGCCCCCCAGTACATAGCTGTATATTCTAGTTGCAGATCTTTCCTATTGAGCTATGTGGGACGCCACCTCAGCATGGTGCTTTCTTTTTTTTTAAAGATTTTATTTTTTTACTTTTTCTCCCCAAAGCCCCCCGGTACATAGTTGTATATTCTTCGTTGTGGGTCCTTCTAGTTGTGGCATGTGGGACGCTGCCTCAGTGTGGTTTGATGAGCAGTGCCATGACTGCACCCAGAACTCGAACCAACGAAACACTGGGCCGCCTGCAGCGGAGCGCGTGAACTTAACCACTTGGCCACGGGGCCAGCCCCATCAGCATGGCTTGATGAGTGGTGCCATGTCTGTGCCCAGGATCCGAACCAGCGAGCGAAACTCTGGGCCACCAAAGCAGAGCACATGAACTTAACCACTCGACCACGGGGCCACCCCCTCTCCAGACTTCTTGATGTGTGAGATAATAAATTTCCTTATTGTTTAAGCCAGTTTGACTAGAATATTCTATTACTTGCAGCCAAAGCATCCTAAATGACACATATAGAAAACAGAATCTTTTCCCTCAGGAGATTAGTGTCCAAGGGAGACAGGAAATCCACCCATTAGGCACCTGGAAAGCACTTACTGACTCATGCCATACCCATGATGTATGGCTGGACCTTATTTTATACAAAAGATGTATTTAGGGGCCGGCCCCGTGGCTGAGTGGTTAAGTTCGTGTGCTCTGCTTCGGTGGCCCAGGCTTTCGCCATTTTGGATCCCGGGCTCGGACCTAGCACCACTCATCAGGCCATGCTGAGGTGGCGTCCCACATAGCAGAGCCAGAAGGACCTACAACTGGAATACACAACTGTCTACTGGGGGGCTTTGGGGAGAAGAAGAAAAAAGAAGATTGGTAACAGATGTTAGCTCAGGTGCCAATCTTAAAAAAAAAGATTAAAAAAAAGGATGCATTCATAGAAACAGTGTGTTACATAAATTACAGTTCTCCAGTGACTTTGTAACTGTTTCTGCATCAATAATTGGTATTTAACTCACAATAGCTCCTAACACTGGAGAGTTTCTTTCTTCTGTTTTGACAAGTGGTAAATATCTGGAAATCCCTACCATTAACGTGAAGTATTTTGTAAACAAGGTATTCCTTTTACCAGAGTATTCATCCTTTATCTCCTTTAATTTTATCCTTTAATTTTAGGCTTTGGAAATAGGGGTCCTAATGAGAAGCCCACCTGGGTCCCAGCTGGGTATCAGGCTGTATGATCATGTCTATTATTCCCAAAGGCCAGACTGGGGTAAAACATGGAATATGTTCATACCGTCATTGTTCCAAGTGTTTATCGTATCCTCGTTGCTATAGGGATGATGAGATGTTAAAATGGTGCCTGTGGCTGAAGCTCGTGGACAAATCCACACGTCATTCAAAGAAAGGCTGGAGACTATCTGCAGGATTTGCCATGGAGCTCTCCCAAATCCAGTCACACGAGTCCCTCCTCCTTAGTGAGGGCGTCAAAGATCGGAAACGGAAAGTTAGGAAGTGGATTTCCAGAGAGAGCTCCAGGCGAGTCCAATGGGAGGGCGGTTCACCCGCCTTGAGCTCTCTCCTATTGAGGAGCTCCAGAAGCTGGTTCCCAGACTCACTTGTCTGCAGAGTGCTGGGTATTTAGTTCTGCCAGTGAGATGCCCTGGAGTTAGACTTGGAAGCAGAGAGGAGGTCAGAGCCACTCCTTCTCCGCCATCATGGTGGCAGGTGCATGTGCTCTGGCAACATGAGTTTTTCCAGCGGATTCTCTGTCTCCCAGCCAGGCTCTTGCCTCAGGGCTGCTGGCCAGCTGTGAACGTCAACAGTGGTTTCTGCAGTTTTCAGACTCCAGGCAGTGCAACAGCTTCCTGATCTTTGGGACTGCCGCCATGGGGACAAACCTGCAGTTCTGGAGTGGGCTAGTGTGGCACTCCTGAATCTCTCTCCTCCAGCCCTTCCGAGAATCTGACCAGCACCTGACTCCTGTGAAAGTTAGCCAATTAGAGGGGACAGTCCCCCAGACACCCTCACTTCTGACACCAAGTCCAAGTTCAAGAGGTTCCAAAAACCTGTTCTGATAATTCTCTAGAAGGACTCACAGAACTCCCTCAACTTGGTACGTTCACAATTATGGTTTATTACGGGAAAAGGATGTGGAGTAAAATGAGCCAAGGGAAGGGATGCACGCACAGAGCCCAGGAAAGTCCCAAGCGTGGAATCTCCCTTCCCCTCGCCCCGTGGAGTCAGGACACACTCCTCTCCAGCATGTGTGACAACAGGCACGAATGGAGTGCCACCGACCAAAGAAGCTTTCACTCTTTCATCCTTTTTGATTAAAATAACCAGTGGTTTCTATTTCTTACTGAACCCTCACTAATCCAGGGGCATGGGAGGTTCATCCTCCTTCACTTCAAGTGAAGATGGAAGGGTTGTAAACAGATCACCCAGAAAGCTCAATCTGGGTCCTCTTCAGTTTTCGGGACACAGTGGTCCAGGGTCTGAGCCCCCCGGGAAATCTAAAAGGCAAGAGACAGGCTCACCAATGGCTTTGCGAGGAGCAATGCAGAGGTTTCTGCTGCACTGGGGCTGGCCTGCACCCCTGGGGTCCTGCAGGTCAAGGGTGAGGGGTGATGGACCTCCTCAGACCACGCGGGAGAGAAGGTCAATGTGGGCCATCTTAGGGCCTGTATGGGAGGGCTACCTGGAGGGGCAGTCAGGCCGCAGCTGAAAGGAGCTGGAGGGACCGCTGATGGTTTAGGGGCTGGGGAGAGAGGAAGGATCCAATGGGGACGGATGTGCTTCCACAAGGGTCAAGGGAGCCGATGGCGTGAGAGCCCCCGCTTTAGGACATCTTCAGAGAAACCACAAAAGTGCACGAGAAAAAATCCTCCTTAGTATCAGAGGGAGTTGGTGCTAGATCACCCAGGGGAGCAGCCCAGGGAGGCTTCTGCTCTCCTCTCCCTCTTCTTCTTTCCCCACCTCACTCCAGTTCCAGTGGGTCTGAAGCTGGACAGAAGGTGACAGAGGGCACCTGAATTCTCTGGGCCAGGACCGTTGGCTACAAAATGGGAGGGCCTTGGCCCTTCAGCTGAAAGTAGTGCTGGTCAGGTCCCGGGGGCAGGGGCGGCTCTGGCCCTGAGGAGGACCTGTACTTGGTTTAATGCTCTGCTGCTGCCATCTTGAAACACTGAATAGTTTTCCGACAAAGGGCCCTGCATTTTCATTTCATACTGGGCCCCGAAATTTATGCAGCCGGGCTGGCCCCTGGGGAGGCAGGTTTCCTGAAGACTCACTGAGGTCACTGCAGCCCTGGAGGGTCTGCAGCTCACTCTTACCTTGTTCAGGCAGCAACGATGACAACAATTACAGCCACCAATTATCCAGCGTCCTCCAGGGGCCAGGCACAATGCCAACCAGGGCTTTACAAACAGCATTGCAAACCTCACTTGCAAGCTTTTCAGACAGCAAGACTGAGCTTCATCCTTAACGTAAAACTCACCAAGATGGCACCGCCAGGACCGAAGCCGGCTTTGTCTCCCTTCCATGTCTTTCCACTAGATGCGTTGCTGTTTTGTCCCAGGAACCGTGCAGAGATCTGGGGATACAGAGTACAGTCCCTGACCTCAAGGGGTTAAAGCACCTTGCTAACAATGACAGCAAACCCCTACATAGCAGTTCCAATGGGTCAGACACGGGTCTAAGCAATTCATCTGTGTTAACTCAGTTAGCCTGCACAGCAACAATCTGTCGTCGGAGGTACTATTATGAGTCCCATTTTACAGAGGGGAACACTGAGGTAGAGAGAAGGTGGGCCCCTCGCCCGCACTCACGTGGCTGGAAGGTGGCGGGGCCCAGCTTCAGGCCCAGGCCGTCTGGGTCTGCAGCTCCTGCGCTCAACTGCTTGCTCTCGGGCCGCTCACCTCAGCCAGGTCTCTCTCTGCTCTGATGACGAGGGAAGGAACGTCAACGAATATGGAGCTCCTTCCAGGGGTCCCTATGCTGTGTTAGAATCTGGGGGGACAACCGGGGACACAACACAGCCTCTGCCCTCAAGGACCTTACCCTGTAGAGGGTCGCACATGTGGAGGGTGAAGGGCCCTGAAGTGACCCACGTGGGGCTTTTGGGAAGTCCTGAGACATGGAGGCAAACCTAGATGGGTGAGGGGCTAGGAAAGGCCTCTGGGATCTGGAAGGATGAGTAGTAATGAGCTGGGCAAGGGAGGCAGGGACAGGGCAGCATGGATGAGGGAGGGGGCAGAGTGTATAGGGGACACACCTGGTCTGAACAGCTGGAGGGAAGTGCTGGGGGCCCTGTGGCATGCGGTGGCTGGAGAGGGAAGCAGGGGAGCAGCGCAGGTCATCCAGGCCTCATTGGCCTGGCTAGAGAGTCCACATTTGATCCGGGAAAAACTGGAGCATTTGAAGAGGGTCACAGTCAGTCGGCCCTTTAAGATGCTCGTTGTAGGAGCGGAGGGGAGACCGAGGGGAGGGGAGAAAGGAGGCGGGTGGGCACAGGGGCTGTGACATGGGGACCCCAATGCAACATGATGGGGGCTGAGGTCTGGGGGTGGCCGTGGATGCAGGTGTTACAGGTTCACGCAGACATGGGGACAGGCTCCGCACACATAGCTGGAGGGAAGCTACCTAGTGACAGACTCCAAGCTGTCTGTTCCACCCTTGCTCACTGCTCCTTCTGCATCTGAATCCACAGGGAGCTCCTTCCTTCCCTCTCTTCTCAGCATTTGCTCTGGTTATGCTGCTCCCTTCACAGGAAGCTCTCTCCATGCAACCCATGCTGGGTCCCTCGGTGCCATTTGTGCCTCCCTGGTCAGACTGGACGGAAGAAACGCAGAGCTGGACAGAGCCAACTCGGGGACCTGCCTGTGACTCGGGCACTTGGTGGGGAGACCCAGTGTGTGTCACTCCATCATCCACAGCCAGCACCCACCTCACGCCGGGGACCCATGCTCTCACAATGACGTTCGTTTGGATAGTAACCTAACAAAGGCAAAATTGGGAGTGTTGCTTGTAAAACCATCCCACGACACCTTGCAGAGAGCAATGGCTGCGGTCTGGGGGTTGTTCCTGGCTTCATTTTAGCTGTGCCTCTGCCTCCCATCTCAGCACAGGTGAATCTTTACCATCAATTAGGTGCTTATAGTCGCCTGGGAATGTGAAACAAAACTTTGGCGGAGGAGAGGCTGCAGGTGAGTGAGAGCAGGTGAGGGGTGGGGGCGGCCAGGCTAAGTGACTAAAGAAGGAGCAGGTGGAGAAGAGGGGAGGGTGGGGGCAACGGGGCACGCAAGGGCCAGCTTAGGGCTCTCTGCAGAGTTTGGGGGCTGGACAGTGATGTCTGGAGGGGGGTTTGGGTCCTCTCCCAAGGGGCCTGGAAACCCAGATGGTCCTGGAGTTGGGCTTTTTGAGAAAGATGACACCCCGTGGTAATTTCCCAGTGTGGTTCTGTGTTGCTGCGTGGCCCCAAGACCAAACCAGCCCCAGAGAGGTTGCTGGGCTGGCTGCCGTTTCCAGCAGGGCTGGGAACCAATCCACCTGGACAGGCAGAAGCCCTTGACTCTGACTGCCCTTTGCTCCCAGGCACCATCTCCAGGCACCTCCACCCCGAGAAAGAATGCCCCACGTCACGTGGGGGTAGGACATGTCTCTTTCCTGCCTCCGGTGCAGGTGCCCATGTCCCCTGATGGCTGAGGGCTGGGTCTCTCCTTCCAGATGGCCTGCGTCTCAGCCTGGGGGCAGGTAGGGCAGCATGACAGGGGAAGGGCAGAGGGAGGCAATCGAAGTCATTTTCCCTCTGCTTCGATATCTTTTTTCCTTTGGGTACAAATTGAGGCAAAGTCAATTAAATGAAAAAGTCAGCATGGTTGGGTTGAGAAACTAAACAGAAACTCAGACTGAGCAAGCATTACGCTTCTTATAAGAATATTAATTGAACTAAACGACACTGTTGGGGCTGGGGAGTGGGTCTGTAATTCGGACGCCTGCGAGAGCCCTGAATTCACAGTGCAGTTTCCACCGTTTCCTATCGAAGGCATTCATAATACAGTTTATGAGCTTCTTGCTCAGGTCACTCTCGTAAATGAGAAGTTATTCCCAGAGGATCTTATCTGATACACTAAATGGATAAAATCATTGAATTTATTAACATCTAAATTAAAAAGTCTGAAAAATGGAGTTCTAATTAATCAGCTTGCAAACAGCTACCCCCAAGGATAAGATAAGAGACCCTATAGCAAGAGCTAGTGATTGGAGACATATTATTTTTTACAACAATAATAATATTTTCACAGCAGCTCCTATCTGAGGAGTTCAAAGCCATCTGGTAAATGTTAATTATTTCAAGACTTTCTGAAACGGAGGCAGATAATTACTGTTTTCTCGGGCTTTCTAATGAGGAAATGGTGCAGAGAGGGAAGGGTGGTGCCTTTGCCCAAGGTCATGGTGCCCCTTGTCAGAAAGAGGATCAGGAAGCCAGCGGAGTTCTAGGACCTTGCTCCCCCTCTGGCCTCGCACCCTTGGGCTTTCTGTTTCCTGTTCTGTGCTTTGTGACCAGTCTCCCTCCCACCCAACCACCCCCATCTGCCATCTTGTTCAACAGCCCCTGTCACAGGTGTTTGCCAGCCTCCCAGGGACCTGGACCTGCAGCAGTGGGAGCCCCCAGATGCCCAGGTTAGCTGTCCTGCTCCCCTCAATGGTCTCTCACCTGTCAGGAAACCTGCAGAGAGCCTCCCGTGGCCCTCGGGCTGGCCCTGCATCCTCCTGCCACAGGCTGGGGGAATGCTCAGCCTCTGACCAGCTCCGGGAGGAGAGTCATCTTTGGAGAGGCTCTCCCATCTGTCCCAGTTTGGTTTATCCACTCTGAGCTCTGACATCTGGTCTTCTGGGCTGCCTTCCTGGGGCCTTGTCCTTCCCCCATCACCAAGGAAACAGGGGGTGGTCCCTCCCCTCTCCTGAGCTTTGCTAGGGGCTAGAGGTGGCTCCCTTACCATCAGGCAGACCAGAATGCAAGATGTCAGAGGCTCACTCTCCTCCAGGCTGTGGAGCTGACCGGTGAAACCATCATCTGGGAACTAAATCATTGACACACACAGGGAGGCCAGCCAGTGCTGGGAAATCAATGTTGCCCTTTCCCTGTGAGAATGATGGAGGGAAGATGCACTCCGTGTAGATAACAGGTCACAGAATGTCTTCATATTTGATACCTCACCTCACCGACGCCCAGTCCCTGTAAGGTTGGGAGAGGCAGGCAAAACTAGTTCTATTTTATAGATAGAGGAGGAAACTAACATTTTTTGAGTCCTATTGTGTTGGGCAATTTACATATGCTATCCTATTACATTAGGTAAGTTTTTTCTTCTTCTTTTTTTAATAAGAATACTGATGCTCAGAGAGGGTAAGAAATGCAGTCCAGGTCACACAAAGTAAATGAAAAAGCCGAGATTTGAACCTAGACTCTCATCCTTCACACCGGGGTCTTTACCGTTGCCCCCCATAGATGGGGGTCCCGTGACCTCAGAAAGGCCAAATGAGCCTCTCAGAGTATCTGGGCAATGGAACAGAGACAAGAGGCCCAGTGCCTCGACTGACATCCCAGCCTTCTGTGCTCTACCCTCCACTGGGGGTGGGCGCCAAGGATGGGATCTTCATTCCGTGGGTAACTTGTTTTCCCCAAGAGACCCTTCATTTGCTCGTCGAGTGGGTTTTAGTAATTACTTATTTGGTGAATTCCTAAGTGGGCAACCAAGTGGACTGTCAAGGCCTTGGGGGAGGAGGGTCTGCCTTTCTTGTAGCTTGTAGTCCTGCTCCCTGCCCCCCCGCCCCCCCCACGTCCTTTCTCATACTCTCCCAACTCCTTCCACGCTAGTGAAGGCACTGCCTCCTCTGGGAAGCTTTCTCTTTTTTTCTTCTTCTTCTCCCCAAAGCCCCCCAGTACATAGTTGTATATTCTAGTTGTGAGTGCCTCTGGTTGTGCTATGTGGGACGCCGCCTCAGCGTGGCCTGATGAGTGGTGCCATGTCCGCGCCCAGGATCCGAACCGGCGAAACCCTGGGCCACCGAAGCAGAGCTCAAACTTAACCACTTGGCCACAGGGCCGGCCCCTTAACCATTTCTAAGTGCACAGTTCTGCGGCATTAGCACATTCACTGTTGTGCAGCCATCCCCACCATCCATCTCTAGAATGTTTTCATCTTCTCTAACTGAAGCTCTGTCCCCGTTAGACGAGAACTCCCCATTCCCCTCCCCCAGCCCCTGCAGCCATGGTCCTACATTCTGTCTCTAGGAATTTGACAGTTGATTGTTTTAATGGCACAAAACTACTTAAGTGTGGTGTGCACCTGGATCAGGCACAGGCCACTTGGCCCCACCTGGAGACCCCTGGGACCTCTGTGCTCTGCTTAAGATGTGAGCTTGCTTTTGACACAACTTTTTTTTTTTTTTTTTTTAACATCTGTGCCAATCTTTCTCTACTTTATATATGGGTCACTGCAACAGCATGGCTGACGAATGGTATAGATCTGTGTCCAGGATCCAAACTCGTGAACCTGGGTCCCTGAAGTGGAATGCACCAAACTTCACCACTATGCCACGGGGCCAGCCCCTTGACACATCTCCTCTTGTGGGTGACAGGGCCCAACGTTGAACTCAAGTCCATTTGACTCTAAACCTATGCTCAAAACTCCAAGGACTGCATCTTGAGTGGGGGCGTTTCAGGAACTGTGGTAGGGGAGGCCTGGGGGCTTCAGCAGGCTGGGAGTCTAGAGAGCTGAGATTTGTGGAGTCTCTTAGATCACACTTGGCTGCCTGTTCATGAGATCAGCTTCATCCACGGACACTCGGGGGTCTAGATTTTCTTTTCCTTCTTGCTGAGGGCTTATTCATTGCATACGAGCGTTCCTGGTTACCGAAGACAGTCGGGCTCCATGTCCACCGTGGGGCTCCGTGGAGAGTACTCCCCTCGTACCCGTGGCAGTGGATCCTGCACACACTCCACTTCCCTGCTTGAGTCACTTCCTCCTGGGCCTGGCCACGAGCTCAGCCGGCGCAGGGGGGTGGGGTGGGTGTGGGGAGGGTGGGGGAGTGCATTTTATCACAGTCATGGCCTGAGGCCTAGGGCGGGTCCCACCAGGCACCAACCCCTGCAGCAATAATCATCATGTCAGCTCCCTTGTCTTAAGCACCCGCGTGTGTCAAGCACTGTTTGACCCACATAATCTCATTTAATCCTCGCCACAGCTGTTTCAGGTTGGGTTTGCTAGAAGCAGGTTTGAAATGCAAGCGATTCTAATGCAAGTGATTTAATGAGTGGGCACCATTGGGAGAAACCTACAAGGATGTGAGGACAACTCGGGGTAGGGATTCGGGAAAGAATAGGGGTAGGGATGGGGTAGGGATACAGGTAGGGATGGGGTAGGGAAAGAGGCGGAGCAACGGTGTGGGGAAGCTGGAGTCTAGCCCAGCCTGACCCTAGTGCTGGAGTCTGGAAGGTACCATTGAGTTGCCCTGCTTTGAGCGCAGGCCTTTGTTCTCCTCCTCAGTCAGTCGGTAGAGTTGACCTCCCTGGGGTGGGTCTGGGGGTGTAACCTCGCAGGAATCTCTGGGTGAGGTGGCTTAAAGGGGACACAGGCAGTTCTCCAGAGAAGGGTCCCCCGGGCAGCTGGGAGCAGCCCAGCCTGGGAGAGCAGATCTGGGTGAGGCTCCAACAGCATCTTCTAGAACAACCTTCTGAGGTATGTACTCATACTATCCCCATGTTACAGAGGAAAACTGAGGCCCAGAGAGGGCGAGCGACTGGCCCAGGACCTACTTTCAGTAAACGGCAGAGGCAGGACGTGGACCCAGGAGTTCCATCCCAGAGTCGCGGCTCTTACGCTGCCAGAGCCGGAGAATTCTGTGGCCTGTCCCACAAGCCCTACTGCCTGCCCGCTCGGCTCTCTGCGTCGCATGAATAGCAGATAAGGCCCCAATCGATCTCAGGAGTTTCTTTCTTGCTCACATGAAGTCCAGCTAGCAGTGGGGGGTGGGGGCGGCGGCCCACAGACACAGGGCCCCGCTGGGGGAGGCCTGCCATCCTGCAAGCACGGCTCCCACGTTGACCTACCCCTTCGAGGCTCAAGGGAGGTGGAGGGGTCTGTGGGAGCTGTTAGGGGCCAGGCCTGGAAGCCATGAACGCTGCTTCTATCACATTCTGTAGATCAGGACCCAGCCGCTGCCCCTCCAAGATGCTGGGTGACTGGAGAAACATCGTCCCTGACTGGGGAGCTGCGTCCCAGCCTCCACTCCACAGAGTGACGGGGAGAGCCCCACATAGCGGGGTCACAGATCCCGACGAGACCACACGTGCCACTTCCTTGGCCCTGGGGTTTAGCTCAGTGTTTTCCCCCTTGTCTCCAGCCCCAGTCTCTAAGAGCCTGAATGTCCTTTCACCAGCAGGTGCCTGGGACATACCTTCAGGGCTGTGTCTCGGGTGGATTCCTGCCTTTGTGCCCCGATTTCACCCCTGGGAGGGGGGTGGGCGTGCTGGGGGTGAGTACGAGGGCTGCTGGGAGGTGGGAAGCCTGGCCAGAATCAGCATTGGCACCTTTCAAGGAAGCCAAGTCAGAGGCAGACAGAGCGAAGACGATGGGTGTGGGGAGGGAACCCTGGATCCTACTGCTAAACAGGGTCTGCATCTCAGAGAGCCAACTGAAGTCCTCAGACCTATTTCCTCCCTCAGACAGCATGCCCTAAACCAGGCCCAGGAGGTACAGAGGTTAGACCTCGGCCCTGTGCCCGTGAAGCTCCTGGTCCAGCAGGAGGGACAGGGTATCGACCCCCAGGGACATCCCAGCGGAGCAGCCTCATGACGGGAGGAGGCACTTGGGGCAGCCAGAGCCTCTGTCTGAGCCCGGGGCAGTCTGGGAAGGCTTCCCAGAGGAGGTGAGGCTGAGTTCAGTCTTGGGCTGACTAGGATTATCCACAGGGTCTCTGAGGGCTGGTGGGCTAGGGTTGGGTGGCACGCTGAGTGCAGGGAACAGATGGTGCGTGACTGGGGGATGTACGAGAAGGAAGCAGGTGGCCCAGGGAGGGCCCTGCAGGTCCTGCCAGGGGCTCATTACCCTGAAGGCCCTGGTGGATCACTGAAGGATGACTCGGGGAAGAAACATAATCCAATCTTGTGTTCTGAAGGCCAGGTGAAGACTGGGGTGGAGGGTATTGCATTAATCCAAGTGAGAAGTAAGGACCTGAATTTAGGCAGCTGGAGTAGGGACAGGGCGGGGTGTGTGTGTGTAGATTACAGAGATATTTAGGGTAGAATGGTGGGTGGGAGGAGTCAGGATGACGTCAAGTTTCCTGGGGTTGGGGGCTGAGATGGGACCACTCCCTGAGAGGGGCTGAGGCCATAACCCCTGGTGTCCCCACAGGCAGGGAGGCAGGTGGTGCAGTGGCAATCCACCTGTGTGCTGGCTTCTAATTCCAGGACTTCCCCTTAGAAGCCAAGTGTATTGGTTTGCTGGGGCTGTCATAACAAAATGCCATAGACTGGGTGGCTTCAAAAAACAGACATTTATTTTCTCGCAGTCTGGAGGGTGGAAGTGCAACATCGAGGTGCCAGCATGGTCAGTCTCCGGTGAGGCCTCCCCTTGGGTTGCAGACGGCTACCATCTCAGTGTGTGCTCACGTGACCTCTTCATTGTGCGAGCATGAGCATGGAGAGAGAGAACAAGTTCTCTGGTGTCTTCTCTTATAAGGGCACTAATCCCATCCTGAGGCCCCCACCCCTGTGACCTCATTCAAGCCTAGTTACCTCTCAAAGGCCCCATCCCCTAATACCATCACACTGGGGGTTAGGGCCTCATCATATGGATTTGCAGGGGCAGACACAAACAGTCCGTAAGACGAAGTGACCTCAGGCAAGCCATTAAGCTTTCAATGCCTCAGTTTACTCATCTGCAAAAGGGCACCCATACCTGCCCTGCCTTCCTCCATGGAAGCGTGAGGATCAAATAAAAGCTGTGTGGGAAAGTGTTTTGAAAACCACGAGGAGTTTTGTGAATACAAGGAGTTGCTTCGAGGAGAAGGGCCATAGGAGAGAGCACATAGCCGACCAGCCAAGAAGCCACTGGAGATCCCTGGCTTGGGGCACCGTCTGGCTGCTCTTGAGCCAGTCCTGTTCTCCTAAATATCCCCAAAGAACCTTCTGCCCTGCTGTGGCCTGAGTGCGGAGGCCCCACCGGGATGTGGATCCTTTGGACTGTTCCACCGCTGCGGGCATGTACCCCCAGGTGCTTCTGGGTAGGAACTGGGGTGACCTTTTCTCTAACAGGCCTTCGTGGGCCCCAGCGACTTGGCAATTAGTGGACTCTTAAGGCAGCCATATTATGGTCTCTGCAATGGGCTGAAGCCCTCTGGCTGCCTGGAGAACCTTTTAGGGCTCAGCCAGGGGCGCTGGGACCTCAGACCCTCTGGACTTAGCCTTTCTTTGAGCAAATTCCTCCCTTGCCTCTGGGAAGTGGCTGTTTGCACAGGCCCGGAGAGCTTTCTTCTTTACTCTGCAAAAAATGTTAAGCAAACATTTAAGGAATAAGGGCTTTATAATGATGAGAGTAAACACTGAGGAATACCAGCTATTATGGAACATAAGTGTTTAACAAAAAGTGAAAAGGAAAAATAAATGGAAAACTGCTGCTTGTCCCGAGCAGACCTTGAGTGTCTTGCTGGTGTGTGATAGAGGGGTAGAGAACCAGCCTTTCCCACACTTCCGGTTTTGGGCCACAGCTCCCAGATCCAGGTGTGCAGACGGCTCCTAAGAGCCTCGATGCCCAGTTGTTTTCAGATCAGTGAGGACTTCCTCCTCCTGGATCCTTAGAAAAGCAGAGCAGATGGGATGGTGAGACCAGAGAGGACCAGCTCTGCTGTGCTCTACACTGTGCGGCAGGTCAGGCTGCTCCCCTGAGAAAAACATGGGCAGAGAGCCCAAGGGAAAGGAGATGGGGTCACCCCGGGGACAGCCTCAAGACTCTTCCACAAGATGGAAAGTCCAGGCAGAGGTCAAGGGCTGCCCGCCAGGTATGGATGCTCTCACTCGTCCCCACACCCCAACTTACACATGCACCACCAACTCCGGGTAGGCTGAGACTAAAAGAAAGACCTTTTATGAGTTCCCTGTCTGGGGAGCCATTCAGGTTTTCTCTGAGAATCGATGCCCTGCCTCTTTCTGGGGGGCGTACCATTGTGGTTTGACAGCTAGGGTCAAATCCTAGTCCTGACACTTGTTGTCCATTGGCCCCAGCTACTTACCTTCTCTGAGCCTTGGCTTCCTTGTCTGTAAAATGGGCTCATGAAGAATCTGCCTCATAAGGTGGTTGTGAGGATTCGATGAGATGGAGCCTGGGCAGGGTTTAGCTGGGCGTGCGGTACCTGCTCGGTCAACATCAGCCACTCTTTCCTCTCTGTCTTCTCTCCCTGCCGCAGGCTGGGAGCCAGCGGTGGCCGTGTTGTTGACTGAGGTACACACTCTTGGAGCGTCAGCTTGCCAGGCTCACCCCAAAACCAGCCTCCCTGGGCTTCCAATTTGGCTTGGCCTCCTTCCAAACTGCTTGCCATAAGATCCGGAAAGGTTAGTGGCTCCCAGGGGAGTCTCTTTACCTCCCACTGGTAGCCACTATCACTTTGTAGAATGGCTTTAGGAAAGATGCGTTTCACTAAATTTCAGAGCAGAAAGGGGCCTTTGGAAGCCCTTTGCTGCACCGCGTGCCTCTCCAGGAGCAGCCTTATCCAGATGGGCCACTCAGCCTCAGGACAGGGGCGAACGTGCTGAGGAATAAAGAGCTACAGCGGTGAGAGAGAGGGGAGGACGCTGTGCCTAATGACATTCACCGTTCAGGATGATTTGATGAACTTTCCCCGGGCATAGACTTGGAACCAGCTAAAGGTGTGGGGAACCTTCCGGGCCTTCAGTTCTCAATGGGCTCCTTGGAGGAGCCGAGTGTGGGGGGCTTAACTTGGGAGGTGGAGGTTCATGGTCGAACTGTTTGGGGAGACTTTCCAAAACTCACATCCTCCCCCACCCCCATAAGGGTATTTGAGAATCCCGATTGGGAGTGTGTGTTGATAAAGCTCCCGGGTGATTCTCATACACGTCCTGCCTGTGGCTGAGCACCACGGGCCGCGGCCGAGGGACAGAGAATAAGTGTCAGGTAGCAGTGACCTCACAGCGTGGCTGCTGCTGGTGGACCATGATGCTAGAAGCGGGCCTCACATTTGTGTGATGAATAGTTTACAGACTCTTTTCGCAGACATCACCTCATTTGATGTCCAAGGTCACACTCTGATAGTCAAGGCTGGCACATCTCCATTTTACAAATGAGAAAGTTGAGGCTCACGCAGGACGAATGGATATAGCAAAGAAGGATAAGTCAGAGCAAGAATCCAGCTCTTCCAAGCCACACCGCCGTGGTCCCAGTCCAGGCCATGCCATGTGAGGATGTGACCGGGGGGCTGTGGCCAGCATCCAACTGTAGGTGGGGACACTTTGAAATGTGCATTTAAAAAGCATTTCTTCTATCCCTTTGTCAAACAGCCCTTGAAAAGGAACCCGTTTCTTTGTGTGATGTTGTTGTGTGTTGGGGTGTCATAATTCTCTTAGAGTAGTTTCTGGAATTAGACAGCAAAGCCCCCCAGAGTTCGCCTGCCTTCCATGAGTGGGCAGCTTTCAACTGCTATGGAATCAGAAGGCTTCTCTCTTGGAAAGTTCTAGATGGTAAAATGGATGTCCAGACATATTCTTTGATTTGATTGGAGCCCAGGAGTCCAGTGGGGCAAACGTAAAGCCAGCCTCATAATCGGGGTTCAGGCATAGGGAACCATCCGATGGAGTGGGTGCCCCAAACTTGGGTGACTTGGAAGAAGATGTAGTGAGACTCCTGGCAGGGAGTCACCAGGAGTGTACCAAAGTTCTGGCAGAGGGGAGCAGCCTTGGCAGCAGGGCCTGCGTGTTGGGGAAAGCTGTGTGGACACATTCCAGATGTGGCCTGAGGCTGGCTTGACCCCTCCCTGAAGTGCCTGTGACCCAGGAAGGCAAAGGGCCGGGGCATCAATGGGAGAGCCATGAATAGGCACCCAACATCCTTTCTGAAGGAGCTGGGTAGGAGAAGGGAAGGAAGGAGCTTTCCTGCTGACCAGAGGTGGGGCGGAGGGTGGTGAGGTGGTCAGGAATGGCCCGACATTGGATACCAGTAGGCATGGCTTGAATCCTCCGGGCATCTGACTTAGAACAGAAGGAGCATTGGACAGGAGGCAGGGGTGGTGGCTGGGTCATATGTGAGATCTTCTCCCCTGCCCCACCTCGCCAGAGGCTTCTAGAGGGAATGACAGAGAGTCACTTCCCAAAAGAACACTAGAATCTCTGCTGATCCAACAAAGAGTGAGTTTGGTCACTACTGTAGATATGACATTGATAGACACCAGCGGGCGAGACCTGGAGGCATTTGAGTTACGTTCACTCTGAGAGGGAGCTGTTGCAAATCCAGGCCATTCAGCTGACGGGACTCCATTCACCTGTGTATTTTGGGGAAGCCCAGCAAAAGTGGAGCTGCAGATAAGGAAGGTGGCACCTCATTTGGGAAGCAATTTGCAGAAGCTCACTGTTGTGAATGTCGGGGCGCACCCTTGAGAAGCCCCCTCCAGGACAGAGTTTCATTCTCTCAGCTGCTGCTAGCTCACAGCTGAGTCCTCTCTGGGAATTGCCCTCAGCCAAGAACACGTCCTCTTCCTGGGGCAGCCTCTCTGGAGAGAGATGACCTGTCACGGTGTGGGTGGGAAGGTCTGACATCCTTGCTCTCCTGGGGGACAACTGTGAAGGGCTGCCCAGCTGCCTGGCTCCCTGGAGGATTGCCAGATGCCTCTGCTGGGACTGCACAGGGCCTCAATGACTCCCCACGCCCAATCCTGCTTCCTTCGCTCACCCGCTAAGGTGTGGGTCCCAGGAGCCCTGCCCAGTGAATCTCCTGCTTGCTAAGTTCTCAGTCTGCTTCCGGGAGCCTGAGCTGGGAGGGCCCCAGCCCTGTGGTCTCTCCATCACCACACTGCCTCCTGAGTGAGGGGAGAGATGGTGATCGGAGCTGGAGGCTGCCACCAACCTTGGGCCCCTTATATTTGAGCCCTGAACTGAGCGCTCCTTTAAAGCCCTGGAGAAGCGTGCAAGGACTGGAAGGAGCCTCGGAGAGAGGGTGTTGCTGTCACCCGGAGCCTCCCTTCTGTGTGCCTTTAGCCCTATGTGGAGTCTTGGGAAAAATAGGGAAAGCAGAGTCTAGTCTGACATGCAGCCATTTGACACTCTTTATTGACCCTGATGCAACTGGCATCATGGGAATGAGCCACATTAGGCCTTACTTCAGCCAGAGAGCAAGTTTTACACAGTTTTGTATTTAGTCCAGCCCCCTTGTAGCAGTCAGGGTTTTCCAGAGAAACAGAATACACACACACACACACATACGTGTGTGCACAAGAGAGGAGAGAGGAAAGAGAGAGAGACTTAGCGACGTTTATTTTAAGGAATTGATTCATGCCATTGCAGAGGCTGGCAAGTCTAAATCAGCAGAGGCTGGAGACGCAGGGGAGAGACCATGTTGCAGCTGGAGTCCAAAGGCCGTGTGCTGGCAGAATTCCCCCTTCCTGGGGGAGGTCAGTCTTTTTTCTCTTAAAGCCTTCCACTGATTGGACGAGATACGTGTTAATCTCGTCTAAAATATACTGTCATAGCAACATCCAGATGTGTTTGACCAAATATCTGGGTGCCGTGGTGCAGCCAAGTTGACGTAAAATTAACCATCACACCCCTCCACATTGCACAATCTCTGTCCATTTCAGCCTCAGAAACTTTGCCCTCATCGCCTGAATGAACCACATCCCATAATAAGCAGGCAGGGCACGTCAGGTGAGAGGGGAGCTCTGAGTCTGCTAAGGCAGTGCCATTCTCAACTGGAGACAGGTGTTTGCCTCCAGGAGTTCACCTGTGCCTTTATCTCGTCTGGCGGATTTTGGACATTTTGATCTATAGCACTTCCATTTACCAGCAGCTGGCGAGCTGATTCTGTAAACGGCCACATAGTAACTATTTTAGGCTGTGTGGGGCCACATTTACCTCTGTTGCATATTCTTTGTTGGTTTTACCACTCCTTAAAAATGTAAAAACCACTCTTAGCTTGCTGGCCGTGTGAAAACAGACCAAGGGCCAGACTGGCCTGCGAGTTGTATTTTGCCAAACTTTAAACTACTGACATTCCAGATGCAGCTGGATGCTTGACATTCTGGGGCCACTTCCAGTCCAGAAGAGCACTCCCCCAACTGCTTCCAAATCCAGTTGTTCAACAGAGGCCTCAAAGACATCAAAGCTGCAAGGTCCACAGGCACAGGAGGGCCTCTTCCCCCTGAAGCTGGAAGGACCAAATCTCTCGCTAACGATGGGGAAGCTTCTCCAAAGTGAAAGCTTGGTGAATGAATACCAGCCACTACCCTCCCTACCCTCAGCTGGTTATGCAGCACAGTCACCTCCAATTCTGTGTGATGCTTAGAGTCCCCACCAGGGGGCACTACCCTAGGTGGACCGGAGGCTCCTCACACCTGGGCATGGAGGAAGGCAGCTGTGTGGACTTTGACAGCTGCCCGTGGCCAGAGCACCTGGACCTTGTGTGCAGGCAGGAGCCTGCCCCTGGAATGAAGCCACATGCAGGCAGTGAGGTCCGTCAGCACCCCGCTCAGGCTTTTCAGTGATCAGAGTCACGGGGTTATGAAACCAACTTTTTGATGTGTGTGTCCGATGGGGGCTTTTTATGAACCACCTGTGAATCAACTCAACTGCACAATCCCATTGGGTAAAGCCTTTGTGAAAACATGAGGTCTTATGCTGGCAGGTGATATTTTAGCGTGTGTGTGTTCCCGTCTCCCGAGAGTTAAAGGAGAATGGAAATAGTTCAGTTCGTGGTTTCTCTAGTTTTGTTTGATCTCTGATTATAAAGAACTCTCTTCTCAGAACTTCGACTTTTCATTCCTCTCCCTCCCTCTCTCTCCCCCACTTCCTGCTTTTCTTCTTCCCTCCCGCCCCTCTTCCCTCCTCCCTCCCTCACTCTCTCCCTCCTTCCCTTCCATCATTTACCTCCTCTGTGATCTCACAGGCTGTGAGAGATCCGTGGGTAGCTCAGGGGAGGGCATGTCTAAAGCAAACATGGAACAATCTTTGCTCATCTGCAGCCCTCTCTTCCTTCTCTAAAGTACTGTTTCTGTGATATTAACAGAACAATGAAAGCTGACCCAGGGTTCCTGGCTCTGAGTGGCAGGAGGCGAGAATGCAAATATACCAAGTATTGGATGAAAGTACAAACCCCTTCTGGGCCACAGCTCTTGGAATAGGTGGCATCTGCCCTCAGACCCACTCTCGTTGTCCTCAGAGGACCCATCTTTGGAGTATCAGGAAATGCAGGCTAACCTCCCCCCACCCCCTCACAGCACTGGCATTCTCAGCCCAGGACCGAAACTTGGGACCATGTGGCAAACCCCACCCCTGAAGGGACCCGCCGGAGTGAGAGGCCCCGGAACAGAGGATGAGTAGCAGATTCAGAAAGAGCCAAATACGAGTGCAAGACGCCTTGGAGGTTAGTGCAGGAATGTTCCTTCAAGATCTTTGACCGCTCGGGTGACACAATAGCAAATCTCCTCAGAATTCCATTTATTTGATAATCTTGGACTAATTTCCAGAACGTATAATAATATATTTCAGGAGAAGGCATTGTGTGTTTTATTGCAGTAACATTTATTTCTTCATAAATTTGCCTTTAGATTTGATTAAAAATGTACTGTCGCAGCTGCTGCCGTTTGAACCATTGGAACCGAGCCTGTGAACAGCTTTCTCCTACAGAGACTGTTCCAGATCCGGTCGGCGCTTCCAGAACGGTCCACCGAGACGCCTTCCGAGGACTGGGTCTGAGGCTCTTCTTCAAGTTACTGAATGCCAGCATCGTCCTGGTCATTTTAGAGTTTGTACTTCAGTCTTAATATGAAAAGAAGCAATCACTATAAGAAGAAGCTTTTCAGATCCATCCCATTTTCTTTCTTTTTCTTCGTTAAGTAGGACATTTAACTGAAACCTCTTATGGTAAACCATTCCAATCCAACAAACGTTTAGGAAAATATGAATAGGTGCTCTGAAAACTGTGGAGCGCGCCTTCAGAATCTACCGCACGTGGGGCTATTATTTTAATTTCTGAGTTAATGCGGCTTCTAACTTATGACAACAATAACTTCATGAAGACAGGCTGTGGAGAACAAAGCTATTTTCACCCTTTACTGAACGGTTCAGAAATCACACTGCTTTAATCTCTCTTTAATATATTTTTTTGTTCTCTAACTTTTTAGAAATGTTTTATAATTCTGGAATGTAAGCCATCTTTGCAGGATGGAAAAGCAGAGAAAAATGGCATTGTCATTCATGTCTTCACTCGTCCCATTTATTTCTTCATTTTTTTAAATCAGTAAAATTAACCTCCTAGTAATAGCTTCCTTATAAGGCTGTGGGGAGGCCTAAATGATAGAAGCCTGCAAGGTGCCGAGCAGGGTGCCCGACACGTCGAAGGTACTCAGTGAATCTTAGTTTCCATCTTCCAACGTCCCTGTTCACTCTCTTCCCTCCTCAGGAGATCTCTAATAAACAAATGCCATGTGCTAGGTTGTAACATATACAGGGTATACGATCTTAAGGAAAACCCCAACTGAAGGAACAAAAATAATAATCTAGTATGAAAGCTCTTACTCCATAATGTAGCGGGAGAGCCTCACTCTCTCTCCCTTTCCCTTTCCCTCCTTTTCTTCTTTCTGTGACGCTGGACTTGACTTTTCTCAGTTGGGCAAGTCATCTTTGAGGCACTAATGGTAGCTTTCCGCACAGACACAGGTGGCGGTGACGGGTCCCCAGGAGGGGATCCAGGTGTCTGTGTTGAGGAGGTGGAGTGACTGTATCTTTGGAGAAGAAGGTATCTTTAGACCTTTTGTGTTTGGAGGCTGTAGGGACCCTGGCAATAGTTAGGACAACCGCCTTCCTGGGAGAGGGCGTGTTCTCTGAGCTGGTGGAGGTGCGTGAGGTGGGATGGTGGGGTGTGGGCCTGAAGGGGCTGAGCTCCATGGCCCAGGGAACCACAGGGAGCCCAAGGAGCACCAGGCAGGGGACGGTCCTCCCTCGGGGACCAAGGGAGCCTGTCCCTGGAGCAGCTGACAGCAAAGCCAAGGAAGGGGCACAGGGGAGCACCAGGAGAGAGATTCTGGACTCCTCGTTCATCTGGCATGTGCGTTGAGCTGGTTTCGTTTATTTGTAAAATATAGAATAGGTGTGACTTGACTTGCCCACTGAGTTTGCAGGGGAGTTGTACCGGTTACCCTGGCGTACAAGGGCTGTGGGACCTGCTGTGGCAAACTCTCTCCTCCTGCCCATCTCTGCAAATCAGGGCATCTTGCGTACGACTCTCATGTCTTCCTTAGACACTCATGCATATGCTCAACAACTACAAAGAAGTCACGGTTGTTGTCTCATCGCACTCTTTATTCTGGAACCTTCCATGGCTCCCCATTGTCTACTAAAGTAAGGACAAGCCCTCCACAGTCTGGCTCAGACCTACATTTATCTTTCTAGTCTTAAATCTCAACCCTCACCTTCACGTGCTGCACTGTGGTCAGAACTGACAGACTGTTCTCAAATTTCCAAATGTGCCCCAGGCTGTCAGTGTAGTTTCTTCTGCTTGGAATGGCCCGGGGCCCCAGCTCCACCACTCACTGCCTGTGAGTGCGCGTCCAAACTCGCCAAGTCCAGTTGTTCAACAGAAACCTCAGTGACATCGAAGCTGCAAGGTCCACAGGCACAGAAGGGCCTCTTCTCCCCAAGCTGGAAGGACCGAACCTGCCCCAGTGATGGGGAAGCTTCTCCATCATGAAAGCTTGGTGAATGAATACCAGCCACCACCCTCCCTCCCCCAAGCTGGTTACGCAGCACAGTCACCCCCAATTCTGTGTGATGCTTAGAGTCCCCACCAGGGGGCACTACCCTAGGTGGCCTGGAGGCTCCACACACCTGGATGAGAAGGAGGGCAACTGTGTGGACTTTGACAGATGCCTGTGGCCAGAGCACCGGGACCCTGTGTGCAGGCAGGAGCCTGCCCCTGGGGTGAAGCCACATGCAGGCAGTGAGGCCCGTCAGCCCTCTGGGGGCTTTTCAGTGATGAGTCCTGGAATTCTGAAACCTAGCTTTTTGGTGGGTGTGTGTTGGGTAGGGGTGGGGATGGGTGCTTTTTATGAACCACCCTGACCCTTGGGTGAGTCTCTAACCCCTCTACGGCTTGGGCATCTCATTGGAACAGGAGAAGGATGTTGCCAGACAGCACGGTAGGGAGGTCGGCGTTATGCTTCGTATCCCACCAGGGCCAGCTCCAATACCATTTACCCTTAGGCTTTTCCTGTTTCCTAGCGCTGTCCTCACTAAATCTCTGGCTTGGAACTCCCACAGTATGCGGGGTGTTATCTCTTTCATGGCACACGTGGTCACAAAGTCACACAGCTCTAAACTCCCGGAGGCAGGAACCAGGTCTGACACATCTTTGTATTCCCCTGCCAGAGCTAGGGAATAAGGTAGGAATTACTCACTCTTGGTTGATTTGAAAGCTTATAATATTAACCCACATTTGTTGAAGGTCTTTCTATTTGGCAAGCCTTTTGCGCAGGTTATCTCATGTCCCCTCTCAACACAGCCTCATGGGCAGGCACTCCAATTAGTCCCATCGATGTGACTGCCCGCAGTCATTCAAGCAAGGAGAGCCCGCTGGACTCAACCTGGGGCAGTCTGGTCCCAGCCCACGCTCTCAACCCTTGTGGCATAGGTCAGCTAGTTCACACTCGGAAGGTCCTTTGGGGACCCACTGATGCTGGCGGCTATCTTTGGTAGCTTATGGAAGGGCAAGGTTCTCCCCAAACAAGGGATGAAGGTATTTACCCAAAAGATCAATGGTTCCCAGCCTTGGCTGCACTCTGGAATCAGCTGGAAATCTGGGTTTTTGATGGTACCTGGTGAGCCCTGTGGAGAAAGCCTGCAAGTGGATATGAATCCCCTTTTATTTGCTTATTTTTTGTGTATCACGGTAAAATATACACAACATAACATCCATCATTTTAACCAGTTTTAAGTGTATAGTTCAGTGACATTAAGTACATTCACAATGTTGTGCAATCATCACCACCATCCATCTCCAGAACTCTCCCATCATCCCAAACAGAAACTCTGTACCCACTAAAAAATAAGCTCCCATCATCACCCACCTCCTCCAGCCCATGGCAGCCACCATTCCACTTTCTGTCTCTATGAATTTGACTCCTCTAGGGACCTCATCTGAGTGGAGTCATACAGTGTTTGTCTTTTTGTGACTGGCTTATTTCACTGTGCATAACGTCTTCAACATTCATCCATGTTGTAGCAGGTATCAGAATTTCATTCTCTTTTAAGGCTGAATAATATTGCCGAATAATATTCCCTTGAATGTTGTTAAAGGAAAAAATTATTCAGGACACTTGTTAGAGATGGTGAGGCAGTGTTTATTCAAGGGGGCTGCTATCATGGGGTTTTGTAGTGAGAGAGAGAGAGCAGACTCAACTTCAACAAGGACAACTAGGGTTTTATGACCAAGGAGCCAGGTTGGTGGATGGAAAATTACTGAGAAGAATCATCAGTCATATGGGGGCGTCCTGCTAGACTGAATCAGTGGGATTCTCGCTGAAGACAGGCCAGGAGGATCAGACATGGAGGGTGGGGTGAGGAATTTGATGCCTGTGGAGGGTGGTCTGGTACCAATGGCAGGGGGGTTTCACTGAGCTGACTTAGCAGGACTCTTCCTCCAACTGGATTCTGCAAGAACTGAGAGGGAAGCCCAAGGTTGGGTCAAGTGGAGCAGAGGGATCCCAGGAGCCTGATTAAAGTTAGGCCAGGGAGTCTTTGTCGACGTATGTCCCACATTTTGTTTATCTATTCCCCCATCAATGAGCATTTGGGTTGTTTCCACCTTTCAGCCATTATGAATAATGCTGCTATGAACTCAGATGTACAAATATCTGTTCAGGTCTCTGCTTTCAATTCTTTGGGGTATATACCCGGGAGTAGAATTGCTGGATCATATGGTCTTTCTGTTTAATTTTTTGAGGAACCTCCATACTGTTTTCCGCAGTGGCTGCACCATTTTATATTCCCACCAACAGCACAGAAGGGTTCCAATTGCTCCACAGCCCTGCCCACACTTGTTATTTTCTTTGATGGTGGCCATCCTGATGAGTGTGAGGTGGTATCTCATTGAGAAGCTTTTAAAACTGCCCAAGGCGGCACTCTGGCCCTATTTTGCCAGACTCTGGAGGGACCCGGGTTTCAGTGCTTTTCACAGCTCCAGGTGGTTCCAATGTGTGGCCAAGGCTGGGAACACCCACGGTGGACAATCTCTGCCCACCGCATGAGCTCCCAGCGCCCTGGCCTCTGAGCCCTACTGCCGAGGCCCCTCTCCTCTCTCGAGGATGGAATTAAGTTATTGACACCCTTGAAGAGTTACAAGAGAAAAGGTGAGCTGGCACAGTGTCCCCCATAATGCGGGACTTGGGGAGTCTGGTGCTCCCGGGAGCAGAACCTGGCTGTTTGGGTTTCCTTCACCTTAAATAGGTTTCCCCGTGCGGAACCTCAGCTCCCAGGCACCTCAAAGCCAGTCTGGTTTCTTCCCTCATAAAGAAGGCGATCACATGCTCCTTCATTACTCTCCAAAGCACATCTGTTGTGTTGCAACGAGAACCCTGGATCCAGGGGGCACGGGAGGAGGGCGGCGCGGGAGCCCTGAGTTCTAGTCTGACCATGCCTCCACTTCCTCTGTGGCCTGGAGAAGAAACCCTCACGTACTTGGATGTCAGTTTCATAATCGGTAAAATGAAAAGGATCCTGTCAGTGGATCTTAAACTTCCTTTTAGCAAAGGAACTCTTTCCTGAAATAGGATCTTACATGGAATCCAGGATGGAAAATAGAAGCAGAGCTGCTCTGACTGGATGGGGTGGGGGCAGAGCTTTGCCACTTGGCTTGGACCCCAGGGCTCCAGGAGGAACAGCCTGAACAAGTCTCGGCTCCCCGGGGTGCCTGACAGCACGGAGGTCTGTGACTCTGCTGTCAGTTTATATGGATTAAGCTTCCTGCTCCCAGGAAAGGCCCGTGTTGCTGCTGAGAGGGATTTATCACAGGCTCTGGGAGCGTGCCTCCTCCGCACAGGGGCGTTAATGGAGGACGCGCCCCCTGGAGGGCAGCTCCAATCCGCCGAGGGCATAGCCCTGTGACAAGGGGCCCTCTGGTACCCCCAGGCCCCTGGAGCCCGCCTGAACCCTCTGCACTTCTTCCGCTGGCTCCTGCCGTCTGTCCCGCGGTGATGTCCTCAGCCTCTGCCATCTGCCCAGGGCTCCTCTTGCAGGCCTGCCTCCTTGGACCCCGCCTTCAGGATCTCTTTCCGCAATCTTCTAACATGACGTCCCTTTCACGTGGGGAATCGCAATTGAACATCCCCAACACCTCTTTCTGTTCTTACTTTCTGCTCCCCCCAGTGCTCGGCTCTCCACTTCTCTCCAAGCCTCCGTCTTCCGTCTTTCTGCCCTGAGCCGTCTCAGAGCCTTTCTCCTCCTCTGCAGGGCGGTGAGGGCACAGGCTCTGGAGTCACACAGGCCTGGGAGTGGTTCTTGGCTTCCCTCTCACCACGGGTGTGAGCATGAGCAAGTTGCTTTCCCCTCAGAGCCTCAGTTTGCTCATCTGTGAAATGGGCACGAGGCCTATTACACGAGGTTATGGTGAGGATGAGTGAAATGCTGTAGGTGGAACCCCTGTCATGGAGCGTGGCATTTAGTAAACTTTCAGTAAATGTCACTCTCCCTCCTAACCCGTCCCCTTTCTCTCCTTAACCTCAGATACCCCACCTTCCGATGAAAGAGTACCACATATGTGCGTGTAGGGAAGAAGTAGGAGAGAAACAGCTGGAAACATGGGTACAGACCAGATTAGAGAAGGCCTTGCGTGCCACCTAAGGAGTCTGGAGTTTATTCTGTGGACGGCTGGTTATGGGTTGAATTGTGTCCCCTCCAATTCATATGTTGACGTCCTAACTCCAGTCCCTCAGAATGTGACCTTACCTGGAAATAGGGTTGTTGCAGAGTAATTAGTTAAGAATGAGGTCGTACTGGAGGAGGGTGGGCCCTAGAACGATATGCCCAGTGTCCTTATAAGAATGGGAAGTCTGGAGACAGATACACGTGCAGAGAGAACACCATGTGAAGAGGAAGGCAGAGATCAGGGTGATGCTACAGGCCAAGGGATGCCAAAGATGGCCAGCAAACCACAGAAGCTGGGGACAGGGCTGGAACAGATTCTCCCTCACAGCCCCAAGAAGGAACCAACCCTGCCAACGCTTTGATCTTGGACTTCCAGCCTCCGGAACTGTGAGACTATGGGTTTCTGCTATTAAGGACACCCAGTTTGTGGGACTCCGTTATAGCAGCCCTGGCTAACAATACAACCGGGAGCTTCTGCAGGAGGGAGCTGGAGTAAAAGGGGTGGATGTGCAGGCTGAGCTGTACTGGGGGAGGGAGAGATGCGGGTAGACGTGTGCAAGTGGCAACAGGAGGGGGAGATGAGCGAAGACAGAGGAGGCATCTTAGAAGTGGCACCGACAGACGTGGCCATGGATTGGAATAAGAGGGAGGGGCCGTAGTGACAAGCCCTGAGGCTTGGGCCTGGCAGGCGAGCAGCTCTGTTTGTGGGGTGTTAGCCATCAGCGGGCTGCTTTGTCGGGAATCTCACACCACTGCCCAGGTGCTGTGGGTTCTGCCCCCTCCTGAGGAGATGGGGCCCCACCGAGTCCTCTCCTGCCCTTTGCCCTTGACGTGGGCCACGCTGAGCCCCTGCACTGTGTGGGGTTGAGAGATGTTTCTGTGCAGTTCCCTGCGGGGGAAGACAGAAGGCTAATCTGTGCAGGAGTCAAACTGAGTGTGGCAGGGAGAAGGGTTTGGGGAGGCAGCGATAGTGAAGAACTTGTGTTCCTCCAGCTTCCACCATCCTGGGGGCTGGCAGCCCCATCTGAACGGCAAGGAAGGAGAGCAACATCTGTGTACTTAATATTCTCATCATCTTTGAAATGCAAATGAGGAGCCCCAGCCCTCCCCGCAGGGATGTGTCGGGTACCATACCTGGCTCAGAGGAGGGGAGGGGACTCCTTAGGCCTAATTTCTTCCTCTCAGGACCAGAGAATGCTGCCCTTAGAGGAAGTACTTTATCTGTTGCTGCTAACGTATGTTCTTAGCGCACACATTAGTTCATCTATTCATTCATTTATTCACAGCACATACGTTTCGAGTCTTTACTGTGTCTCAGGCACAATTTGAGCCTGGAGTTTTAAGAAAAATAAGAAAGAAGGGGAGATATGACAAACCCACAGCCAACATCATATTCAGAGGGCAAAAACTGAGCGCCATCCCCCTGAGAACAGGAACAAGACAAGGATGCCCACTCTCACCACTCTTATTCAACATAGTATTGGAGGTTTTGGCCAGAGCAATTAGGCAAGAGAAAGGAATGAAAGGAATCCAAATAGGGAGTGACGGACGAAGTGAAACTCTCATTTGCAGACGACATGATCTTATATATAGAAAACCAAAAAAAATCCATTGGAAAACTAATAGAAATAATTAACAACTACAGTAAAGTTGCAGGGTACAGAATCAACTTACAAAAGTCAGTTGCTTATCTATACTCCAATAACGAACTTACAGAAAGAGAACTCAAGAATACAATTCCATTTGCAATCACAACTAAAAGAATAAAGTACCTAGGAATAAATTTAACCAAGGAGGTGAAGGACTTATACAATGAAAACTAGAAGACATTATTGAAAGAAATAGATAATGACATAAAGAGATGGAAAGAGATTCCTTGCTCATGGGTTGGAAGAATAAATATAGTTAAAATGTCCATACTACTCAAAGCAATCTACAGATTCAATGCTATCCCAATCAGAATCCCAATGATATTCTTCACAGAAATAGAGCAAAGAATCCTAAAATTCATCTGGAGCACGTGAAGACCACAAATTGCTAAGGCAATCCTGAGAAAAAAGAACAAAGCTGGAGGTATCACAATCCCTGACTTCAAAATGTACTACAAATCCATAGTGATCAAAACAGCATGGTACTGGTACAAAAACAGGCACACAGATCAATAGAACAGAACTGAAAGTCCAGAAATAAAACCACATATCTATGTGGTTAATCTTCGACAAAGGTGCCAAGAACGTACAATGGAGAAAAGATAATCTCTTCAATCAATGGTGTTGGGAAAACCGGACAGCCACATGCAAAAGAATGAAAGTAGACCACTATCTCATGTCATACACAAAAATAAACTCAAAATGGATCAGAGACTTGAAGATACATCCTGAAACTATAAAACTCCTGGAAGATAATATAGGTAGTACACATTTTGACATCGAACTACAAAGGATATTTTCAAATACAATGTCCTCTCAGACAAGGGAAACAAAAGAAAAAATAAACAAGTGGGACTTCATCAGACTAAAGAACTTCTGCAAAGCAAAAGAAACTAAGATCAAAACAAAGAGACAACCCACCAACTGGAAGAAAATATTTGCAAGTCATATATTGACAAGGGGTTAATCTCCGTAATATATAAGGAACTAACACAACTGAACAATGAAAAAAAACAACCTGATCAAAAAATGGGCAGAGGAGATGAACAGACATTTTTCCAAAGAAGATATATAGATGGCCAATAAACACATGAAAAGATGTTCAACGTCATAACCATCAGGGAAATGCAAATCAAAACTACACTAAGATACCACCTTACGCCTGTTAAAATGCCTATAATCACTAAGACTAAAAATAGCAAATGTTGGAGAGGGTGTGGAGAGAAGGGAGCCCTCATCCACTGCTGGTGGGAATGCAAACTGGTGCAGCCACTATGGAAAACAGTATGGAGATTCCTTAAAAAACTAAAAATAGAACCAGCATACGACCCAGCTATCCCATTACTGGGTATCTATCCAAACAACTTGAAATCAACAATCCAAAGTAACATATGTACCCCTATGTTTATTGCAGCACTATTCACAATAGCCAAGACACGGAAGCAACCCAAGTGCCCATCACTGATGATTGGATAGAGAAGATGTGGTATATATACACAATGGAATACTACTCAGCCAGAAAAAAGGACAAACTCATCCCGTTTGCAATAACATGGAAGGACCTAGAGAGAATTATGCTAAGTGAAATAAGCCAGTCTGAGAAAGACAAACATCAGATGATTTCACTCATATATTACAGAATATAAACAAGTGAATGGACAAAGAAAGCAGTTGAGTGGTTACCAGGGGGTGGGGGGTGGGGGGTGGGCACAGGGAGTGAAGGGGAGCACTTACGTGGTGACAGACAAGAAATAATGTACAACTGAAATCTCACGTTGATGTAAACTATTATGAACTCAATAAAAAAAAAATTGAGAAAAAAACTAAATTAAAAAGAAAATGAAAGAGGGGGAGAGAGGGCGCCTGGCCTCCAGGAGCTTACACTCCAGAGACAAATCCACAGCTAAATATGCTATGTGATTTCTAGGGGGAGGGGGGCAAGTGGCAAGAAGATTGACAAAGCAAGGTAAGGTGGACAAAGCAAGGACCATGTGTGGATGGGGGCTATTTTGGATACAGTGGTCAGGGAAGGTCCCCCCAGAGAAAAGCTGAGTGAAGCGAGAGAGTGGGCCGCGCAGAGGTCCGGGGTAGAGCCGTCCAGGTAAGTGCCCTGTGTCTGGGAGTCAGGTGGAGACACACACCAGCCGGAGTTTGCATTTTGTTCCAGACGTCGTGGGCAGCACAGGAGCGACGGGCTCCAATACACAGTTTTGTACGCAAGAACAAATGCACAGGCGGATGCTCTGTTGAAGTGTGCTTTTAAATGCCAGGCTCTGTGCAAAGCCTACAGGCCCTGAGGTCCCCTGAAGGAGAAGCAAGCGCTCTGGGGGGCTGGTTGAGGTGAGGGCAACTCTGGGAACCTCTATTTCCGCTTCCCGGAGTAGCATCCCCACCTGCTCAAATCGAAGACGAAATGTTCAGTGGGCACCTGCTGCACGCTGTCACCTGAAGCGGTGGCAGCTGAGTCTTGTTCACAGCAACCCTGTTACAAAGAGAGCTCTAAGTGTGAGAAGCCAGGGGCGCTCCGACAGGGGGAGGTGGACGACGGCAGTCTTGTTACCATCGCTGACGTTTGTCGTCATCCAGACCTATTTATTAGGCACCTAATTGAGCCTGATCCTGTGCTTGTGTGTTATTTTACTTTTCAGAGCTCTTGAGGACTAAACAGTGTGCAAAGAAGGAAAACAAACATCCATGTAAGGAGAGTTACTATCTCCTGAGTTTTCCTTTTCTCTCGCCTCTTCTTTCTCTTCCAGTAGTTTCTCACAAACCTGACGGTAATGAGAGAGACCGGTGCATACAAATGGCTGTCACTGAGGCCATCCTGTGATGACCACTTCAGACCTGTCCCCGTCCCCTTAACACACATACACCCCATAAACACAGCACCCTGTCACATGCAAACATGAAACATGCATGTGCCTGCACACGCCACACTCATGGACGAACCCAACCCAACACGCCCACCCCGTGCATACATTCTGCAAGCTGCCTGGAGGCGGCGGCTGCTGTCCAGGGAGTCGTGGGGAAGACAGAGCTCTTCCAGACCCCGTGGGCTCAGAAATGGAGGAGGGGAAGGAGCTGCAAGAAGCAGGATAGCTGAGGGCAACTAAGCGGGGCCAGCAGAATCCCAGCGGGGCGCCTCCCGCCACGGGGGACCCTCTGGCCCCAGCTGCGCTCACCACCTCCTCTCGCGCAACGCTCCACTCCCAAACAGGAGCAGGGCCGACCTTCTGGCTCTGATTCTGACTGCATCAAAACCCCAGCTGGGGGGGCTCTGCAGGGGTTAAAGTTGAGCGTGTGGGCGGTGGCGCTGCCCTCTGGCCCCGCTGAGGCTGGCATGGTAAGGGCCTCAGCCCATCCTCTGTCATCTTCATGCTCTTACCTCCAAATCAGACACGGGGCATCTGTCCCTGCTGTCCTCTCCCTGTGGCCGTGGCGTGACCCCCCCCCCCCAGGAGTGGCAGCACGAGGTTGGGGTTTGAGGGGGCAGCAGTAACTCTTTTTGTGGTTTGATTTCAGTTTCTCAAGACCTCCCTTGCTTAGGAAAAGGAATCCTCGCTGTATCCTTCCTGGTTCTGGAAGGTCTGCCTTGGGATTTAGGGGCAAAGTCTGACTGTTAATAAACTGTTACGTTGCCTTATTTTGTCCTCCTTGTATGGGGACCCGTGGGGGAGGCCAACAGGACGCTTGCTCTGTCCCTTGTCTCCTGACCTCCCCGCCTCTCCCGCAGAGTTTCCGGTTGAGGTGTGGGACCTCTGAGTCAGAGAAGGGGAGGGGCAATTAGAAGCCCCTGGGGGAGATGCAGGTCAGGGGTCAGAGTGGGGAACAGGGTCACCCTGGGACCCAGGGAGTCATTCTCGTTGGGGCAGGGGGTAGGGGGTAGAATGGAGGCTCCCAGCCTTGTGCCAGGAAGGGAAAACCAGCTCCTCTGCCCCTTCCTCTTCCTCCTCCCCACCTCCTCCTCCTCCCCCAACGCTTCCTCCTGCTCCTCTATCTCTGTCTCCCTTGTCTCTTCCCTTCCATGCTTCTTCCCTTCCCGCCCTTCTTCCTCTTGTCAATCAAATATTATGAGCCAGCCCTGCTTTGGGCAGAGCCCTCACGGTGCTTACACTGTAAGAAGGGAGATAGGCATTGGACAAGTAGGCAAATGATGTGATGTGGGCACTGAGCAGTGCTGCAAGGAAGAGAAAACAGGGAGAGGGCATGTGGGGAGCTGCTTTTCCTAGGCCGGTCAGGGAAGGCCACTGAGTTAAGACCTACGTGATGAGAAGGAGGGTACCACGTGGGAATCTGGAGGAAGGAACAGCCAGGACAGAGTCCTTGAGACTGGGTCAGGCTGGAGGGACAGAGAGAAGCTGGAGGGTACAAGGAGGGAATGAAGGAGGAGAGGGTAGAGACGTGGACTGGACCGAGAGCAGAGAGGGCTGGCAGGCCAAGCGAGGGTTTTGTTTTCAGGTTTTATTTCAGGCCTGACAAAAGTAGGGGAAGAAGAGATGTGATTCATGAAGTATGGATTCCAGACAGGCAAGGGTGAAGGCTGAGAGAGAGGAAGAGAGGACGTGGCTTGTCTCGGGAAGGAGCAGTGGCCAGAGTGAGAAGTGGTCAGATTTGGGATAGCTCTGGAGGTACAGGCTACGGGACTAATGGTGAACTGACTCTGGGGGTGAGGGGAGAGAGAAAGGACGGATGACTTGGAAGTTCTGAGCCTGGGCTGCTAGTTGGTGTTATCTACTGAGATGAGGATGTCTTGTCGGGGAGGGGGTGAGTTTGCTGGGCGCTGGGGAGGGAGAAGGGTCAGTGCTTGGATTTTGACCATCTTGGGTCCTGGAGTCGGCCTCTGAGTCGAGGTGTGAGAAGGAGGTTGGCTGTGCTGATCTGGAGTGCAGGGAAGATATCAGGGCTGTAAATTTGGGAGTCATCAGCAAAAAGATGGAGTTTAAGGCCTTGACACCGGCTGAGCTCCTTAGAAGGCAACTGTGGATAAAGAAGGGAAGAAGGCCAGGGACAGGGCCCCAGGGATCCTCAAGACTTACAAGTCTGGGGGCAGGGAGAAGGGGGAGTGGAAAAGGAGAATTACAAGGAGGAGCAAGTGAGATGGGAGTTGAGTGTGGTGCCATGGAAGGTGTAATTGTCAACTATTGCTGTGTAACAAACAACCCCCAAAACCCAAATGTGGTAAGCATTTATTTAACTATGAGTCTGTGGGACAACTGTAGGTCAGCTCATCCATGCTGGTTCAGCTAGCGCTGTTCCATTGTGCTGCACTCATCTCTTGTCATCCTCCTGGAACCGGTGGTGGTCTCCTCTTGGCGATGGCAGAGGTACAAGAAAGCAAGCCCAGTCATGCAAGCACTTTTCAAGCGTCTGGTCACATCACATTGGCTAAACGTGGATTGGCTGAAGAAAGTCACGTGGTAGGAATTAAAGTCAAGGCATCAGAAAATATACTCCCCCTCTTCGGTGGAAGGAGCTGCAAAGTCACATGGCAAAGGGTGTACCTACTGAGAAGGATGAAGATGGCAGCCATTAGTGCAGCCTACCACAGGAGGGTAGGGCGGAAATTGTTTCCAGAAGGATTGAGTGGCCCATCTTGCCCCTGAAAGGTCAGGTAAGAGGAGGACAAGAACTTGACCATTGGGTTGGACCAGACGGTGACCACTGGAGACCTTGACAGGGGCCATTTCAGAGGAGTCTGGGGATGAGAGGATGGCGGAAGTAGGCCAGAAAGAGAACAGGGGCTGAGGACGCGGAGACAGTGAGCACACACCATGCTCTCAAGGGCTGCCGTGAGGGCGTGAGGGCGGGCCGTGTGGCTGGAGGGATGCAGGCTCCAGGGAGGGTTTTTCCCTCCTTTTTGCTGCCTCCCCTATTCCGGGAGTCAATACTAAAAATTGATACTGATCATACTAAGGGAATCCTAAACTATAGTTCAGTCTATGGGCTAAACGGGTTTCTGAAGAGCAGGCCACTAATGATGACATTGTTCCTAGGGGAAATTGTGTGCTGGGCAACCAATAGCCAACTTAAAAAGACCTTGCAATTTGGGAAGGTAGAGTGTGTGAACATCCATTTAGAATGCACGTGCCCACTCCTGGAGTCCAGACTCTCAGATGTGTCTGAGGAGAGGGTGGGAGGGACTCTCTGGGACGGCCAGTTTGTTTGTGGTAAGGAGCCTGCAGGAAGAGGAGGAGGAGGATGGTGAAGAGAAAGTTCTGGGAGAGGAGTGTGGTTACCGTCTTGAGTGAACCTTTCACCCAGGGTGGACCAAGAGCTCTGCCTGAGCAGTGGGGCGGGGGCGGCAGGGAGAGGCCGAGCCTCTGAGGTACAGGGCACAAAGCGGCTTCTCTGGGCCCTCAGGATGATGTGGAATTGGGGAGGGGGAGGAAGCAGGGAATGCTGGCAAGAAGGCTGGAGCAGGCAAGAAAAACCTGCCGCGGGGTAATTGTAGCTGATGGGCACATTCATTCGAGGCTCATGGACATAACAGGATGGGAGAGGACCTGGGTTGAGAGAGTCGGGGTGAGAGCCAATGACATCTGGGTTAGAAGTGATATTGTACCTCCATTTGCAGCCACAGGCGGGCTTACATATATGGACGACGGAGCATACCCTTCACCCAGGCTTCTGCACACATTTCAGGCATGCTAGGTCTCGTGTGGTACGGTCCACATGGCAACCTGGAGTCAGGAGAAGTGGGTCTCCTTGTTCTTCTTGCACAACTCACTTACCCTGGCCAGGCCTCAATTTCCCCATCTGTAAAGTGGAGGCAACCAGCTCTGGTGGTCTAGTGGTTAAGCCTCTGCACTCTCACCACTGCTGCCTGGGTTCGTTTCCTGGTCAGGGAACTGCACCACCCATCTGTCAGTTGTCATACTGTGGCAGCTGCGTGTTGCTGTGATGCTGAAAGCTGTGCCACCGGGATTTCAACTACCAGCAGGGTCATCCATGATGGACAGGTTTCAGTGGAGCTTCCAGACTAAGACAGATGAGGAAGAAGGAGCTGGCCACCCACTTCCAAAAAAACTGGCCATGAAAACCCTATGAATAGCAATGGAGCATCATCTGATAGAGCGCCAGAAGGTGAGAGGATGGCGCAAGAAGACCAGGCAGGGTTCTGCTCTGCTATGCACAGGGGCGCTAGGAGTCAGAATCGACTCCATGGCGCTAACAACAAAATGGAAGCAGTTAAGTGTTGCAGAGTTCTTTAGGAGCTCTGTGTAAGCAATAATACGCCCATGTACGTATATGTATGAATGTACCTATGTGTCTCTGTAAGCACACATATCTGTGTGATTTCACATATATCTCAACTTGGAGAGATAGTCTCAACTTCAAACATTCTGTCTCGTTTATCATACGCAGTTGTCTCAGAGCATGCTCTAGCTCCAAGCTCACTTTCTGCTATGTCTCTCTCCAGCAATTCTACTTAAAAACTCTAGACTCAAGGGGATGCCATCCCCTCACCCTAGAATATCCTCTAGACTCACACCCATCAAATGAACTCCTACCCACCCTTCAAGACCCTACTCAAATGCCACCTCCTGTGTGAAGTTTCCATGGATCCTGTTGTGTCATCTTTCTTGACGTCCTCTGAACTTGCATAGCTGTTTGTACCTTCCTGTGGGACTGTGATAGTGAGTTTTGGGTTCTAGATATTTTGTATGTGGCTTAAATTTGTACTGATTGGGTATGTGAGTGAAACATGAATCACTTCTTTATTTAACAAACACTGATGGAGCACAATTGTGTCTCACTTGTGGTGGCTACGCACTGAGGATACAAAGTTGAGAAGAAACAGTCTCTGCCCTTGAGGGGTTTGCAATCTATGGAGGAGCCTAGGCCGTCAGGGTCATGGTGGCCTTCAGGGGCTAAATCAGACCCCAGTACTTAGCTAACCCTAGGCTGCTACTACGGGGCAGAGGTTATTTAGAGTCTGTGTGGTCTACACCCAAAGATGCCAGATGGGTGGATCTGTTTAAATCAACAAAGGCCTATGGCAGGGGCGTTTGGGTGTAGGGCCCACCCCAAGAGCCAGTCTTCCCTCCCCACTTTCTCCCTCGTGCAGATCGATTTTCCCCACTTTCCTTATATCTTCACCATTTTATCTCCAGAAATTCTCCAAGCTGGAACGTCGCACTGCGTTAGGTCTTGGGCTCTAACACGTTACCACCCTAATTCATCACGCTGCTTTGACTGATGGAGGCTCAGGGCCCCTCACTCACGGCCTAACGAGTACTGAGTTGGGGAGGGGCCGAGCTGGTTCTTTCTCTCTCCTTCCCATGGCATTCTCTTCGTTAGGAAAGCTCACTTTAACCAAACTTGGGGGAAGAGGCGGCAACGGTGGGGCGAAGCATGGGGCACGAGACTAGGGAGGAGCAGAGTTAGACACCTGATTCCCGTCTCCTCCCTCCCTCCTTCTCTCCCTTCCTTCCTTTGTTCCCTCTTTCCTTCCTTTTCATTTTAACAATTATTTGTTGAGCACATACTCCACAGCACTATAAGTGCAACTTAAATTCCAGGTATCAAATACCTGAGTTTGCTTATGCTATCCTTATGTGTATATATGCACCATCCAAGAGTCATTAAGCAATGCCGTCTCTGCTGGAGATGTCGGTTAGCCCTGGTTAACCATGAACACGTCAGCACAGCATGCATTGGTCGATCCGATAAACCCTGGCACACAGAGAGATCCTAAGGGTCTGGGGTGCTCAGGGAAGGCTAGCGACTGGGAGGACCATGGGTGACTCTGGGGAGGGCGGGCTCAGGAGGGTCAGCACGGTGGGGGTCTCTGATGAGTAAGGAATGAAGGTTTTTGGCTTCTGGTAGACCAAAATGGGGCTCTGAAAACATACTTCGCACCCTTTCCAGTTCTGCTAAGAGCCACCTGGTTAATGACCAAATTATGCCCATGGAAGTTTGGGCAAGAACTTTACCACTTTGGGCCCCAGTTTTCATAGTCATAAAATGAGGAAGTTCTCAATTATTCTGCCTGAGGAATTTATCCAAAGAGAATAACTAAAGACTATACACAAAGACTCAGCTACAAGGACACATCACAGCATTACTTATAATAGCAAAATATTGAAAATAATCTAAACGTCAACAGCGTTGGGGAACTGGCAAATTACATGATGGTGCGTCACGTAATGGTACATCCATAGAGTGGACTAAAATGCAGTCTTTAGAATCAGGTAGCGGTGTGTGTGTCTACATATGTCTGTCTCTCTATCCATCTATCATCTATCAAGAGGGAAAGAGAGACGAGATGTTCCACGTGATAAAATAAGCTTAAATGCTTATAACAAATATGTATGGTGTATTTCCATCTTTTTAATAAATATATCTATATGGATTTCTAGAAGGAGAAAGAATCTGAAGGAGTGAGGGAGAGAAAATTTGGAAGGATAAATAGTGAATGTTCATAGGGTTCTCTCTCAGTGCTGAGATGAAGGATTATTTGCTTTGCTTTCTTATTTATCTGCATTTTCTCATTTTTCTGCAATGAGCATAGGTTACCTATGTAATAAAACATTAGAATTAAAAAACGTTACACTTGTAAGCCAATGTTCATGGCAGCATAATTCACAATATCAAAAAGCAGAAACAACCCAAATGTCCATCTATAGATGAATGGATAACAAAATGTGGTATATACACACAGTGGCATGTTATTCGGCCCGAAAAAGAAATGAAATTCTGACACATTCTACAACATGGATGAACCTTGAAGACACTATGCTAAGCGAAGTAAGCCAGACACAAAAGGATAAATATTGCATGACTCCACTTGTACGAGGTACCTAGAATAGGAAAGTTCACGGAGACAGAAAGCAGAATGGTGGTTGGCAGCAGCTGGGGAGGAGGGAATGGGAAGTTAGTGTTTAATGGGGACAGAGGCTCTGTCTGGGATGATAAAAAATTTTGGAGATGGATGGAGGTGAAGTTTGCAGAACAATTGTGAATTACTTAATGCCGCTAAATTGTACAGTTAAAAATGGTTAAAATGGTAGATTTCATGTTTATGTATATTTCACCAACAAAACAAACAAGTGAAATGGGGGGGCTCTCCCAGCTGCTTCCCAATGGCTCTTCCAGGTCTGACTCCACAGCTCTCTCCGCCTCTGACAGTGTCAGCCCCGGCAACTTTGGAGAGGATGAAAAAGCAGCCAATTCACAGCTTCTGCGCCCAGGGGTGGCAGGCAGAACTCGCCGGAGCCCAGTCTTGTTATCAGAGAAACGGCCTCATGTCTCTCCAGGACGCTGTGGCTCTGGCTGCTTAGTGAGGAGACCTGGAAGCTGGAACAGAAGCGAGGAACACTGTTTTCACAAGGCTAATTAACCAAATGTGATTTCCTCGCGTGTGTCTGTGTTTTCACATTAGGTTTTGCTGCAAAGAGGATATTAAAGCTAATTAGATTCGCAGCTTTGCGCGGATCTCCGAACACCCCATCAGTTGTTTCTTAGGGAAGCTTACTAGTCGTTGCTGCCATCCTTTACCTTAGATCGCACATCTCTGCCGCCCACCAGACAGCAAGGCTTCAAGGTTAGAAGATTTGCAGAGCTGACTGGAGATGTAATTCTAGAAATGTTTCCTCCTGCATCAGAATGACTTTATAAGGCTCAAGTTAAGCTGAACTCCCACTGTCCTCCATCACAAGCCCTTTGCCCCAGTCAGACCAGCTTCTCTGCTACTCTCCCCCATGCCTGGCTCTCCCTCCCTGACCTGATCTCATTGTAGGAGACCCTTCGTGGGGGCCTCCTCAGCCCACCTGGAAAGGGGTCTTCTTCCCTCAGCACTGAGCTGCCTCTAACACACCCAAGGGTGGGCTGCTATAGCCATGTTTCTAAGTGGCCCTGCCCTTCCTGACCACAGCCGATTGGCCTTTGGTGGACACTGCCCCAGAAAGAGCCATTCCAGGGGCGAGGTTGAGCCAGATTCTCTGTCTGGGGAACCTGGAATAGAAACACGGAGAAAATGGTCCCGTTAACTTCTGAGTTCTTTGGTGCAAGCCGTCAGAATCCAACCCTGGCTCCCTGAAGCAAAGATTTAGCGATAACCATTCAGTTGACCCAGGAATGAGAGGAACAGGGGCTGACTCAGACACAGAGCGGCAGCATCTCCTGGGTTGCCACCAACCGCCAATGTGATTCTGCTCCCACTTCTCCAGTCAATGCTTCTCTTTTTTCTTGAGTTCAAATTTGTGGGAGAAACCGGCCAGCTCAGTTTGGGTCAGGTATCTAATATTGGGACAATCAGCTCTGTCCAGGGGCAAGATCATAGGGGCAGAAAGAGTTGTGGGGCGCTCACCTCTGCGTTTCAGGAGTTTTCCCAGAGAAGGGGGGACTTTGTGGGCCCGATAATCCCTTGAGAGGTATGGATGGAGGCAGCCGTGATAGAGCAGAGCATAGGAAGGCTGTCTGTAGGGAGAGAGAAACGACCTTGATGCATAGAGAGAAGCTGATGGAGGAGCTGAGGTGGGGGCTGGGGAGGACAAGGAAGAAGTTCTCCCTCACATATGAAGTTCAGGGACAGGCTCCAACCCAAATCTTTGAGTCCTGTCCCCTGTGCACCACCTCAGTGGCTCTCCCCTTGATAAAGTCATTCTGCACACCTTATTTCATCACTTCCCTCCTGAGGAGACTTAGCTGCTGAGAGTCTGAAGGCTCTTGTGAGGTCGGGGCAGAAGGATTTGTTCGTCTCTGATCACAGCCATTTGCCTGGCGTGCAGACAAGGGCTATGATGCTGAAACTTAATTGTAAAGATGCCTGCATCTCTGCCTGCCTCCCACCATCCCTCGGCTTCATCAGGCTCCTGGGAACTGAACGTAAAGAACTCTATAGGACAAGCGAGGCTCGGCACCACTTCTGGGAGCTGCCAACACTTTCCATCCTGAATCTTAGGGGCCAGACCAATGTTCCTCTGGGGAGCAAGGTCCTGAGAACTCAAAATAGTAAATGCACAGCTGCCGCCTCTGGGAGGAAAGAACCAAGTTGTTCCGTGGACTTCTTGGCGCTTCTTACCATCTTGTCATGGCTTAGAGGGCATGTCACTCAAATTCTCTGCAAACCACCTGCCACTGTGGCACCTTTGAAAGAATGGTGCCCAGGAAGAATCAGATCGAATGGGGAGCACAATATGGCAGCGGGCCCCCAGTGTGTGGAGGTGCAGGCTGAAGGTTGGTTTGGGCCACACCTCAGGAGGGACAAATAAAGGAGAGGAGAAGGCTTGAGTCTGTTCAGCTCAAGAGCTGATGAATGACAAATGCACATCAGGGAAGGTGCTAGTGGGTTGGGGGGTGGATTAAGGGAGTCTGGGGAATCTCCCAGATGCGAGTGTTTGCTTAAATCCCAGGGTTGTATCTTGAAGGCAGGGGCAGCTGCAGCGTGGTGGGCAGGATGAAGACAACATGCAGGTAAGAGACGTGGAGAACACCCAGGCCAGGAAGACAGTGGGCTCTAGGAGTCCTGTGCAGAGTGGACTGGGAGAAGGGAGGGCTGATTTCTAGGAAGCTGCTGATAAGGACATAATGAGAAAACACAGCTTAGAACAAGGATTCAGAGCTGGGGATGGAGAGAAAAGGTGAAATTCACACGATACAATTGACCATTAGCAGAAAGGAAAGATGGGCAGCTGGTCAAGGTCAGCCAGGGGACAGGGCCCTGCTTGTGTCAGGGCCAGTGGGCTCTCCAGGCCCCTTGCTGATGTGGCTTCAGGACGTCAGCGAGAGGCCTGGCCCGAGGGGAGGGAGGAAGCCAAGCTAGGGTCTGCGTGAGATTTAAGAGTAATCTACGAAAAGGTGAATGTTGGGAGCCCTGAGGTGCCAAAGAAAGGAGGGAGTGGAAGCAGAATTGGGGTTCTGAGACAGTGTCGGGGTGCTGATTTTTTAGGTATCCCTCCTTTGGGAATTGTTCTCTATCTGCTTGGTGACAGTAACAGATCCCCAGCAGCCACATTTGCTGCAAATGACCTTGCCCACCGGCCCCATTGATTGTCTCAGCAGTGAACGCTTTCTCCAACCTGGGCTGGAAGAGTTCCTTCCAGGAGCATTTGGGATGGAGACTGAGCAACTCCAGGCTTTGTCTGGGTTGGCTCCTTGAACGGAGTTTATGAAAACAAGAGGAAGCACGAGCCACGTTTCCTCCATGTGGCTGCATAGTGCAGAAATCTCCCCTGTGGAGAGAGAGACAGGGAGAGTGAGAGAGTGAGAGAGGGGCAAATACACAGATAAGATGAGGACAGAGCGGAAGGAGAGAAGCAGAGATACATTCCTTGTTATGGACTATTTCTGAGGCCCAGGACACCTGTGGCCTTGAGTCCCATGAGATCCTTCTAGAATATTCTGAATTCTTAACATGGGAGATAATCGCCCCTAAGGAGGCAAAATTAGTTCTTAGGGGGCAAAAAGCCTTAGATATTACAATGATTTGTGGCCCTCCAAAGGGCCATAGTATATAAACAGATACACAGTATGTCTCTGGTATTAAAATTTTATGGTGTTGGGGACCTGGATTGCCACACAAAAATATCTGAAATTATTCCTGAGGGGGCCAATAATAATAACTTTAAACAGTGAAACATGGCTCTAAACCTTTAGAATGAATTTCTCTCCCCACCTCTTTTCCCTGTAGCTGCTGACTCGCAATCTCAGCCGCCCTGAGACAGACACACGTGCCTGGTGGCCAGGCTGAAGGACAGGGGAGGAAGAGAAGCTGCGGGGAACAAGCTGGCGAGGGACCCTGAGACAGCGGAGACCACTCAGGGTGACCAGCCTGGGCAAGGGCTGCGCCCAGGGAGGGGCTCTGGGGGCCCCTCGAGAGGCAGCTGGGATGGGAGGGGGTGAGGCTGCAGGACCTCATCGAGACATTCTTTGGCAGCAGTAGAGCAGTTTCAACAGAAGAGGGAGGTGGACGCAGATGGCCCTCGCCGTTCTCCTGGTTACGGAGCCCCGTCTCGGCCTTGTGTGCCTGTTTTATGATCATGCTGCACCATTGCTCCCGAGCACTGAGGCTGGAGTCGGGCAGTGCTGGGTCCGACGTCCCGCAGGCACAAAGTGGGAGATGCAGCCCAGCCCAGCCCAGCCCAGACAGGGACCCTCGAGGACCCAGACCTGGCTCAGGCAGCCGTTGGCACCAGGGCCTGTTTCTGTATTTTTTAAACAGTTTTATTGAGATATAATTCAGGTGCCACACAGTTCACTCATTCAGAGTATACAATTCACTGGTTTTTAGTATATTCACAGAGTTGTGCAACCATCATCATGGTCAATTTTAGAACATTTCATCACCTCGGCAAGAAACCCTGTGCCATCTAGCTATCGCTCCTCTATGCCCTCACTCACTCCCCAGCCCTAGGCACCCACTAATCTGCTTTCTGTCCCCACAGATTCCTTTGTTCTGGGCCTCCATACACACAGAATCGTATAACACGTGGTCTTTTGTGTCTGGCTTCTTTCGCTTAGCATAATGTTTTCAAGGTTCAACCAAGTTGTAGTAGCTATCAGTACTTCATTCCTTTTCATGGCTGAATACTATTCCAATATATGGATATACCACATTTTCTTTATCCATTCATCAGTTGGTAGACATTTGGGTTGTTTTTACCTTTTGGCTGTTATGAATAATGCCTATACAAACATTTATGTAAAGGTTTTTGTGTCCACATATGTTTAACTTCTCTTGAGTATGTATCTCAGAGTGGAAATGCTCAATCAAATGGTAACCTATGTTTAATTGTTTGAGAAGCTTCCAGACTGTTTTCCAAAGGGGCTGCACCATTTTGCATTCCCACTGACAGTGTAGGAGGATTCGGATTTCTCCATATCCTCACCCACACCCGTTATTATCTGGCTTTTTGATTCTAGCCCTCCCAGTGGCTATGACGTGATGTCTCATTATGACTTTGAACCAGTGCCCCGTTTCATAGGTGTGAGGTGGTGGCAGGAATTAGTGAACAAACCAAAATATTGAAGGGGGACAGGGGTGACTGTGGCGTTGTTCCAGGTGATCAGTCCACTGAGGGCAGGACCCTAGTCAGGGGGACAGGGGATAAGAAATTGGGTGACTTCCCCCAAGGGAGATGGAAGGGATTGGGGGCTCAGTGAGGTGAGCTATAGATCAGACCAGACTTTAGGATCAGCAGAGAATCAGAGTTGCTTAGGGAAACTGAGGCAGGACAGCAAACACTCAGCGTATAGACCATCCCTCCCCGCTCCTGCTCCCATGTCAGACATCACTAACTGATCACAGCATTCTTTCTTGCTAAGCCCAGAAACAGCCTCAACACAACGTTCTAGGCAGCCCCTCTCAGCGGATCAGGTTTGGCATAAGATATGGCCCTTGTCATCCCTAGACTGGGCCCACCTGGGGACCAGGGAGGGGGAGGCCGTGACTCAAGAAGCACTTGGGGGCTTAGGGTGGAGTCTGGGGGCGCAGGACTAATGCTGGAGCCCACTGTGGAGGTGAATGAGTGGCTAGTGGACTTCCTGCCTGGTCAGGCAGGCTCCAGATTTGGGCAGTGGAGCAGAGCGGGGGTGGGGGCAAGGAGATGCTGAAACAGGCTGCCCTCTTAAATGCCTGAGGATGAACAGGAGAAGCTGGTGGTATGATAATCACGAGGGCATGATGATCCTCCATGAGGCCGCTGGATTCCTGGGACCATCTGACCAAGGGAGAAAGCTCGGTATATAGGAGGCTAGTGGTGGGCATGGGGGTGTCACTGGGCAGTAAGGGGCACCAGCCAGGACGAGAGCTCAATAGGCCCCAAGGCTTGACATCTTGGGCCATACAGGGCCAGAGAAGACAGACTAGGGCAAGCTCAGATATCTGGAATCTGGGATCAGCAGTGGGCCAGGCAGGTCAGGCACCGAGTTCAAATGTCAGCTGGGCTAGTTTGTAAAGGACAGGTGCCAGAAGTAAGTCTGGATGGGGCAAGAAAATCAGAAGGAATCAGAGAAGCAAAACTGGGAGAAGTGGGGCAGCTGCAGGCTGCCAAGGACCAGAAAGACAGGTGCCCACGGCTGCACCAGGAGAGGAGGCTGGAGGCGCCTTCCAGCCTCATTCGGGGATGTCAGGATCCCGGCACTGCGGATGGCTAGCAATGAGGAGTGCCAGGCCGGGTAGGGATTGTGTACAAGGAATAGTGGTGAAGCTGGAGAGAGGAAGAAAGGGCAACAAAAGTTCTAGCAGAGAGAAGGAAGTTTCACAAACATGAAATGTCAATAGCTATCAAACCACAAGCAGACGATGACTTTTTCACAGGTCTCTTAATTCACAAAGCAGATTTCTGGCCAGGAAAGGTCAGATATGAGGCACATTACATGCTCAGAACTGGCATCCTTGGGACAGCAGATGAGGAGTTGGAATCTCCAGGTCTTTGAGTTGGAATGGCAATTGGGGAAGGGATTTTGGGAGCAGCTCCTGTATTTTTAGTATTAATTTCCCCCTTGGGTGACCCCGTGTTGCCCACAGGAATGCATTTGAGAGATGTTCTGCTAATCCTTTCATAGGACTCATTGGACCCAAATACAATAAGGGTTTTTCTTGTTATCTTGCAGCCCTTCTCATCTGAAAAATAATGTTTCAAGAAGCAAAACTAGAATCTAGAATTTATGCCTTTATTTATCCAGCAAACATTCAGTGAATTACCAGCCAGGAATCTGAGAGGAGACCTTGCCCGCCAGAAAATAGCAATTTTTTTCGGCTACTCAAGTTCCGAACTAAGTGAAAATTAAGACAAAGAATAAGGCAGGTGGAGACCAAAATATCACCATTCATGCTAATTGGTTGAAAGATGTAGCTTGAAGTAAGAGCAATGGGCTTGTCCCCTGAATTGTCAGATCAGACAAATTGGCCCAGTCGCAGAGGCGCTGGGCACCCCCAGGCCTCCTCCCCACCAGGGCAGGGCTCGTGCCAGCACCTGTGAGCAGCCTAGCCCCCAAGAGGAAAAAGGAGAAATCTCAGTCAAGCCCAGTACGCCCAGTTTATTCTTTCCAAAACCTCTAATCAGATAAAGTCACATTCCCGCTCAGGGTTCAGCCAATTAGGGAGAGAGGGGGACGGGGACAGGAGACTCCACATGGGAGAAACCTTCAGGAATAGGTAGAAATTGTTTCCTCCTAGACATTCCAGGGGATGGAAATCATAACGTTAAAAATGATCAGCATTTATTGAGTAATTAACATATGCCGGGTATTAGTCCAAGCACTTTTATGTCTATTTTGTAATGTAGTCTTTGAAACAGTCTCATAGGGTGCACACTTTTGTTGTCACCATTTTACAGATCAGGAAGTGAGGTTCAGAAAGGATAAGGAACCCCTCCAAGGTCACATAGCTTGAAGGAGGTGGAGTTGAGATTTCACTGTAGTCAGCCTGACCCCAAAGGCTACTCTTAGCCTCCAATACGTAAGACACCGTCTTGCTTCAGGATGGTGGGGAGGGAACTCTGCTTCATCAACAACTGTAACAAGGAGGGTGAGAGGCGCAGACAATGGGCTGCAGGGATTCAGAGCAGGAAGCGATGCTATCGGCCTACTGGTCCAGGAGGTCTGTGCTATCCAAGGATAATTGGTTCTAAGGAAAGCCTGTTGAAATGGGGGCATTAACGAGCAAATAGTGTGAAAACAGTTTGATTGGGGCTTTGTCTCGAAAAGTCAAACTAAAAATTATGAATAAAATGATCTTATCTTTGATTTAACTCAATTTAAGTTATAATCACAACTTTTCACTAATTTTTAAAATGCATGAAAACTAAATCCAGGGTTGATTCGAGAATTTTTTGCATCATTGCCAGACAAAACTGTATGATAACTTAAGATGACCTTCTGTACTTTACTTTCAACTCTCATGGACTGATTAAAAAGGCAGTCTTTTTCCCAAAAATGTTTGAGGGCTTTATTACTTTTCCAAGGGCCTCTCTTAATTATTTGGTGTTCAAATCATTGTTTTCCAAAGCCCCCTCAGAGTTATCATCCTCTTTGGTATTCTCTCCTTCGATTGCTATGTGTCAATGACTTTACGTGAGATTAGATGGTTCTCCAGCATCACTTTCATTGACTTCATGAAACTCACATCTTTTCCAAGAGTCCTCATTTGACTTTGTGAGATGATTTGAATTGTGTGTGCATGACAGAGTGGATATTTACAACAGCTCTCATTGGGGAAAAGCTGAGGGCAGAGTCTGGGCAAAGCGAGTGCTGGTGTTAACCAGGGCAAGTCCCATCTATAGGGTCAAGTGGGACTACTTTGATGAGGGGCCAGTTCCTGAGTCACTACCTGCGAGAGAAGACAACTTTTATTTCCCCATGCAGCAAGCATCTGTGGGGCACAGCTGTGAATACACAGATAACATGGATTCCCATATATGGGAAGACCTTAAGAGGGGATGGCATTTGCTATGGCGAAGGATTTGGACAAGCAGAGACCAGGGAGCAGGACCTTCCCATCAGAGGATGTGGCATCTACAGAGGCAGGGCCAGTCAAATACAGTGTGTGTCAGGAGCAGCAGGTGGATCGGAAGGTGAATGAAGGAGAATGGTGAAGATGCCGTTAGCAAAGCGAGGTTTGGAACCAGACCATGGAGGACTTAGAAAAATGGACTTTATTTTATAGGCAATGGGGAGCCACTGATGGCTCTGGATCCTGAGCTCAGAATGGAGTTTGGCACATATTCAAAGTTCAAAAAAATCGTTGAAAAAAGCTGATATTAGGGATGATGTTTACTGTATTACAGCACACTCCAGTATAACAAAACCTGGATGTCAAAATTACCTATGTACACACTCTAGCTAATAACTTGCTTACCTCAATGTCTGATAGAAACAAAAGGCTACCTCCTTTGGAGTTTCTGGTGATGGGGTTTGAGTTCCACATTGGAAACCGTTCTTTACAGAAGGGACATTGGTATGTGTACTGTACACAGAGGAGCTATTTTTTAGACTTAAGACTTAAATTGAATTCAGCCAGTATACATCCCGATGTGCTTTTTGAAGCTGTTACTATAAAGCGTGAACATCTGACCTCTCCAGCTATGTGGAGGATGAACACAGTGTGTGAGACTCGCTTCCATGTCTAATTGAAACCATTTGTATTCCCAATGTCGCTTCCAACTGCTCTTTCAGTAACAGCACCCAATGAGAATCTCCGTGTTTGGCTGATTCCGTGTGTGCCCGCGTGTGCACGCGGATGCCCGCGATCTTTTGCCAACAAACGTGTTAAAGAATCAAGCACACCAGCATCCCTCAGGAGATAGCAAGGTGTTGCTGGGCAAAAGCAAGAGTTTCTAGAACTTTCTGAGACAGACAGACATGACTGCTGAACTGTGCTGGGGAACTTACCAAAGGAGCAACAGATCGTGTCTAGATTTCTCACTCTGTAATTGTCATGATTAAAGACCTGCAGATTCTCTTCCTCTTTCGGTAACAAACCCAAAGGTGTTCCAGAGATAAGGCAGAATTTGGAATACGCAATAGGCAATGCTAATATCTTCTACGGTGACTTTTCAGGTAGGGAAGAGGAATAAAAAACAATGAATGCTAATTAGTTTACATTAATCAAAATTGTATCCGGCTTCTTTTTTTTTTTTGTCTTTCCAGCTCTTAAATGTGCAGAAGGAGGTTATTCTAATTTCACCCCTTTTTTTTTCCAAAATTAATAAGGGCCATACATTAGTGTAACATTCTGCCTGCTTCATAGAATATATTAGTAAAGGTTTTAATTACTGAAATTATACAGTCATAAAAAGATGATTTAATGAAAGCAATCATATCATTTGCATTCTGGGCCTGCCTGCCTGCAGACACTGCAAAGAGCTGTAAATTATGCGGAAGTGCAATTGAATAATTACCACCATTGTAATTCTGCCTGAGGGCCCTGAGCTCAAATGACTCCAAGTTTCAAGTAAATACCTGTTCTGAGGGACAAGAAAACCAGCTTCACAGGAGAAGGAGGATTAGAGATGACAGTGAGGTCCTAAAATCTCTTTTCTTCCCCAATACCCAGAGCTTGTCTTTTCTGGAGGAATCCATTATGGCCTCGTCTCAGATAAGGGAACATTAATTGCTGTGCTCTTTTGTTGAAGAGGGTTTTGTAGTGGTTGAAATAATTAGAGTCGTGTCCAGAAGTGATGGCCTGGGTATAAAAACAGATTATTTTATTACTCCCATTTTTTCCCCACATGTGACAAGACAACAGGTGGACAGGTGAAATCCGGCACAGGGAAGGGTTGTGCCCATCGGGTTGGCAAAACCAGACTCTAAGGGTGGGCGGGTGGAGCTAGACCCGCCCCGCAGGTCCTCCCGGGTTCTCCCCACAAAGGAGGTGGCAGACATGGTGACACATGAGCAGCCCTGGTGAGTGCTGTTGAGAGCCTACTGAGGGACCGTCTGGAATTATTTAAAGTGCAGTGGTGGAGGCCGGTGGGAAGGGTCAAGGGGCTGGAACTGGTTCATTCTACTTAGATTTATACCAACTCTCAGGTGCAAATTCTGGTTTTCCAAGTTAAATTCTGCTGTCTGCTACTACACCCTCCTAAGAAAATGTCCCCCGCTCTGCGTACCCCAGAGCCGCTCCTTTGACGTGTCCGTGATGCCGGGACTTCAGAGATGAGGGATACACTTCAGCCTTTGTTTTTTTTCCAGTGACCAAGTCAACTGCTGTTCATTGTTGACCCACTGTGTGTAAGACCCTGCTTTGGGCTCGCACAGGCTGACATTGCCTCCACTCCATAATAATGCTTTTAATGCAAGGTATGCATCATTTGCACACTCAGAAAGATAGAAATTTACTGTTACAGTGACCTAATTATGGGAGAATACCCCATGTTTGGATGAGCTGAGTAAAGGATTCTCGGAAGAGGCCGCATTGAAGGACAGAGGGAGACAGGGTCAAGGCGTTATTGTTACTCGCCTGGGAGCATCAGCTGTTCCCTGAAGAGGTGAAAGCTGAGGTTTAGAGAAATTGCTAAAGACCACGTGGTGAGAAAGAGGCAAAGCCAGGACCAGAACTCAGGTGTCTGACCCCCGCCCCTCTGCTCTTTGTTCTTTCCAACAATAGAATGTTAGAGCTGGAGAGAGCAAGGAAACCATCTTACCAGCTCTGGCGCTTCAGGGATCAGGAAGCAGGCTGGGGCCAGAGAAGTGAAATGACTCGGTCAAAGTCAGCCAGGGACAGCAACAGGGCTGAACTTTTCGGCAAGAGGACGGGCAGTTGAGAACAGTCCGCAGGGGTCCGACTGTGTGTGAGACGGGCACTGGAGGCCCCCGCAGGTTCTTGATGGTCCCAACCATGGGCACGGGGCGGGGGTCGGGGGTCGGGGGGGCGGCAGGCACAGGGGCAGTGAGAGGGCTGCTCTTTGCTTTGCCTCCCAGGGGAATGCAGCACCCTGCAGAGCCAACGATTAGAAAACGAGGAAGGAGGATTGAAAAGAGAGACGCGATGTTTCTGCACTGTAGCCTTGGGAGTGATGAATAGAGTCAACTCACCAGGGGCTTGAGCTGCCTTCCTGTCTGTCTGGGAGGTCAGCTGAGCCGGGGTGTGGAGGGGCTCCCCCTGGCACCAGGTCAAAGGTGCCAAGGGTAGCTGGAGACCCAGCTACCTGGAGGGTCCTGCCACCTAAACAAGTTTACTAGGTCCATTTACAAGGGCCATGAGGTGCGGGGTCCTAGGAGGGGTCTACGCTGTGTCCATCACTGGGGCCTGCTTGGCCAGGTGGAAAGGCAGGGCAGTAAGAAACCTGCTGAAGGAGCTGATGAGTTCCTGGAGAGAAATCCTAAGTGAAGAGAATTGGTTAGCCGAGCTTGGGCTAGTGCTTGATGGGGAGAGCGGTTCTGAAAAGAAGTAACATTACTGTCTGCTCTGTGCCACAGACTGTTCTAAGCACGATACGTATATGCATTTTAACAATCCTCCCACCAGCCCTCTGGAGAAGGAAGTATCAAATCTCCATTTACCAGATAAGAAAACAGAGACCCAGAGAGTTTCCGTAACTTGAGCAAGAACACACAGTGGGTAGCAGAACCAGGCTTCAAACCCAGAACCTGTGTTGTCAGCAACCGGACTGCACTGTATGGCATAGCATGGTGGCTGTCACTTGGACATGGCTCCCAGCCAAGTCCCCAAAGACTTAAATCTGAGGCCGGTGGTGGAGCTGGGAGAGACTGGAGGTCATTTCATTAAACATTTCACAGACGCTGGCGCAGAGGCCAGTGCTGCTTCGGTACCTACATGACAAAGCCCAAGAGGGAGAGAGTAGAGCACGGCGTTGTGCAGTGGGGTCTGCTTTGCAGGGCACTGTTTTGGGGGCTGTAGTATTCTGGAGGTGACCACAGCTGTGCCCGGTGATACAGAGGGTCCCAGAGGAAGGGGCTGGAGCTGATTCCCAAGCACGAGTGAGACAGTCTGGATCTCCCAGAAATACCTGGGGGCACACTGCAAAGGACAGGGAACTGACTCAGTAAGTGGCACCAGCCAACGACACATGGGTTATGCTATGCAAAGCATCCAGTTGTTTCAGGTCTCCTGAACTTGGACTACACTGAGGGACGTAAGCTAGTCCCAGGTGGTGGATTTCCCTGCACCTTAGGGAGGCTGGCCGGTCTTATGTTTCTTGAGCATGGGGTCCAAACATTTGCTGGGAGGGTTTACTTGACTAGAGAGGGGTTGTTGGAGTCAGGTCAAGAGGAACTCCACGGCTGTGGCGGGTGCTGTGCGGCCTGGCCCGAGGCCTCCTCCGGGAATGGAGGCTTATCCCCCAGCTGCTGCCAGTTTACAGCTGAGGGCTGGAATTGCCCTCAACAGAACACAGCTGCCTCGCCTGAGTTCACGCCCCCGCCCAGAGCTGGCCTGCAGTCAAGGACTGGATGATGCAGGGGTACAAATGCCTGGGACCCTCGCCCAGCTGAGCACCACTCTGCAGGGCCGTCCCACCTCCAGAGCTCCCTATGGGAATGGCTGAGGCCTTTGTCACAGCCCATCTCCTCCCTCAGCTCAGTCCTGGCCTCCACTCCCCCCAGGGGGCACGGCCCAATAAACTTCCCATTGCCATTCCATCTCGCAGGCTGCTTGAACACCCAACACGTGACAAAGGCCAAGATACGGAACACATGGCCCTCTTTTAAATATTATGGGAAGACTAAGAAAAAGAGTTAAAGATAGGATTGGAGATTTGAAGCTGGAAGATTCTGGCCCCTTCTCCCTCCCCACATCTTGGGTTTGTGGAATCTCAGGGCTCAGGACCTCTGTAACGGCTGTCCATATTTCCAATTTCTGGATGATTAGAAGAGTAATATCTTTGAAACATACTATCTCTGATTAGCCAAATTAGCCAAAGGATTGAAAAAATAAGGAAGTATATAACATAAACCAGTCCTAGGAAGTAATAATAGACAGTGGGAAGAGGCATTCCAAAACAGATGACAGCAAATGACAGGATAAATGACACTCTAGTTCCTATGGAGCTGGAGTTAAAATGATGATAGTTCGTCATTAAGAAAAAAATAATGAAGAATTGTTTGTGGGTTTATCCAAATCCTCCTTTGATTGCCTCCTTGGGGAAGCCATATAAAAGAGAAATGCTTTGAGAGCTGAGATAGGCATTGTCGCATGGCCTTGGGCAAGTCACTTCCCCTCTCTGGACACCACTTTCCTCGTTTGCAGGACCAGAGGTTTCGATTGCATCGGCTTCTCCAAGCTGTGTTCCGGGAAACACTAGCGTCGCATAAGACATTAACCAGTTACATGCAAGCGAAGTTCTATGATCGAGTAAGTTTGGGAAAAGCTATGTACTGCAGCACCCCTTTGAGTCCACACAGCGCTGTTTCCAGCTCTTTGACATCCTTGCTCACATAGAAAATGGTGACACTGTTTCTATGGCTCACTGGAGTAAACAGGAGGGGATTTACATTGACAAATGTTACATTTTCCTTTCTATTGTATACCTGTGATTAGAAAATAAAATACAAAGTCACCTTTCAAAAATAATCTTTCATGAGAAACTTGAGCTTGCTTTTACAAACTTACTTTTTAATATCAGGTCTTATATTTGAAATGGCTGTGTATAAATCCTAATCAAGATTTTAGTAGCACTGGAATGCATACGTTGTAGCAAATGGCGGAATAGCAACTCTTATTGCTCAAGTGGCAGAAGCTCCCCCCTCACGGTTAGCCAGAATTTATATAATGTGATCCCTTTAAATTGTACTTTGAGGGTAAAATGATTCTTTAAATGCAGCAGCTTTTCCTTTTCTTTTATTGACGAATCTAATATCTTATGATAATGTGAAAGGATTTAGAATGCAATCAAACTTGAGCATATTGAACATTTCTAAATAATAACGAAGCTTTTCCTTAAGCCTACAAAAATGTTCCTCTATTGGGCTTTAATCATTTTTAGGATTCATATATTAGTCCCGATTAATATCACTGGTAAATCACGTTAACCCCACTTTTCCAAAGTTAAAATTTGCTTTGATTTCATAAACTTTGCCCATACACATTTATATGTTTTCATGCAGTTCTTGTAATTTTTAATTAATTTCTATCAGAGGCTCAAAAATTGGTAGTTAAATAAGCCACTTAAAAAGTCATTAACTATTTTTTAGTAGATCTGCATAGTGTGACTGATTCGTAAATTAGTTTTTAATTCTTCCTTTGGTTCATAAATATACAACACGATTTTTTCCCTGACCAGCCAATGCACTTCAGTGTGAAACACCAGAAATGAGTGTAATGATACCATTTATTTAGATAAAGCTGAAAACAGATGGGGCTGCGCAGCTTGAATTTCATTAGATTCCCCATTTTTATAGCATCATTCAATACAAAATTCAGATCTCTAGGTAAACTTGCTCCCATGAGGGCTTCGCTGTGAGAGAGCATTCTTGCGTCTCATGATTTTCAGAATGAACTCCATGTCCAGCCTTTGCTCTTCCTGTCACTGCGGCTATACCATCAGTGCGCAAACTCATGAAGCGGTTCAGTAATATTTGCTTCAATGCCTCCATTTGTCACTTTAAATATTTCATCGCCTGCGGTTTGTTTTGGTACTTCTTTGCAAAACAGATAAGGTTCTTTCGAGCCTTTTTCTTCAGGGATTCTAACCAATGCAGTTACGGAGCACAGTCACTAACATCCGTAGATTCATCAACCTGCAATGGAGACATTTTGATTCAGCGATTTGCCTGTGTGCCATCTGAAATGCTACGATGTGTTACCAACAGCATTATTCAGAAGCTGGCCCTATTCTAGTCCCTTTATTTTGTCAGTCCCCAAACACAGGGCCGACAATTTCTAGGCAGCCAGGAAAATGAGCCATTGTGCAATCGTAGGAGGCATTTTGGCTTTTAGTTATTAATCGCCTGATTTTCTACTGAGCTTCCTGAATTTGATCTGATAATGTTGTAACTGATCTTTTAAAGTTATTTGTTTCTTAGTTTGCACTTGGAGATATTTAGAATATTAATTTTTTTTCCTGGTTAAGGTGGAGGTTTTGAGATTACGTGCTGACGTAGTTTGCTTGGCATCATTCCTTCATTTTCTTTCTTTTTTAATTTTTAATTGTGATAAAATACACGTAACATAAAGTTTGCCATCTTAACCTTTTTTAAGTGTACGGTTCAGTAGCAATAAGTATATTCACATTGTTGTGCAACCATCCCCACCAGCCGTCTCTAGAACTTTTCCATCTTGCAAAACTGAAACTCTGTACCCATTAAATACTAACTCTTGATTTCCCCTCCCCCAGCACCTGACAACCACCATTCCACCTTCTGTCTCTGTGATTTTGACCACTCTAGGTACCTCATGTAAATGGAATCATGCAAAATCTGTCCTTCTGTGTTTGGTTTATTTCACTCAGCATCATGTCCTCAAGGTTCATCCGTGTTGTAGCATTTGTCAGAATTCCCTCCTCTTTTTTTGTGCTTTTTGTATGTGTGTCTGTGTGAAGAAGATTGGCCCTGAACTAACATCTGTTGCCAATCTTCCTTTTTTTTTTCTCCCCAAAGCCCCAGTGCATAGTTGTATTTCCTGGTTGTAAGTCTTTCTAGTTCTTCTATGTGGGACGACATCACAGCATGGCTTGATGAGCGGTGTGTAGGTCCACACCCAGGATCCAAGCTGGCCAACCCCTGGTCGCTGAAGTGGAGCATGTGAACTTAGCTACGACACCACCAGTCGGCCCCTAAGTATTTTATTATTTTTGATGCTATTGTAAGTGGGATTGCTTCTAGAATGCTGTTGATTTTTGTGTGTTGATTTTTTATCCTCTAACTTTACTGTATTTGTTTATTAGTTCTAACAATTTTTGGTGGAGTCTTTAGGGTTTTCTATATGTAAGATCATGTCGTCTACAAACAGAGATAATTTTACTCCTTCCTTTCCAATTTGGATGCCATTTATTTCTTTTTCTTGCCTAATTGCTCTGGCTGGGACTTCCAGTACTGTGTTGAATAGAATTGGTGAGAGTGGGACCCTTGTGTTGTTCCTGATCTTAGAGGAAAAGCTTTTATTTTTTCACCATTGAGAATGATGTTAGCTGTGGGTTTGTCACATACGGTCTTTATTATGTTGAGGTATATATTCCTTCTATACTCAATTTTTTGAGAGTTTTTCTCATGAAAGGTTGCTGAATTTTGTCAAATGCTTTTTCTGCATCTATTGAGATGATTATGATTTTTATCCTTCATTTGTTTATGTAGTGTATGACTTTAACGGATTTCAGTATGTTGAAACATCCTTGCATCCCAGAGATCAATTCCACTCAATCATGGTATATGATCCTTTTAATGTGCTGTTGAGTTCAGTTTGCTAGTATTTTGTTGAGGAGTTTTGTATCTAGGTTTTTCAGGGATATTGGCCTGTAATTTTCTTTTCTTACAGTGTCTTTGTCTGGCTTTGGTATCAGGGTAATGCTGGTCTTGTAAAAATGTGTTTGGAAATGTTCTTTCCTCTTCAATTTTTTGGAAGAGTTTGAGAAGGATTGACTTAATTCTTCTTTAAACGTTTGGTAGAATTCTCCAGTGGGGGCATCTGGTCCTGGGCTGTTCTTTGTTGGGAGGATTTTTGATTACTGATTCAATCTCCTTACTACTTATGGATCTATTTAGATTTTCTATTTCTTCATGATTCGGTCTTGGTAAGTTGTATGTTTCTAGGAATGTATCCATCTCTTTTAGGTTATCCAACTTGTTGGCACATAATTATTCGTTGTAGTTTCTTAAGATCCTTTATATTTCTGCAATATCAGTTGTAATGTTTCCTCTTTCATTTCTGATTTTATTTGAGTCTTCTCTGTTTTTTTAAGTCTAACTAAAGGTTTTCAATTTTATCTTTAAAAAAACAGTTTTTAGGTTTGTTGATCTGTTCCATTGTTTTTCTCATCTCTATTTCATTTACTTCTGCTCTGATCTTTGATATTTCTTCCTTCTGCTAACTTTGGGCTTAGTTTCTTCTTCTTTTTTTGGTTCCTTGAGATGTAAAGTTAGGTTGTTTATCTGAGATTTTTCTTTCTTTTTTTTTTTTTATTAATGTAGCTGTTTATTGCTATAAACTTCCCTCTTAGAACTGCTTTTCCTGTATCCTATAAATTTTAGTATGCTGTTTCCTGTTTCACTTCATTTGTGTCAAGATGGTCTTTTATTTTCATTTTGATTCCTTTTTTGACCCATTGATTGTTCATGAGTGTATTGTTTCATTTCCACATATTTGTGAATTTTTCAGCTTTCCTGTTACTGATTTCTGGTTACTGGTTTCCTGTTACTGGTTTCATACCATTGTGGTTCTTGAAATGATTTCAGTCTTTTTAAATTTGTTACGACTTACTTTGTGAGCTAATATAGGCTCTATCCTGGAGATATTCTGTGTGCATTTGAGAATGTGTATTCTGCTACTGTTAGAAGTGATGTTCTGTATATGTCTTTTAGGTGCATTTGGTCTTAAGTATAGTTCAAGTCCCATATTTCCATATTGATTTTCTGCCTGGATGATCTATCCATTGTTGAAAGAGAGATATTAAAGTCCTCTACTGTTATTGTGTTGCTGTCTATTTCTGCCTTCAGCTCTGTTAGTATTTGCTTGATATATTTAGGTATTCTGATGTTTGGGGCATATATATTTACCATTGTTATATCCTTTTGATGAATTGATCTCTTTATCATTATATAATGACCTTCTTTGTCTCTTGTTACAGTTTTTTTTTGAGGAAGATTAGCCCTGAGCTAACGTCTGCCACCAGCCCTCTTCTTTTTGCTGAGGAAGAGTGGCCCTGAGCTAACATCCATGCCCATCTTCTGCTATTTTATATGTGGGATGCCTGCCACAGCATGCCTTGACAAGCGGTGTGTAGGTCTGTACCCGGGATCTGAACTGGCGAACCCCAGGCTGCCAAAATGGAACGTGAGAACTTAACCACTATGCTGCCAGCCTGGCCCCCTTTTGTTACAGCTTTTGACTTGAAGTCTGATATAGGTACAGCTACCCCTGCTCTGTTTTTTGGTTTCCATTTACATAGAATACATTTTCCCATCCCTTCACTTTCAGCCTATATGCCTGCCTAATGCTGAAGTGAGCCTGTTGTAGGTAGCATATGGCTGGGTCTTATTATTTTTGTCCATTCAGCCACTCTAGGTCTTTTTGTTTTTTAAAGTTTGGCACCTGAGCTAACAACTGTTGCCAGTCTTCTTTTTTTTTCTGCTTTTTCTCCCCAAATCCCCCCAGTACATAGTTGTGTATTGTAGCTGTGGGTCCTTCCAGTTGTGGCACGTGGGATGCCGCCTCAACATGGCCTAATGAGTGGCGCCATGTCTGCGCCCAGGATCTGAACCAGTGAAACCCTCAACTGCTGAAGCAGAGCAGAAGCTTAACCACTCGGCTACGGGGCCGGCCCCCCTCACTCTAGGTCTTTTGATTGGAGAATTTAATACATTTACAGTTAAAGTAATTATTGATTGATAACGACTTATTACTGCCATCTTGTTATTTTTTGTTCTAGCTGTTTTGTACTTCCTTTGTTCCTTTCTTCGTCTCTTTCTGTCTTCCTTTGTGATTTGATGATTTTCCTTAGTGATATGCTTTGATATCTTTCTCTTAGTCTTTTGTTTTTCTACTATAGGTTTTTGCTTTGTGGTTACCATGAGGCTTACATAAAATAGCTTATAGTTATAATAGTCTATTTTAAGATGATAAAAATTTAATTTTGCATGTAAAAACTCTACCCTTTTTCTCCCTTCCCATTTTATGTTTTTGATGTCACAATTTACTTCTTTTTATATCATATATCCATTAACAAATTATTTTAGCTATACTTACTTTTAATACTTTTGTCTTTTAACCTTTATACTACCCTTATGTAATTTACATACCACCATTACAGTCTGAGAATATTCTGAATTTTATTATATACTTAATTTTACCAGTGAGTTTTATACTTTATATGTTTTCATGTTAATAATTAGCATCCTTTTATTTCAGCTTGAAGAACTCCCTTTAGCTTTTCTTGTAAGACAGATCTAGTGGTGATGAATTCCCTTAGCTTTTGTCTGTCTCAGAAAGTCTTTCTCTCTCCTTCATTTCTGAAAGACAGCTTTGCTGGGTAAAAGCATTCTTGGTTGGCAGTGTTTTTTTCTTTAGGCACTTCGAATGTATCATCCCACTCTCTCCTGGCCTGCAAGGTTTCTTCTGAGAAATATGCTGATAGCCTTATGGGGGTTCCCTCATATGAGATGAGGGGTTTCTTTTCTTGCTTTCAAAATTTCCTTTGTCTTTGATTTTTGGCAGTTTTATTATAATATGTCTCAGTGACGTCTTTGGGTTGAGTTTGTTTGGGGACCTATGAGATCCAAGTACTTGTATGTCTACATCTTTCCCCAGATTTGGGGAGTTTTCAGCTATTATTTCTTTAAATAAGCTTTCTGCCCCTTTCTCTCTCTTTTCTCCTTCTGGAGCTTTCATAGTGTAAATATTGCTTCTCTTCATGATGTCCCATAATTCACATAGGCTTTCTTCACCCCTTTTCACTCTTTTTTCTCCTCTAACTGGATAATTTCAAATGACTTGTGTTTGCACTCACAGGTTCTTTCTTCTTGATCAAGTCTGCTGTTGATTCTCTCTATTGCATTTTTCGTTTCATTCATTTTATTCTTCAGCTTCAGAATTTCTGTTTGCTTCCTTTTTATACTTTCTATCTCTTTGTTGAGCTTCTCGTTTTGTTCATGTATGGTTTTCCTGATTCATGGAGTTGTCTGTTTGTGTTCTCTTGCAGCTCACTGGACTTCCTTAAAACAATTATTTTGAATTATTTGTCTTGCAATTTTCAGATCTTCATTTCTTTGGGGTTGGTTCCTGGAACATTATTGTGTTCTTTAGTGATGTAGTGTTTTCTGGATATTTTGTATTTCTTGTAGCCTTGTGCTGATTCCTGTCTTGCATTTGAGGGCACAGTCACCTCTTCCGGACTTTACAGATTGGTTTTGATGCAGAAAGACCTTCATCTGCAGAGGTGTGGGGGTACCAGCTGGATGAGGTGTGGTGGTTGCAGCCCTGGGAAAGACCCAGCAGTGTGGTCTCCATGCAGCTATGTGAGCTGAGATCAGCATTGACAAGGATTGCAAGGGTCCTCAAAGCCAAGGCTGTGCAGGTCTACAGTGGCAGCAAGGGCTGTTTGGGTCTTCAGTGACCAAGGCTGCTGATCTCTTTACTCCCGGAGGATGTCATGGCTGAGATGGCTGAGGAGATCCCTCTTGGCACTGGGTCCTGCTTCTGGATGCCCTCATGGTGGTGGCGGCAGTGGTGTCTAATGCACAGGTGTCTGTGGAGCAGCCATGGAACTGGGGAGTGGAGCACGGGTGCTTGTGGAGCAACAGCAGCTGTGGGGACCAGGTACTGCTAGTCCACAGTGGCACTAATGTGTGAGATGCAGGCATGCATCAAGTGGCCATGAAGCTGGGATCTGGAGTGAGGAATATGCAGAGCTACAGTGGCTCTGGAGTCAAGTGTGCTAGGGTAGCCTGCAGTGGTGGTGGTTCCAGTGCTTGAGACATGGGTATGCATAGAGCAGCCATGGGGCCTGGGTCTGGAGCGTGGGTACATGTGGAGTGGCCCCAAAGGCAGGATCTGAATGGTGGGTACACGCAGAGCAGATGTGGTTCTGGGGTCCGGGTTGTGCACAGGCTGCCCTAGTGCAAGGGCAGTGCAACAATAGCTCCTTCTGGAGGTTGGGAGGCGTGCACAGCAGCATCTCCCTCTCTGGGGGAGCTGTCGTAGTGACGGCTGTTGGTTTCCTCAGTGGTGAAAGCTGCTCATATCCTCTCTTGAACAGGCCTCTGGAATCTGTACCATGGAACTCTATGGAGTCCTCTGCTCTGAAAGCTGGGGGGAGTCCACAGCTGTCACGGGGCTCTTGAGATCCTCTGCAGAGCAGGCCACTGGGGACTGCAGTGGTACCCACCCCGTGGGCGGATACTGAAGGCACTCCTCCTCCTCTTCTTTGTTCTTAGCCATCTCCAGACATCTCTGTGGAGCCGATCTCCCTAGCAATCTTTTCTGTGAGATTATTCTCGATGTTCCATTCCACTGCATGACTATAGGTTCTTAAGTGGACTCTCGAGCCCTCCCAGGGCTATTTTCATTTGTAGATAGCTGTCTAATTATTGTTTCTTGTGGGGGGTACGAAGTCTAGTATCTCCAACTCTGCAGTCTTCTTGACATCCTTTTCTATTTTGCCCATTTTTTTGTTGAGGAAGATTAGCCCTGAGCTAACATCCGCTGCCAATCTTCCTCTTTTTTGTTGAGGGAGATTCACCTTGAGCTAACATCATGCCCATCTTCCTCTACTTTATATGTGGGACAGCTGTCACAGTGTGGCTTGATAAGTGGTGCTAGGTCTGTACCCAGGATCCATACCTGAGAACCCCAGGCTGTAGAAGCAGAGTGCATGAACTTAATCACTATGCCACTGTCCTTTGCTCATTTTTTAATTGAATTATTTTGTTGTTGTTGAATTGTAGTTCTTTATACATTCTGGATATTAATTTCTTATTAGATTTGTGTTTTACCAATATTGTCCCCCATTTTGTAGGTTACCTTTTTACTCTGTTGATAGTCATTTGATGCACACAAGTTTTTAATTTTGATGTAGTCTAATTTATTTTTACTTTTATTGCCCGTGCTTTTCGTGTCGTTGCTTAGTTTTGACAACTTGTCCATGCCGATAGGACAAGGTTGAGGAAGAAAAGAATTATCACGCACTTTAATCCAAATTTGAAGTAATTCACATTTTAGGGCCTAATTTGTGAATTTAACATTTTTTTTTCCTACAATTTTGCTCACAGATCTGATGGCCTCGGTTGTACCTGCATCGCATAAGCATACTGATAGGGTAGTTCTGTATTGAAAGTTCTGAGAAATCTTAAAGGAAAGAAACAGAGTTAACTTTGGTTAACCAGGCTTAACCCAGGATTTTCCAAGCTTACAGGAAAACATTTATCATTTTACAGAACATTGTACATGTTATTAAAGTTTCATGAAAGACAGTTTGATAAAATCTGGATGCATTGATTTTTCAACATTCCTGGGTATAGTAATGCGGTCAGCCCTTTGCTACAAAAACATTAAGAAAAAATTCTGCTTGGCCCCGAGACCTACCACTAGGTCTGGCTCACTGCAGCATGCTGGGCCACATGCACCAGCAATAACCAATAAAGAAACTACACTTAGGGGGCCGGCCCCGTGGCTGAGTGTTTAAGTTCATGTGCTCCACTCTGGCAGCCTGGGGTTCGCTGGTTTGGATCCTGGGTGCGGACCTACACACTGCTCATCAAGCCATGCTGAGGCAGCATCCCACATAGAAGAACCAGAATGACCTACAGCTAGGATATACAACTGTGTACTGGGGCTTTGGGGAGAAAAAAAAAAGAGGAAGATTGGCAACAGATGTTAGCTCAGGGCCAATCTTCCTCACCAAAAAAAGCATACTTTAAAAAAAAATAGAAACTACATTTAGTGGTTGTATCAGTCAGCTGTTGCCACAATTAATGCTATGTAACAAACAAGGTATTGCTCTTTATTTTATTTTATTTATTTTTGTTTTTAAGGAAGATTAGCCCTGAGCTAACTACTGCCAATCCTCCACTTTTTGCTGAGGAAGACTGGCCCTGAGCTAACATCCATGCCCATCTTCCTCTACTTTATACATGAGACACCTACCACAGCATGGTTTTTGCCAAGTAGTGCCATATCTGCACCCGGGATCCGAACTGGCGAACCCTGGGCCGCCAAGAAGTGAAACGTGCGAACTTAACCATTGCACCACCAGGCTGGTCCCTGGTATTTATCTTTATTAATTTTGTCCTGAATGTACACAAGAAGTTTTTGGATCAGAGACTGATTTCTTATCATACTCACAGCAGGATGATCACCAGCCAGAGTAACATCACAGGTCAGGCCCTTGTGCCCAGCAGCCTCACAGAGTGACACTATGAGAGCCCGGTGGAGAGCTCTGTGTGACTAGTAACCTCTGTCTGTAGGCGCAGCATACAGAGAAGTGAATTTTCAGGGCTGTGTGCAGGAGGAAGAGGAGGCTTTCTCCCCCTCCCCTTCAGAGAGAGTCTCTTGGAGACTCAGAGATTCCTTATCGCAATCCTTTGTATGGAATTCTCTCCAGGGAAAAGATCAGCCCAGTGTCTCCAGTTTTATGACTCAGAAGTGTCTCCGAAGTCCTAGACCTCATCCTGCTTCGAAATGGTCACATGCCACCAGAGTGAGGTAAATCTTTCTGCAATTCTCTCTTACTGTCTCATCTGTTGTAAATTGTCTTCCAGGGCTTGCTTTTAGCCCAGGAAGTAAATCTCAGCAAAAAATTTGTTTAGAAAGCACTAACTGTGCAGAAACATGGAAATGGTTTCTCTACAATCCCATACGGCCCCAAAACTCAGTGGCTCAAAACAACCACTGTGTTATTTCTCGCAAATCGACAGTCAAAAGGCTGGGTCTGCCAATCCGAGCCACGCTCAGATCATCTCAGTGGGGCTTGTTCACACATCTGTGGTCAGCCAGCAGAGAGGCTGGCGGTGGCCTCAGCCGGGATGACCTATGCTCTGCTCTGTGTGGCCTGCCCTACTTCAGCAGCCCGGCTCAGCCTTATTTCATGGCAGAAGCAGGGGTCTGAGAGAAAGTCCCCATACACAAAGCCTCTTGGGCCCTAGGCTTGGACTGGGCACATTGTCACTTTGGCTACATTCTCTCAGTCATAGTAATTCACAAGGGCAGCCCAGATCCAAGGGGTGGAGAACCAGACTCCATCTCTCCATAGGAGGGGCCTCATGGAGGTGGACACAGTGAGGAGTGGAGAACTGGAGCCATTTTTGCAATCCATCTTCCACAGTGGTGCTCAGGGTGTCTGTCTAGTGAGAAACCAAGCCACTGATTTGAAAGCAGTGAATTTGCCCTGATTTCCATAGTGTAGACAAGAAACACCAGGTCATGACTCCAGGGTCTCAGCCTGGCCTCCAGACCTGCAGGCCTGGGGCACATTATGCTGCATATGTGCCTCCTTCTTCCCAGACCCTAATCCCACTTCTTTCTCTCAGTATTTATGCTGTTGAAAAAAAATTAAAATGAACATCAAGGATAGCCCCGAAAGGCAAAAGAAAGGATCAAAAGCTGGCAAATAACATGAGAGATATGAGATACAGGAGGAGGAGAAGGGTGGTCCCAGGGCCATCCCTAATATTTTCAGGGCTCAAGGGAAGAGTACAAATGGAGACTCACACACCAAATGTCTAAATCCGTCAAAGTTCTGAATCTACCCAAAACATTAAGGGAAATGTGTTCTAGCCTACTACCTGGACCAATCTACCTTCCTAAGAGCCCATAGGCCAGGTTTGGATTTAAAACTCTTGAAGTCCTTGGAAGTCTGTGCTGGGATCATGGGAAGAGCTGGTACGTGGACCCCAGATCCTGGCCCACGGTCTGCCCCTTTCTCTTTTCATGTCAGACTCCAGCCCATACTGCGAGTGTGCACACACATGAAGGTACACTTGCGAATATGTCAACCTCCATCTACACCCTCTGCACACAGCCATCCACCCTTTTGGCAACTCAGATCTGGGGATGTCCTACAGGTGGGCTGAGGTCAGCTGGGCAAGCAATTCTAGGGTCCCAGGCACTGAGAGTGGTTAGTGTGGGGCTGACGGGAGCACAGGCTTTGGGTGGTGTTGGGGAGGAAGACATTTCCTCTACCCTCTCTGGGTTCTTCTGGCTCGAGAACGAGTTAAATTCACATGCAAGAGGCAGAATAACAAGAGAAAATTAAACAGAGCTTTATAACATGTATACATGGGAGAGGCTCAGGCAAACCGAGCAACTCGCCAAAATGGCTGACGCCACCACCTTAAATATCATCTTCAGCTAAAGACAAAGGAGGATGTTCGGGGTCAGGGGGAGTCAGTTACGGGAGATTACCACACAAGTACAGTAAACAAGAGTAAGATTATTATGCAGACTTGAATCCTTGCCTTCCACATTGATAAGAGTTTCTAGAGATAAGGTTGTACCCCCTTCCCCCTGGTACAGAGAGGGAGACACATTTACAGATGGGGATTTCCTTTACAAACGTAAATGTCTCTTAACAAAGGGTTAGTAAATTCTACTTTTCAGGGTTTCTTTCCTGTCTGCAGTTTTTAAAAGTAACCAGCCCAAAATAATCCTCATGCCAAAGAGACATATCTTAGGGTGGCCAATGCCAGTCCCCCACAGTGGGCTCCTTGTCTATGGAGTGGGGTGTGGGTGGAGAAGAGCCAGAGGGGGACCTCTGATCATGGGGTGCAGGGAGGAGCCCCTCCTGCCTGGGTCTTGGAGTGGTTCTGTGTGGGCCAGCTGGCGTGCTTGGTGATAACAGAGGATTTTGAGTTGACTTTAAGGAAAAGAAATCTCAGATCCTTTGAAAGTCACTTCTTTTTCCCCTGATGACTATCTTCCCTATGTTCTAGTCTAGTCACTAATTATGGCAGCAGTATGGGTTGGGGAAGGAAAGACAGCAAAACAGGAGCTGAAAAAGCTCCCGAGTCAGAGAACCCCAGAGATGGCCTGAGTCACCTGAATCAGAGGACCCCAGAGATGGCCTGAGTCCCCCGAGTCAAAGGACCCCGGAGATGGCTTGAAGTGGCAGCAGCAGCGGGCCAGCCTCTGCCAACCGGAGCTCTGGGGTCTTTTCAGAACTACCCATCCCCTTAAATGTCCCCTTGTGGCCCCCACACCCACACACAGAAAATAAAACCCCCCCCCCCCCCCAAACCATCACACCATAACCAAATCGTGTGCTAATGGCCAAACAAGGACTTTCACATGAATCTTCATAGCGGCCTTACTTATAACAGCCAGAAACTGAAATCAACCCAAGTGTCCATCAGCAGGTGAATGGGTCAACAAGTCGTGGTCAGTGGACCTACAGACAATGGACTACTACTCAGCAATAAAAAGGAACAAACCATTGATGCACACAGCGTCATAGATATGTCTCAATCATGCTGAGTGAAAAAACCCAGACCTAAAAAAGATACAAGTTGTATGACTTCATTTCTATGAAAGCCTAGGAGAAGCAAACTAATCATAGTGACAGAAAGCAGACTAGCGGTTGCCCGACGATGGGGGTGAGCGATGGTGGGAGGGGAGGAGGGAGAGGAAACTTGCTGGGGGAGATGGATGTGTTCATTATCTTGGTTATAGTGATGGTTTCACGGTTGTAGACATATGTCAAGAATTCTCAGATTGTCCACTTCAAATAAGTTCAATTTCTTGTACATCCATGCTCTTATTTCCTCTCCCTAATGGAATCCTGATTCTCATTTAACTATCCACTCCCCCATCCCACGTGTTATGGGTTGAATTGTGTCCCCTACAATTCATATGCTGAAGTCCTAACCCCCAGTATCACAGAGTGTGACCTATTTTGGAGAGCGGGTCATTGCAGATATGATTAGTTAAGATGAGGTCGTACTGGAGTACGGTGGGCCCCTAACCCATCATGATTGGTGTCCTTATAAACAGGGGAAATTTTCACACTAAGATGAGTGTGTGTGTGGGAAAGACGATGTGAAGAGAGACACGGAGAAGATAGTCATCTACTAGCTGAGGAAAGGGATGTAGGACAGATCCTTCCCCCCGAGCCCTCAGAAGGAACCAACGCTGCTGACACCTTGATTTTGGACTTCCAGCTTCCAGAACTGTGAAATGATAAATATCTGTTGTTTAAGCCACTTGGTTTGAGTACTTTGCTATGACACCTTTAGGAAATGAATATACCATGAAATTCTTGGGGGGAAAGCTGACCCATCCCTGTTCCCAGAGATAGGTCTTGTCTGGCTTCCATCTAGCAGCACACTCCATCTCCCCTGGCCACCTTTTGGCTCGAGCAGTGCAAGCATTCTAGACAGTGTGGTGTGCAGATGAGATGCTTGGAACTGCTGCAGCCTTTTTGCCGCTATGAGGAAGTCAGCCTTGGGGAAGACAAAATAGAGAGATGAAAGAAACTAGGTCCATGTCAACACAGTTGAGCTTCTTGTTCCTTCAAACAATTCTAAAGTCTGCCTTGGCCCAAGAATTTCCAGTTTATGAACCAATAAACCACCTTTATTATTTAAGGCAGCTCAATTTGAGTTTTCTGTTTCTTGCTCCCTAAATCACCTTTCCTTAGTGTGATCAGTGTGGTGCTTTTAAGTAGTTTTCCAATGAAAACACATAAAGAGAACACCATTCTCTCTCCCTCCTTCTCTACGCCACCCTCCCTGCCTTGCTGAGTTCTCTCCATTGCAACCACTTAGACCTGAGATGGGGGGTAGACTGGTTCAACCGGCACATATCATATCAAGTATTTACTGTTGCAAGACATGTACTAAGCATTGAGAGGGACACAGAGCCAAACAAGATCCTGCCTCAAGGAGCTTAGAGTTTAGTAAGAGGGATGATATTTCCTCAAATGACTGATATGAGGTATAAGATGATAAAATAAATACTGTAAGATAAGTACATGGAAGACTGCATGGGATTGTGAAGCAGGCTTGCAAAGTAATGGTATAAAGAAAGCAGAACCCTTGGTTACCATTGGGGATAAGGTTTCAATTGAGTAAAGACCAGAATATTAGTCAGCGTTCTCCAAAGAAACAGAACCAATAAGAGATAGATAGATAGATAGATAGATAGATAGATAGATAGATAGATAGACAGAAAGATAGATAGATAGAAAGATTTATTATGGGAATTGGCTCACGTGATTATGGAGGCTGAGCAGTCCCATCATCTGCCATCTGTGAGCTGGAGAATGAGGAAAGCGTGGTGTAATCCAGTCCAAGTCTGAAGACCCGAGAATCAAGAGGCTGATGGTCTAAGTCAAGTCCAAGCGCAGAAGAAGAAGGATGTCCCAGCTCAGGCAGAGACAGCAAATTTGCCCTTTCTCTGCTTTTTCATTCTATTCAGACCCTCAGTGGATTGGATGATGCCCACTCACATTGGCGAGAGTGATCTTTACTTAGTCTACAGATTCAAATGGCAATCTCTTCTGGAGAGACCCTCACCGACACACCCAGAAATAATGTTTTACCAGCCATCTGGACATCCCTTGGGCAAGCCAAGTTGGCCCATAAACGTAACCATCAGAACCAGTATGGACTGAGTGTCTTTAATGTACTTAGCAGTGTATCAGATATATAATCAGAGCAGTTGAGGTGGTCGTCACCTTCGTGACATCGTCTTCCCCTTTCCCCTTCCCAATAGCTCTTGATTTTTGTTCATGGGTCCAGGTCAACCAACTTGATCCTAGCCCTGGGGGCAGTGCACTTGCCCTAAGCAAAGCTAATCAGCACAATTTACCCCCCACCCCACCATACATGGTGAGCATCAGGTGTGGCCATGAGACTTTTTTCTTGGAATCCAGGAGAAATGTGTTCTCTCTTCCTCTGAGCCATGTGAGGTGCTCATGTGAGGCCTGGAACTATTGCAACCATTTTGCTACAATGAATAAATATAACCCAAGATAAAGCCAACAGACAGAGGAGGGCAGAGGCAGGAAAAATGGAGAGAGAATGTAGAGCTTTACAACTTTGTGAACTTCTGGATTAATCCATGCCTGAAAGCCACATAATTTCTAGACTTTTTAGTTCCATGAGTCATTACATTCTTTTTATTATTTAAGCCAATTTGACATGGATTATCTGTTACTTGCAACTGAAAATATACTGCTTGAGGCAGAATTCAGGAGTATAATCCCTTATCCCAAGTTCCTGGAGCCAGGCATGTTTCTAATTCAGAATTTTTCAGATTTAGAAAGATAATTCAACTCCGAAACTATACATTATGTAACGCTGCAAGTGGGGTCTGGGAAAGCACCCTGCAAGAAACACATTAGTATTTCTGCAGTGAAAAGTATGAATATTCATACTAGGAGGATAAATTCAGACTATAAATAGTCTTACATCAGTTCAGGTCAAGCTTTGCTGCTTAGGGAATTTGCCTCAAACTTTGGGAAAAAACCACCATGGCCCTCAGAGCTTTTTGGATTCCAGAGTTGCAGAGAAAGCATTGTGGATCACTCTACATTTCTTCCTGCCCTTAAGTTCCTTCTAGCCCAGTTGGAAGACACTATTTTAATAAGTGAAGCATTCTAGATTAAGGTCATCTGTAACCAGTACTAGACTTGGTGGTGCAATCAGTGTGTTGCAAATTTCACATAACTCCCTCTTGAGAGATGTTTATTTACAGAATTAAAGAACTGGCCAATAAATAGGTATTGAGCATCTGATGTGTTGAGAGCACAGAACTTGCCCCAGAGAAAGAACAAAGGGAATCTAAGGGTTAACCATCAGGGTTTAAGAGGATCCCAGCAGATACAAAAGGTATTGGTTGAATGAATATATAGTGAAGCTATAATCCTTAAATGGTCCTCTCCCCACTAGTAGCTCCTTCAGAAAGAAAGCCAGGGCAGGGCTGGGGGTGGGGTGGGGGAAGGGGGGAGGGAGTGAATCTGGGCTGGAATCCTGGAAGAAGGAATTCCCAGGGTGTGGGGGGCAGGAGGATGGGAGCAAGTCATGCAGGCCTCAAATCCCACTTTAGAGAATTTGGTCTTGTTGCCACAGAAAAAGCAGTCTTACTCAGTGAAAAGCAGAAAAAGCAGTGTCTTACTCAGAAGCCGCTCCCAATCTTTTCAGAAGATGTAGGAAAAAAAATGTGGAGTTTGGAGTCAGGCAGACCTTGGAACCGATTTTGGCTCTGCCATTTGCAGTGTGACCTGGGGTGAGTTCCTTTTCCTAATTAAAAATTATTTATGTGGTGAGGCATCCAGATAATGAATATACATAAAAATGTCTGGTTCAGAGGCTGCCATGTCGTAGATGCTAATTCAGCGAGACTCATGATTGCCTTTGCTGGTCTCGCACACTGTGTCAGCGTTCTCCCACCATGCCCCTCTGGCTGCCAGCCTCTCTTTCCTTCCTTGCTGAGCTGCCCCCTCCCTCTCTGACTGAAGAGTGGCTTGGGTTCAGCAGTTGCCCTAATTTGGAAGGATTTGGAAGATAGATATGGGATGGAAAAAAGCACTTCTGCCATGATCTTGTCCTGGCTTTTGATGGAAAGCAACACACTTAGCAAGGATGAGAACCCAGTTCTGTTTGTAGAGGATGCAGCAATTACTATTATTATTATTACCCTAATAAACTCTACGGAGCACTGACAGTGTGTGGGACACAGCCCAAGACCTGGAACCACGCCTCGTCTCTGCCCAATCCCCAAAAGTAGAGTTGACTTTTACCCCTTGACTTTCAGAATTATCCCAAGGAGCAGTGGTCTGTTGGGGTGGAATTTATCACTATTGGTGTCTGAGTCATGTGTATTTTCACAAGGATGTCAGACTTTTTAGATGTGGCTTTTTGCCTTGTCCGTGTGGCAGCCATAAAAAATGTGCCTCTCGGTTCTTCCACGAGAGGGAGCAAGATGGACAGAGGGCTCCAGCTCGATCCACCATCGCACTGGTGGCGGCCATGCTTCCCCCAGGGCCGGTCCCAGTCAACGATGGAGCGAGGCGAGGTGCCATGGCAGGCCCATTCCTGCAGGATGGGGACTTCTTAGATGAGGCATTTTGCTTTGGAGACGCCCCATGAGCTTGGCAGAAGCTTTCTTAGAACAGTGCTGAAGCCTGGGGCATTCCAACCTGATCTCCTTCCTTATCCCTCTGGACGGGCTAGACCTGCCCCAGTCATAGGCTCTCCTCCCATGTCCTGCTCTCTCCACTTTGCCCTTCAGACATTTTCCTGAGTAAAACTCTCTTGCCATCTTGGCATAATGTTCCCAGAGGCCCTGAACTAACACAGTTCTGCACAGCTCTTTGACTGGTGCAACCGGTTGTGAAGGCAGAGGCAGGCCCTGTGTGACCTCCAGGCCATTTTAGCCTTCCTCTTGGACCTCCAGCCCATCCTGAGACATGGGCTGGTGGATCAGCACATCTTTGTCCCACATGCGTTCGATAAGATTTTCCTCCTTGGCAAAAGTTTCCACTAGGCGTGTGTTTATCTTGCTGATTGCTCCTGGCTGTTTTTGCTCAGAAACAGATACCAGCCTAGATCAAAGATGAAAATATCCAGAGTTGGCAGCCTAAAGCAGCTACCATACAAATCGGCAACTCAGCCCCATTCATTGTTTTAAATAGGAAAATGAATCTGCTGGTCCCGCAAATTACACCTGGTCATGTAGAGATAACGGTGAATTATACGCTTTCAGACAAGCCATCCTTTACAGAGGGCATGCATGTTTCATGGTATTTAAGTCAAGATTTGAATGTCAAAGGGAGTGTGTGTGTGGCACTTTATCATAAATAATATGACAGATTCTTATTCACCATCCCTAAGATACTAAAGAGAGGGAAAGAAATAATATTGGTCTCTGGCCAGGTTGCTTCGCTATATTTCTAAATCACTATGTGATGAGAAAATTGTAAAGGATTGGGGTACCAATGTAGGCAGAAAGTCTCCATCAATTTCAAACTCGCTTCTCTGTGCCATATCTATGCAAAGAGGACACAAGAGCACCCACAAAGGAACACTTGCCTCTCTGAGGCTAGTGGGTCGACCCTCAGAATTGTCCTGCCCATGGAATCCAGAAGGTAGGGGATGCAGCGAGGGCTAGAATGTGAGCTGGAGCCTGCTGCTTGGCACATCTTCTAACGTGCCCTATGGGGTCCTAGTCCACATGTCGCTCCAGGCTGTCTGCCCTTAGAGATTCGGTGGCCGTGATGGAAGCCCCAGTGTCCCGCCCTGGGTTGAGTCACCTCTCCATTGACTTGGGCAGATTTCCAACCTTGCTTCTTCATAGTCCCCTCCACCCTACCTCCTGTGACTCAGTGGTCATTGCCCTTCACTTGTACGCATGCACTTCTTTTATCTTCTGTGGTCTTGGCTGCTGTTTCCACTATTTCAGTGAAATTCCCTCTCAAAGTGTACTAATGATTTTCTTGTTGAGCCCAGTGGTTCTTCTTGGTCCCTATACATCCAAATGACTCAGCATTTGACATAGTGTCATCCACTCCTTGACCCTCCCACCTCTCAAGGCCTCCACAGCCCGGGACTTTCCCTGGCTCTTCCCCTGCCACTCAGATTTTCTTTTTTCCTACCTCCCACTTGTTGATTCCCAAGGAGAGACTTTCATCCCTCTTGTTTCTGAAACATCCCTCTAGGTGGGTGTATTCTACTGGCTGCTTGCCATTGACTTGTAAATAATGACAGCAATAACAACTAAGGCTTATTCAGCACTTACTGAGTACCGGGCCCCATTCTCCACGCTCTATATCATTTAACATGTGCTCCACATCATTCAACTGGTCCGATTATCATCCCCACGTTACAGATGAGAAAAATGAGGCATACGGAAATTATACCCACCCTTCAGCCTGACTTTCTACCTGACATCTTCTTGTACTTTTTCGAGAGCCTGGAATACATTTTTACCTTGATGCCCACACTTACCTCTAACTTATCAGATCCAAACCTTATATAACCAATTCCTCCTAAGACATACTCTCTACCCATCCTCATCCCACCTCCCTTTCCACTATTTTTACTCACACTCTTCCTTCCTTCCTTCCCAATGACCTCAATTCCAATAGGGCAACTCCTATATTTCCAGTTCCAAAAGACAGGAATCTAAATTTTCTCCTTTTCATCACCAAGTTCTTTTTTTTTTTCTTCAAATGTCTGTTCTTTTGTGGGTCGGGAGAAAAAGCATTACTTTAAGAGGCTGGCATAGAGTCCTTCTCAGGGAGAAAACAGTATTGTTTTAGGAATTCAACTCAAAGATTTTGTCTGGCTGGAAAACCAGCCTCTGGCTCTGGATGGGGTAGGCTGAGAAGTGAGGTCCTGACAGATGAGACGGCTCCAGTGAGGGAGGCTTGGCTATCAGGACTCAGTTTCCCCTATTCCTCTAGTTTAAAAAAAATCCCTAAATGTTCACTAGGTATGTGACTTCCCAGAATAAAGTCTGCAAATCCCAGCCCCCTTTGCTACTAGATATGACCTTTCACCCCAGTTCTGTCCAGTGGTATATAAGTGGAGGTGGAAGGGCAAGTTTTGGGAAATCCCCTCCCTTCTTACCCTCCTGTCTTTCCAACAACCGGTTGTACCATTTGGAGACTTTTGGAATGGAGGCCACACATGGCAGAGCAAGAAGATAGAAGGAGCCTGGGCCCTGGCACCGTGGAGGACCACACCGGCCCTGGACTCACAGTAGACTCGTGACCTTGACGTTGTCATGTGAGAGAGGAACAAGCTTCTATCTTGACTCCAAGCCGCTCTTATTTTGGGTGCCTTTCACTCACATCAACGAGAACATGTGCTGTGACAGTTGTGGTGGAGCAGCTTTTTAAGAACAAGATTTCCTTAAGCTTTCTGCTGGGCCAGAGTGCAATGTTACCCTCCCAACACCCCATACCACCATCGTGACCCTACAAACCATGACCCTACTGACTGCTTTCTTGTGTGAATGGTTTGGGAGAAAAATCAAAGAAGGGGGGGTTCCACCCCCAAAAATCAGAGAGAAGGTACCAGCTCCCAGAAGAGAGACAGAATGGGATCAAAAGTTCAAAGGACAGCATGACAAATGGCCTTACAAACTTAAGCCTTTGAAATCCCAGAACTATCAGGGAGGGCATAGGACTTACTGTGGAATGTAGAGGCTTGAACCTGTTTTTACTGAGTCCCAAAAATGACCCCGTTGCACATTTGCATTCTACTTAGATTTCCTAATTTCTTTTCATTCCCATAATTACCACTTCACATCTAGATTAAGACAGAATCTCCAAGCTTGTCTTTCTCTGCTCCAGTCCCTCTTCTGCCAGATTTGTCTTTCTACAACACTAATTTTGTCATGAACACTGATTCATCTGCTCAGGAGTCTAAGTCCTTCCTGTTGCCTGAGGACAAAATCCAGTGTCTCTATAGTTGAAAACCCCCTTTCACCAGGTCCTCTTCCCCTCCCCCTACCTAACCATCTCCATTAATGGAAGCTCCTTCTTTCCAGTTACTCAGCTCAGAAACCTTGGAGTCTTCCTTGAGTGCCTTCTTTCTCTTACATCCCGGGGTGTATCATAGGCTATAACCAAACTGTTGAGACCACTTTAAAAACACACCCAACCTCTACCGTTTCTCACCTTCACAGCTACCATGCTCCCCATCATGACCACTTGCCTTGGTTATTCCATTCTTTCCTAACTGATCTCCCTTCTCCCTCCCTAGCGCTAACCCAATAGCCAGAGAGAGCTGCTAAATCTCTCCTAATATCACTCCGAGTAAAGGGCAAAGAAAGTCCCTTCAATGGTCTACAAGGCCTGGCCCAGTCTATCTCCCCATGGCTCCTTTAGCTTCATCTACTGTTCTCCACTCGCTCATTTCACTCTAGCCATTTGGCCTCTTTGCTTTTCTTCAGATCTGTAGATTTAGCTCTGACCTCTGGGCCTTTGCAGTTACCAGCTCATCTGCCTGGGTTACTCTTCCTTGGGTCTTCATGTGGCTCACTCCATCAGCTCCTTCACATCTTCGCTCAAATGCCACTTTTCTCAGTGCGGCCATCTCTGACCATCATGTTGACATTTTGGTACTTCTCACCCTCTCCAGCTCCCCCTTTCACTCTCTGCTTTATTCTCCTCCATAGCAGGTTCTCAAGACTATATAATTGACTTATTATTTTACTTGTGGTATGCTTCTGCCCACCAGAACATAAGCTCCAGTACATTCTAATGTAGCGGGCAGAAGCTTTGTCTGTTTGTCCCGAGGCCCTAGCACAGAGGTGACACGACGTAGGTGCTCACTCCTAGCTGCTGAGTGGACTTTACTCGCCTCTTGCTCTCGCCCTCTGCCTTGGAATCACTGGTCTCCTCCATGCCCTTCTGCCCCATGGTGTCACCCTTGGCTGGCCCCACCCAGCCTGCTCTGGTCTGCCCCAATTCTTCACCCTGTTGGGGTCCCCCTTTCCCTTTCTTTCTAATCATGCCAGTACGTCAAGAATGAGGCCGGGTGCCTCCTCCTCCAGGCAGCCTTCTCAGCCCATTTCATTCCACAATAACTTCTCCTGTCTCTGGATTCCTTTGTACTTGTAACTCTGGACAGATGTAGTGGCTCTGATTGACCCCATCATATGAAGAAGGACTAGCCAAGTATGGAATGTCGCAGAGAGGACTTGCTTCTATTTTTTCCTAAACCTTGTGCTTCCAAAAAGAAGAGAGGAAGAGGAAGAGCAGGCAGCCACTGTAAAGAGAAGGCAGCTCAGATGTACCAACCGGAAAGGACATTCCTAGCAGCCCAGAGGACAAGACTGTGAGGCTTGCGAGGTCTGCCCCAGGGAAATAAATGGCAATCATGCCTGGTGAAGCCACAGCCCAGGTGTCTGGGAGAGATACAGAACATTGGGAAGACTTGCAGGAAAGAGGGGGAGTGGCCCAGCCTGGCAAGAGGTGGCGACACTGGCAACCTTGGTTTTCCAGGTCCTTGTGATGATGAGTTGTCACTGAGATGACCCCCAGTCCTCAGGGTCTATGTGCAGTGTCCACACTTGGCGTTTGCTCTAAGGATTATAGAGAAGCATTTGTTGATCAAATGTATTCATATGACTACTATGCTAGTGTGTTTGGAAAAAATGCCACATTCGGAAGAATAGTGCCTGGTTAACCTTCAAAAATATTCCAAGGGAGAAAAATGCCATGGAAAGGGAGTCTTTCCCGGGGATGGATGGCAGCCCATAAATTCTGCACAAAGAGTCAGGGCCACACACAATAGCGTTCCATTTTTCTCTCATTGTTTCACATGTACTAGTCCTTCTAGGCAGGATGATAATTCTGTGAACAGCCAGGACCCTGTCATGCTCTGCTTTACCCTCCAAAATGCCTACTTCTGAGCGCAAAGTAGATTCTGGATAATTTTTTTATTGATTAGTCAACAAATAAAAGGCAAATGTCTTCCTCCTTCTACGTGAGGGATATATTAGTATAGGTCTAATGCCTGGCCATTTTCTCAGAATTCAGCACCGATATTATTTTATATATTCTATCCCCACAAAAGGGTGCTCCATGTAAAGGGAGAAAATAGCTTTCAAAGGGGATTTAGGCGCCTGGGAATCATTCCAAGAGAGAGAGTTCATCAGTTTGTGACATGAAGTCAGAGAAGGATGGGTTGGGCTGCAGAGGACAAGATCATGCAAAGTGCAGAGGCAGCTCAGACAAGTCCAGGCCCGTGTGAATGGACATGCACAGGGGCAGTCTATGACTGGCACGTTCCAGGATGGCCTGCCCACCCACCAACCACTAGAGTGCCCTGGCGGCTCAGCACCACCAGCGACCTTCTCCCAGCCCACTTCTGCTGATGGCATCACGTCCTTCGGAGAAAGACCAAGTCTCTATCTCTCTGGGATCCAGGATCTTTTGAGCAGTGGTAGTAGCAGCTGTTCTCCTCCAGCAAAGGCCCAGAGCAAAGCGAGTCAGCCAGGGCTGTTTGCAGGATTTGCGGGTATGAGCTGTAGTGCTCTGCAAGGACCCCTTTGGCCTCCAGCCCACTAATCATTGACTAACGTGCAGTGCTCCAGCTGCGGGGGCACCACGAAGATGTGCAGGGGCACTTGAAACTCACTTTGACCACCTCCCAGGGCTGCTAAGAGCCTTCTCTGCTCCCAAACAAACCACATCCATCCCGGAAGCTGGCATCAGACATTTCATTCCAGAACAAAGCGCGCACATTGTATGTACTGATCTCTAATATCCCTCCCAGCTCCGGGAAGCTGTGGTTCTAAATTCAAGGCTTAACTAGCAGGTGACACAGGCTCTTTGCTTATTTTCCTCTGCTGCCTGCATTTGCTGTTTCATCTTGTTCCTTATCTCCTCTACCTTATGGGACTCAAAGCACAGAGAAACTCAAATCCATCATCTTCGCAGTTTGTTGGCAGCTCACGTTCACCAGTTTTGCAACTCTTGGAAGAAAGTGTGTTGGGGAAGAGTGATGGGACCACAGCCTGGTAGGGGAGACAACAGCGCAATGGGATAAATACAGGTAAAGGCCCTTGAAACACAGGCAGGGAGTGACCAGCTGCTCAGGGATGTGACAGAAGGCTTTGAAGAGGTGCTGGCATTGGAGTTGCATCTTGAAGGAAGCTTAGGAGTTGCCCAAACCCTTGTCTTTCCTGCTCCATCTGCCAGGAAACCACTCCCTCAGCAATTCCTGTGGCTGGTCCTATTTTATTAAGACAATTTTTTTAGAGTAGTTTTAGGTTCACAGCATAATTGAGGGGAAGGTACAGAGATTTCCCATATACTCCCTGACCCTACATATGCATAACCTCCTCCATTACCAACATCTCCCACTTGTTACAACTGATGAACCTATGTTGACACATCATAATCACCCAGTCCATAGACTATGTTAGGGGTCACTCCCGGTGCTGCACATCCTATGGGGTTGGACGGCTGGTTCTTTTCATCCTTGAACTCTCATTTCAAATGTCACCTCCTCAAGCCGAAGCATTCATCGACAGATGAATGGATAAACAAAATGTGGTATATCCATACAATGGAATATTATTCAGCCTTAAATTCTGACGCATGCTACAACATGCATGAACCTTGAGGACATTATGCTGAGAGAAATGAGCCAATCACAAAAGGACAAACATTGTATGATTTCACTTACATGAGGTACCTAGAGTAGTCAAATTAATGGGCAGAAAGTACAATGATGGTTGTTGGGGCTGGGGGAAGGAGGATGGGGAGTTGGTGTTTAATGAATGTGGAGTTTAGCTTTGAGATGGTGAAAAAGTCCTGGAGATGGGAGGTGGTAATGGTTGCACAAAAATATGAATGTACTTTAAGCTCCTGAATGAGACACTAAAAATGGTTAAAATGATAGATTTTGTTATGTACATTTTTCAACAATAAAAAAAAAATAGACACAAGCTACAACTGAAGAAAAGTCACCTCTTCAGAGATGTCTTCCTTGGCCATCCAGTCTAAAGAAGGCTCCTTCCTATTACTGGTTATTCTCTGTCTCATCATCTTATTTATTTCCTGCATATCACTCACCACAATCTGAAATTATTGGACTTGGTTCCTTGTAAGCTTCACGAGGACAGTGATCTCGTCTGGTTTATTCACAGTTACATCATGCAACTTGCACCATGCTTTGCACATACCAGGAGCTTAAGAATTATTTGTAGAAGGAAACATTGAAAGCCCTGTAAAATGCAAGATGCAATAAATATGTCAAAATTGTTACTTATTGCATGGGGCCTTTCTCAATCTGGAAGGATTCCACATAGTGAAGCTAGCTCAGGACCAAGGACAAAATGCAATCACTTTGTTGCTAAAGGCAGCAACGACTTGACTAGGAGCATCCTTTTGAGAATGACTAACGCAGACCTGACGCTACGCCAAGGGGTAGACTGCTGAAGTTTCAACAGAGCACGGCTCCTCGAGGCTACTTTTGCCTCTAAGAGACAGAAACCTCAACTCAGAATGGTTTGGACAGTAAGGACAATGTTGGTTAGTTCAGTGGCTCAGTTTCTTTCCAAACTTCTACTCTGTCCTTTTTTGCTGGTGAGCTTTGTTCTGAGGTCAAGAGGACTGCCTTAGTTCATTGTGTCACATTGAGACACAATGACAATCACTCCTGTGGAAGAAGAGAAGCTATCCTTCTGGCGTCTCTTTTGGGCAAGTGAAAGAATGTTTCACGGAAGCCCCACACAAGATTTCCCGTCACGTGTCCTTGGCCAGAAGTGCACGCCACGCTCATGCCATGTTCAAGCCAGTCACAGGCAAGGGGAATGGGACCACCATGCTTGGCTTAGATTCACATAGACCCTTGGGATTGGGGATGTGCCCAGGTTTCCCCAAAGCACATGGCAAGCTGATGGTAGATATGTGAATAAAATTTGGGATCTTAGGAAGATGGGAATGCCTGTTGGGTAGGCAGCTACTAGCATCTATCTCAGGGTGAAGTTAATGGTTTGAATCTATGTCATAATACCCAGCCTGGTATGGAGCTGGAAGCATGGGTCGTTCAAGGTGGGACTGAGCATGGAACACTATGGCAGACCCCAGACCCCTGCTTCATTCCCACCGCTGACCTTGGATTACTTAGGATCAAACTGGCTGCAAAGGGTTTAATGAAGTGATGCACACTTAGGAACTTGCCTCATCTTGAGATTTCTAAGGCAAATGATCATCACTCATTCTTCACTCAGCATGGTGTAACAGAAGGAGCATGAGGTTTGCATTTACATGAGCCTGATTTCAATTCTTGTTCCAAAACTCATTCATTCTGTGATTCAACACATATTTATTGAGCGCCCATTTTGTGTCAGGCGCTATCCTAGGAACTGGGATATAAGGAATAAGATAAAGAGGGTCTGGCCCAGTGGCGCAGGGTTAAGTTTGCACGTTCCCCTTTAGCATCCCGAGGCTCGCTGGTTTGGGTCCTGGGTGTGGACCTACACACTGCTCATCAAGCCATGCTGTGGCAGGCGTCCCACATATAAAGTAGAGGAAGATGGGCATGGATGTTAGCTCAGGGCTAGTCTTCCTCAGCAAAAAGAGGATGATTGGCAGCAGATGTTAGCTCAGGGCTAATCTTCCCCTACCCCCACCCCCAGAAAAAGAAGATAACGAAAGTATCTGCCTACATGGAGCTTATTGTCTAGTCCAGGGAGACAGTCAACAAACATATTTTTAAAGTTAATTTTATATACTCATATGTACTAAGGAGAAAAGAGAATAATGAGATAGAGAGTGATGGGGTCAATTGGCTACTTTAGCTAGATGATCAGGGAAACTCTCTGAGGAGGTGAGAGATCTGAGTCATGTGAAGGAAAAAGCTAGAATGAAGATCCGGGGGAAGAATATTCCACGTAAAGGGAAACTCTTTGAGGCAGGAATGAGGTGAACATGATTAAGTGATATCAAGTCAGCCTGTGTTGTCACTGGAGCGTGGAGGGGAAAAGAGAGCATAGTAGAGATGACACAGAAAGTTCAGTGGGCCTTATAGGCCACGGTGATGGGACATCATTGAGGGGTTTTCAGCAGGGAGGGCAAGATGGTCGAATTATGCTTTCAAAAGATTACTCACACTACTGTACTGTGGGAAAATGTACTGTGGGAAGGGAAGGTGGGTGGCAAGAGTGGAGGCAAGTAGAGTTGGAAGACCATTGTAGTCAACTAGGCAAGGGAAGATTGGGGCTTGGTCTAGGGTTTTGGATTTCCAGATGGTGACAAATATTTGGATCCAAGGCCTGCTTTGGAGATAAAGTCTAAAAGATTTGCTCCTGACTTGCCAAAAAGACTAGATGTGTGCGGAGGAGGGAGAGAGGCAAATCAAGGTTGACTCCTACATCTTGGGCCCAAGCAACTGTGATATCATGAATTGGGTGGGGAAAATGGGGAGGAGGGAAGGAACTACTTTGGGGAGGGAGGGAAAATCAAGATTGTGTTTGGGTATGTTAAGTCACCAAGGGGGATTACCCATCTAAGTGGAGATGTAAGTGGGTAGTTCAATGAAGTCCAGGACACAGAGCTGTGGACGTGAATCTGGTGTCACCAGCTTGTGGATGTTATTTTAAATCTGGATGAGATCACTTAGGGAGAGGTTGTAAAAGAAGAGAACGCCTCCCAGACTCACCAGGTGTGTGATTAGAGCATGTTATTTAGCTTTTCTGAGCTGATTTTGAACTTGTCTATAAAGTGAGTTTTATAATACCTACCTTGCAGAGTCATTATAAGAATTAAGGTAGATAATGTACCTGAAAGCACCTGGCACAAGACTTGGTAGCTTCTAAAGAAACGTTACTTTCTTTACTCAGAGTATCCTTGTCCCACTTTGTTAGTTAATAAAGATATTTATGAGAAACATTAAAATTGGATCTAGGCAAGGTGAGTGTCCAGGACTTGATGTTTCTCTGACTGATCGACTTCCAAAAAATTATTCTTGGGCCCTAGGGAGGGATAAGGAAGGAGTTATATATCATATTTCTCTGCTAAGAGAGCTGAGATTTGCTTCGATAGGTGTGTATGTGGGGGGAGTGGTTGAGTGAGAGGAGGGGCACAGGTGCCGGAGAGGAAGGAAAATGAGAAAGAAGTATTTCTGGCAGCCTGTAATGGAACAGAGGTGGAAAAGCTCAAGATTTCAGACCTCAGTCCTTAGGAGAATGGGGGCACTGGCGCAGAAATGGAGACATCTGATGTGGAGTTAGCTTGGGATGAAGATGGAAGTGACGATGAGTTTGGTTTGGGCTGAGCTGAGTGTGAACTCCAGATAGGGCTTCCTAGAGGAGACATCAGGCAGACAGCTAACATTTAGGGAGTTTTTGTAGCTCAGGAGAGAGGATGGACCAAGAGCTGGAGATTTAAGGAGCCCTGTGTGGAGATGACTGAAGCCTTGTGAATGATGAGGTCATCAACAAAGTCTATCATGAAAACCTCCTCCAGAGAGCTCTTTTCCTGCTGTTTAATATTTCATGGGGTTGTTTGGCCTCCCTGTTTGGCTTCTCAAAGGTGACTTGGTAAATTGCCTCTCTAAGCTTCAGTTTCCTCAACTCTAAAATGGGATGATAATACCTATCGCATAGGTTGTTGGGAGGACTAAATGAGACCATCTACTAGAGTGATTAACATAGTGCCCGGAACACAGCAGATACACAGTGAACATTGAGTGTTGTCTTGATGTGATTTATTTGATTCAAACCCAAGACACGTTGTTGCTTACCTACCAGGTGTATACGCACTTCCTGTTGACTCAGGGTAAGTGACAGTGGATGGGGGTGGGGTGGTGGTGGGCGTGGTGCAGGGTTGAGGTGCAGGGTTCTCTCCTTACTCCTTCCTCCTGTCTAACCCTGAGGCCACTTCCTGACTAATCTTGGGAGAACCGTCCCGTCCCCAGATTTCTCTGTCACTCCTACATAGGAGGGGAGTGGTAGATTGTCGAAGATTCAACTGATAATAGTGTTTTCCAGTTACTGCAGCCCGCGTACTGCTCAGAAGCCCCTCTCCAGTGTAAATACCCGGATCTCCTTGCTCCTACTGGGACTGCCCCAGCTGGACATATGAGCAGTTGCCTACGGGCTGGCGGGCCTCTAAATAGAAGGTGGAAGCAGCAAGGACTCACCTCTCCTGGAAACCAGGCTCAGGCAGCCCAGACTCCCAGGGTCTTCCCGCCTTCCTTGCTCCTTTGCTGGGATTTGAGGCCATCCCCACCCCTTGGGAGACACCCAGGCCGACCTGACCATTATTGCTTGTCCTCCACTCATCTGTGCCCCAGACAGGGAAGGTGAAGAAGAGTTTAATTGGATATTTCTGAGTTTCCTGATGCCAGCAAGAGTGCCCTCAGGGTGTCTGATGTGTAAGTCGCTTCAGGCTTGTTCTGAATTATTTTTAGGACCATAAGAAATCAGCTCTGAGGCTTGAGTCACTGAGCAGGCTCCCAGGAATCCACAGACATGGAGCTCTAGGTTCCTGGCATGAAGGGGAAGGAGGGTCTTCCCTTGATCTTCCCTCTCAGAAGCCAAGTAGAAGACCCTACAGGGGCGCAGGTCGGGTGTGCAGGGCATGTATTCTTTTAGAAATGCAGCCACTCTCCACTCCCATGGCCATCCCATCCCTTACTCACCAATTCTTCTTAAGCTATTTTTTTTTCTTTTAGCTGAGGAAGATTAGCCCTGAGCTAACATCTGTGCCAATCTTCCTCTATTTTATATGTGGGACGCTGCCACAGCATGGCTGACGAGTAGTGTAAGTCCACGCCCAGGATCTGAACCTGTGAACCTGGGCAAGCAAGTGGGGCACGCGAACTTAACCACTAGGCCATGGAGTCAACCTCTTCCTAAGCTATTCTGAAACAGCCGTGAAAAGGTTTAGAACTGGTTCAAGTTCAGTTGACAGTGATGACCCTCTGCTCACAAAGGTCTGGGAAACTAGCTGCCCTCTTATAGCCAAGGAGAAGACTGGACTTAGCCGTTTTCCCCATGAAAATGGAAACATATCAACATGTCTTCAGACACCTCAAAGAATAGCCCAGGTTTTTTTAAAAAAACTAGATTTTGACATAATTTCTGATTTACAGAGAAGTTGTCAGACTAGTACAAAGAATTTCACTCAAATATCCCAAATGGTAACATGTGACGACATTTGCTTTACCCTTTTCTCTCACCGTATATATTGATATACAGTATGACTGCTGCAATATTATCACCTAATCTGCAGACCTTATTCAGATTTCATCAATTTTCCTGATAAAGTCCTTTATAGCAAAAGAGAACCTGGGGCTATATATTCAGTTGTTGTGTCTGTTTAGTTTTCTTTAATTTCAAACAGTTCTTGAGTATCTCTTTATATTCATGATATTGAGGTTTTCTCATAGTACGGGCCAGGTATTCTGTAGAATGTCCCTGAATCTGGGTTCGTCTGGTGTTTCCTCGTGATTGCATTCAGCTTGTGTGCTTTTGGCAGTAACGTCATAGCGATGGTGCTGTGTTCTCCTCAGTGCACTGTATCAGGAGGCACTGGCATCACTGTCTCATTACTGCTGATGTTAGCTTTGATCATTTGGTTAAGGTGGTTTGGGCCAGACTTCTCCACTGTAAAGTGACTTTCTTTCCCTTTTGCAAAGTTACTTTGTAATTAATGAGTATCTTGTGGGGAGATACTCCAAGATTATAAATACACCCCAAATTTCACGTACTAGTTTTAGCATCCATTGATGATTCTGGCCTGACTCTATTATTAGGAGGATGGTTGCCAAATGCTGGTATTCTAAATCCACTGTTCCTTTTACACTTGTTTGTTGACTTTCTACCATAAGGAAGGACTTCCTTGCCGCCACCCCTCCCCTGTACGTATGTATGTATGATCTCTGTTTCTTCAAACAAAACTCTCAGCATAAAATTAATCATGTTAAGTAAAAAAACTGAAGTTTTCCCGCAGTGTGTCCTTCCTCGAGTTCTCATTGAGACTAAACCTGTCTAGGCCTGTTTAGTGAGCCAGCAGGCCAGCAGGAAAAGTCAGTTTGCAGGAAGTGAATTGCACCGAGGCTCTGAGTGTAGTGGGGATTTGTGCTGGACTCTTGAGGGTAGGCAGGGTGCAGAGGGCAGCAGGCAGAGGCCGAAGGAACTTCTTGCATGAAAGACTATGAGTCTAAGAATATGAACAGTAAGTGTGTGTGTCCCTGTGGCAAAGTAGGACTCACGGTGGGGGACAGGGATGTTCCCTCCACATATTCTGGGAACTTGGCACCCCAGGCTGTAGAACCTCACAACCTGGCAGCAGTGGCAGTGTCAGGAGACAGGGACATCGGGGTCTCACTGGGGCAGTGCCAGTCACTCTCACGTGGGCATCCAGGAGGACAGGAGCAGGACAGAGGCAGAGCATGGCCCACAAGCATGGCAGTGGGGGGTGTCCCCTGGGTACTTCCAGAGGCAATTTTGTAAGATGTTAAGTGAGCAGGTCAAGATAAAAGCCAATTAAAATTGAGGGGACCTCATGCTAGCGGCTGGAGAGGCAGTGGGACACATGAGCTCCAATCCACATAGCATTTTGGACCCGGCAAACAGTCCCTGGAAAATTATCCTAGTTGCCATAGAGGTGAGGCTTGTTTTGACTCGGAGCACAGTGCCAAATTGGTGAGCTGCTCCATCTGCCATCCTCCCATGCCTGTCAACTCAATTTGGCCATCTCCTGCTCACTTACTGATGCTTCCTTGGGTTTTGATGGCAGAGTAACCATCCTCCTTCTCTGGGATTATACATACTCTGAAGGAACTAACTCTGAATTAGGCTCTTGCAAAGAGTGATGAACACATGAAAAGCCTTGCTTAGAGGAGAATACCCAAGGAAGAGAGAAAATGAGGAGATGTGGTTGCACAAAGAAGCGGCTTCACCGAACCCACCAATTAGCTTCCCAGGGAATACTCGATCCCGTCATTCATTGAACTGAAGACCAGAACATTACTATCTCTGGCATGGGAAGAAGTTATCCTAAAGAAAATTTACAATGGTATTAATTTATCATTGACTCAAAGATAACTCAAGCTTCTTAAATTACACTTCAGTGGTATTTGGGTGTCGCTCCAAATCAAGCCCTGTGCATCTGTCTTTAGGAATGAAGAAACACTATGTTGGGAAGCCTTAATCTGAAATGCTGGGTGCATTTTCCACTGTGAAGCTTTGGTGGCTTTCATTTGGAAGTTGCTGGTGGTGCAGTGTTTTCCACAATGCAGTCTTCACATCAAGCTTTCGAAAACATGCCAAGCTTTACAGGGCAGGACAGCCACGCTCTCTCAAATGTTACTTCTTAAGGGATTTTCTAGAAGTTTAGAGACAAGCTAAATTATACTCCTGCAGGAGGGCTGGATGGTGCCCCCAGGGCCTCAGACTCCTGCTCTGCCACCAGGGAGTACCTGACCTGGTTCCCTCTTTACAGGGTGGGGGCGGGCACATTCGGCTGATCTGCTGCCCTTGGAGGCTGTGTGGGTGATGGCTTCTGAGCCCCCCTGCTTGAGTCAAGAGATCGTCCTGCTTGGGTCAAGGAGTCACATGGAGCTCATGGAACAGCTGTCAGAGCCCTGACCTGGCCAGAAGGGACCTTCGCACAGAGCTGTTACAATTCAATTTCAGTAAATATTTATTGGCAGCAACACCAGAACAGATGCTCTGGGATGAAAGCTCAGGAAATACAAACAGTACCTGCCTTCAAAAGATGGACAGCCTAGTTGGGATTCAACCAACATTTATTGAGGAAAATGTAAGAGGGAACAGAGCCTGGGGCTGGGGGTTGTGTTTGGGTTTCCAGCCCCCGACTTTTGGATTTCGGGGCCTCGGGCATGCTGCTTGACCTGGAGAACCTCTCGGAGCTTCATTGTTTTCATGGTAATGGAGAAGAGCAATTCTTATTGCATAGGTTTCTTGTGAAGATGCATGGGAGATGGGACACAAAGCACTCAGCATGAGATCAGCCCTCGAATAAGAGCTCAGTGATCAGTAGCTGGTTTTGAGGGCCTCATCCACGTGGCCTCCCACCAACCTATAAGCAGGGTGTTATTATGCCCCATTTACGGATGTGGAGACTCAGGGATGGCTGGTAGTTAGTGGTTAATCAGCAGAGGGGCTGTGCTTGACCATGGGCCTTCTGGCGCCAGGCCTTCTGGCGCTATCCTCACCCTGACACAACGGGCCCATGTGGTGTCATGATCACCGGTGGAGAGGAAATATTCTGGCAACCTCTTAGCAAACACACCGCTAATAACAATGACCTCTGACCTCTATAATGGCTTTACCTCTCCTAAGTGCTTTCCCACCCATGATCTTTGGTGCCATCTGCTCCAAAGAGGATTCTTCTCTGTTCGGACTGAAAAAATCTCTTCTGCCAGGACTTTTTCTGCCTGAAAGACGAAAGCGTGGCAAAATGAATGTTCTGGACAGTGTCTTCTTCAGCCTGGGCAGGGGGTGTGGGGTTTTTCTTTGGGACTGAAAAAGCATTATTTTATTTGGGGGTTTGTACAGCACCCCTAGCCAAGCCCAGCCCATGGCAGTCTCCTTCTGCTTTATGTCATGGACCAGAGGAGCATTTCTTATTTTTCTCACCACTTTAAAAGCTGCAGACTTACTTGGGGTGCAGCAGAAGTCACACTGGGTAGATACAATTGCTTGTCGTTATGTCCCTTTGAACGTGTGTGTGTCTGCTGGCTGCTTCCTCAACTGCCTTGTCTAATGGGTGAAGCCCAGTGCTCAGGAATTGGTAAACCTGTACAGAAGTCTGACAGTCCACGTTCATGGCTCCCTCCCGGAACCCCAAATGTCGATCACCCACGTGTCCCCTCTCCATCCCTCAATTTGGCTCAGGGGTGCACCCATGAATATAGGTTATATTCAGTAGCTACGTTGCATTCTTCCTCTTTGAGCAAGGTTATTTTTTCAAACACCAAGCGCAAATAATTATCCAAGGAACACTTTGCAAAAACAGCATTGTATGAAAACTACAATTCAAAGCTATTTTGGAGGCTTTTATAAAAAACAGGAAATTTAGCGGGGGTGGAAGGAAGCAGGTGCTGCCTTCTTTTCATGGTAAATGCCTGTGCCCCCAGGGGATGGGGCTGGAGTGGGAGGCTGCCTGAGTGGTCCCCAAGAGAGTGGTATGAGAGCGCTTTCCAAAGACAGCCACCTTTGGCTCCCAACCAGGAGGCCCTTAGACTCAAGCAGCTCTGCCCAGCGGGGTGAGAATGAAAGTTGTGTTGCTGCTTCTGAGATTTGTAGGGAGCTCAGTAAAGTAAGTTCTTGAGTTAGTATCTCAGCCCCTCCCCTTGCAGAATTTATCATTTGACAATCGGTGCGTGTGACCTTGGCAGGAGTTTCAATGACAAAACAACACTGGTGCAGGCTGAATGGGCCATATCTGGGGTGTAGAAGGTCCCCAGCTTGGTTTTGGAGGAAACATCTTGAAATCTAAAGCCATCTGCTGGGTGAAAACTCATTTGTTTTCTCGTTTTAGCCCCCCAAATCACTGGGCTCCTAGTGGAGGGGCCATAGGAAGAGTAATACTGGTGACAACCATACCTACTATTTTTCAGGACTTCTTCAGCCACAGGCTTCTCGTACATTGTCTCGTTCGCCTCACAGCAGTCCGGTGAGGTGAGGGCTGTGACCATGCCCATTTTCCTGTTGAGGAAACTGAGTCTCATGGTGATTGTGTCCCCCAGTGGGCAGTCAATCAGCTGGGGAGTGGTAGAGCCAGAGTTTAAACTCAACACGGATGGACTCCACATCCCACGCTTTGCCCCATTCCTGCACATCGCATTCCTGCCCCCCTTCCAGCCAGTGTCCCATCTCAAGGGAAGACACTATCCTGATTGCCAGGCAGAGATTAGTCATGTCTGTACACATGGAATCATACAGTGCCTGCTCTCTGGTGTCTGGCTTCTTTCACTCAACGTTAAGTTTGTGAGATTCACCCATGTCGTTGAGTTTGGTTGTTGATCTTTGGTTACAGCTCTTTGCTGTATACAATTCCATTGTGTGACTGTGCCTTGAATTTTTGATCCATTCTACCACTGATGGACATTGAATTGTTTCCGGTCCTTGGCTATTACAAAAAAAAAAAAAAAGCACTATTATGGATACATAAACTTTTAAGGTTGTAGATAAAATAGTCTATGAGGACAATCATATCATCCGTGAACAACGAGAGTTTTAAGTGTTTTTTTCCCTTTCCAAAGCTTATACCTTTTTCCTTTTTTCTTCCTGATTTTAAAAGCCTTCACTATTTCACTATTGAAAAGAATGTTTGCTGTAGGTCTTTGGTAGATTTCCCTTGTTGGATTAAGGAAATCCCTTTGTATTCTGAGCTAGTTAAAATTTTTAAATCATAAATAGGTATTTTGAATTTCATCAAATGTGTTTTCTCCTTCTATTGAAATAACCATATTGTTTTGTCCTTTTAATATGCTAATGTAGTGAGTGACAATTACAGATTTTCTGAAGTTAAGCCTTATATTCCTGGAATAAAGCCAGTTTAGCCATGATGTGTTATCTTTTTTATAAAGCGCAGGATTCATTTTGCTAATATTTGTCTAGGATTATTGTCTTTATTTTAAAGAATGTCTTTTCTATGACTTTTCTTTATTATGGTTTTTGAGTTTTAGCATCAAAAGTATAGTGGATTCATAGAATAAGTTGGAGAATATTCTTTCTTTTTTTCTCAAATAACTTGCATAAGATTAGAATGATATGTTCCCTGAAGGCTTGGTAGAACTTAGCTGTAAAATGATCTGTGCTTGGTGATTCTTTGTAAGAAAATTAAACAATTGATTTACTCGTTTTAATGTTTGTGAGCCATTGGACTTTCTATTTCTTTTTGAGTTGGTTATTTTTAAAGGAATGTGTTCATTTCTTCTAGGTTAACACATCATTAGGCATTCTTTTACATACTGTTTTTTATAGTATGCTCTTATCTTGTTAGTCTCTGCTGGATTCTCATTGTATCCCCTTATTTACTTTTAATATTATTTATATGTCTCTCTTTCCTTCTTGAACAATTCTGCTAGAAGCTTGCCTATTTTATTCATGTTTTCAAAGAAGCACCTTTGGTTTTCTTAATCACATCCATCGCATCTTCGTTTTCTATTTCATTAATTTCTACACCTATAGTTATCTTTCTTTGAATTTACCCTATTGGTTTTTTTCCCCTGATTTCCTAAGTTGGGTGCTTAGCTCATTAATTTTCAGGTTTTCTTCTCTTATATTTACAAGCATTTAAGTCTCTATATTTCCTTTACATTGTCTTTTCACTGCATACCATAAGCCTTGGTATATGATATTTTCATTGGTGTCTAGTTCTAAATATATTTAAATTTCTTTTGTGTGGTTTTTTTAATCCACAGAGTATTTAAAAGTGAGATTTTAAAATTCTAAGTGTATATTGTTGAGTTCTAATTTAATTGTATTGTGGTAGGAAAACTTGGTCCAGATGTTAATCGCTACTTGAAAATTTCGACCCTTCTCTATGGCCTATTCCATGGTCAATTTTTTGTAAATATCCCATTGTTATATGGAATCTGTGTGTGTCCCATAAACCAAAACTGCCAGTTGCATTTTTATATTATTACTAATTTTTTGTCCTAGCAATAAATAAAAAAGGTATTTTGAACGTATCCCACTCTGACGACGAGTTTAATTTCTCTGTGGGTTCTCTCAGTTTTGCTTTCTATTTGTTTAAGACTTTTTAGAATTGTTTTATCTTCCAGATGAATCAAACATTTTATTATTATGGGCAAGACTGTATCTATATAACACTTTTCTCTATTAATGTCTACTTTTTCTGACAGCAGAAAGCCTTCTTTTGGTTAATATTTGCTTCGTAAATCTTTTACTTCCAACATTTCTCTGTCCTTATGTTTGAACGTGTTCCTTGTGAATAGCACAGAGCTGAATTTTTACAAAAATCTAGTGTGACAATCTCAGACTATGGAGTGGTGAGTTGAGTCCTTTTTCATTCTTTAGGATGACGGATATGTCTGTATTTCTTTCTACCATGTTGTTACTTTTTGCTTCCTATTTATCCCATTTTCCCTCTACCTACTTTCCTCTTTGACTATGAAATTTTGCATTTTTATTTGCTTTCTCATTGCATCTTTTTCTTCCATTGTTTGGAAATTATGTTGCACTCTATTTCCATTCTTTGTGGTCACCCTTGAAATTTTACCAGAAAATCTACTAACCTCTCTCATTAGTACCTTAACCCTCCTACCAAACCACACAGCCACTTGCTCTCTCAATTTTCATACTATTGTCCTGCAGCATTTTAATTTTGTCCTTTTTAATTTTATTTTGATAAGTTACACATGGAAATTAGATGTTAATATTATTTTTTATAACAATGTTAATATTTGCCTACTTATTTATTTTTTTCCATCTCAGATCTTTCCTCCAGGATCATTTTCCTTCTTCCTGGAGTGCATCTTTTAAAAGTTCCTTTGGGTTATGTCTGTTGGTAGGAAACTCTGTTTCTATTTCTCTGAAATTTTTTTTCCTTTTTTTTTTTGCTGACGAGGATTTTCCCTGAGCTAACATCCATTGCTAATCCTCCTCTTTTTGTATTTTTGCTTGGGGAAGATTTGCCCTGAACTAACATTTGCGCCAATCTTCCTCTATATTGCATGTGGGACACTGCCACAGCAGGACTGGTGAGTGGAGCAGGTCCACACCCAGGATCCAAACCTGTGAACCCAGACCACCAAAGTGGAGCATGTGGAACTTTAACCACTTGGCCCTGGGGCCAGGCCTCTCTGAAAATGTTTTTATTTCATGCTTATGAGTGGAGATATTTTTGCCAGGTGGACGATTCTAGGATGACTGTGATTTTCTCTCAGCACTAGAAGATATTATTCTTGTGTCTCTTGGCTTTGGTTTTGCTGTTGAGAACATTGCTGTCAGTCTGCCTGTCATTCCTTTCAAGCTGAGGCATTTTGTTTTTTAGTGCTTTTAGGATCTGTGGTTGTTTTGGTGTTTGGCATGTTATTTTCAATGTGCCTCAGTTTGGATGTACTTTTTCTTTGGTGACCATCATGCTTACTGTATCCTTGCAGTTGTGTCTTTCATCAGTTCTAGAATATTATCATTAAATTTGGCCTCGCCCCCATTTTCTCTCTTCCTTTTTCCTGGACTCTGACTTGACACTGGAACTCCTCACTCTGTCTTCCTTCTCTCTCTCTTTTTTTTTACTGAGGAAGATTGGCTCTGAGCTAACATCTGCTAACATCTGTGCCCATCTTCCTGTACTTTATGTGTGCTGCTACAGCATGGCTTGATAAGTGGTGCATAGGTTTGAGCCTGGGATCTGAACCAGCGAACCCCGGGTTGCCAACATGGAGAGTGTGAACTTAACCGCTATGCTGCCAGGCCAGCCCCTATCTTCCTTCTCTCTTAATCTTTCTTTTGCACTTTACATCTTGCTTCTCTCTGCTGCTTTCTGGGAAATTTCTACAGATCGATCTTCAAGTTCACTAATTCTCTCTTCAGTTGTGTTTAATATGCTATTTACCCCACCCTCTGAGTTTTTTTTTTAACAGCAAAATCTATATTTTTCATTTCTAAAAGTTATATATCTCTTTCAAATCTGCCTAGTCATATTTGCTATTCCTTTCTGCTGGCTCATTTTTATGATTCTGTTTTTTTCTTTAAACATTTTATGTGGTATTTTATCTATTCTCTGTTCTGATTCTGAGAATTCTAATATTTCAAGTCTGTGTGGGTCCTAATCTGTTTTATTTCTGCTGATTATCACTTACTATGATGTGTGTCCTTGTATGATGATCTTTGTGAGCTCATATTTGGCTGACCTTGATCTAGGGAAAACCTGAGAGCTTGAATTGAGGATGTTTGCCTCCAGAGTGAATTCTGCCAGGAGCTAGGGATGCTACTGACCTGGACGAATGTCATTCCCTTCCAGGGTCTCTGGTTTAACCTGGGAATCTCAGAATCAGCTTCTTTCTCTTGACATACCATTGTTTGCAATTGTCCATGGAAGTTTCCCTTACTTCCATAATCCCAGCAATGCAAAGAAATTGCATTTTATGAAGGATATAGCTGTTCTGAAGCAGGAGGGCCCTCATTATCACTGGTCTCCCACACTATGGGAAGTAGAAGTTTGGGCCTGTTTTTGCATTAATAAAAGGGAGAGGGAGTATGAGAATTCAGAGAAAGGTGGAAACAGTTTATTGCCCTTAAAGCAACCCTAAATATGCTAGTTATTGTGTGTGGCATATTCTTTCCTGAATTTCATCTTGTCATTGTTCTCTGGCTACCTTGTGTGTGTGAAGCTTGTTTCCTGAGTCCCAAGAGCTACCCCAGTATCCTTTCTTCTATATAGAACACCCTTGTCCACAACCCCATTCTGTAAGGGCCCCAAAAGGCCCAACCTTGAGGCTGGAACAAGTACATTTCTATTTGCTATAATGTTATAATGGACTCAGAGATAGGCCCAAGGGAAGGGTTTATAGCCCACGTTGACCCAATTCTAGTCTTTTCCTGGAATTTTCCATATTGGAGGCAGAGAAGTTTCTCTTTTGGGATTGCAAACAGGAAACACTTAAGCCGCAGGCTTTTGGTGGCCATCTTCTGTGGTTCGTGGAGAGAATCTGTCTGTAGCCTTGGTTTACACATGGGCCTGTTTCAGAGCTGAGCCTAAAGAAGATATTTACAAAATTATTACACAGAAGGTGGGGGTAGGCACTGGCAGCAGGACTCCCTCGCTGTGCCATAATTGGGACCTAAACCTTCTGTCCCTTTGCCCCTGCAAGGCAGTGAAAGGAGCACGGCTTTGAGCAATTATCACCACCCACCCAGTACAAGTGGCAATTAGGCTAATGGAGAAAATAAGATTCAGAACCTCTTGGAGTGGTCCCTCCTCCCTTTTTGAGAGTTAGCTCCCCTGTACGTAACCTCAAAGTGTAAGCTTGCCAGTAAATCTGACCTCTTAGCTCCTCTGAGTCAGAACATCTGCAACATCAAAGGGAAACAACAACTCCTTTTGAAGCACAGAAAAGCTAACTGGAAATGGAACTATTCTGGTTTCAAGTGCCATGAGAAAGTGAAATGGGGCTGGTTGGAACTGCATATAGAATTGGAAAATACCCAGATCCTTCCGATTTTTGAAAAAGGCAAAATCAATTGGCAAATTTTGGATGTCTCAAAACCTAATTTTTAAAAAGTCCATTATTGAAAGACTCATGATTATACAAGATATGCAAAAAGGAGAAGAAAACAGGTCCAGATCATTTCAGCGACATTCCAAACCCAGGAAGGATTAGTGCCTGAGAAAACTCAACTGAGTCAGCATTTCCCCACCCCCACGTGGAATTGCTACAGGATCAGGTGGAGTGAGAACATTAATAAAAGCTGGTCCAGAGGCCGGCCTGGTGGCACAGCAGATAAGTTTTCACGTTCCACTTCAGTTGCCCAGGGTTCGCCAGTTCGGATCCCGGGAGTGGACATGGCACTGCTTGGCAAGCCATGCTGTGGTAGGTGTCCCACATATAAAGTAGAGGAAGATGGGCACGGATGTTAGCTCAGGGCCAGTCTTCCTCAGCAAAAAGAGGATGATTGGTGGCAGATGTTAGCTCAGGGCTAATCTTCCTCAAAAGAAAAAAAACAACACAAAAAAGTAAAAATAAAAAAAATAAAAGCAGGTCTAATGTGGAGTTAATTCAATTACACAGTCAGTGGAGGAACACTTTGATCTCCCACAGCCAAAGGTACTTCTTTAAAACTCCTGACGTCTATCAGTCCAAATGCAACCATTATTGTCAGTCTTTAAAATTCTACAATAAAAGACATACGTGTGTTAATATTTGACAAGAGTTAGGTTACTTTGCCATTTGTTCCTCCAAAATTCTGAGTGTACTTGCAAAGCAGATTTTTTAAAATGAAAATTTGTCCAGCATTAGACTCAAGAGAATATTACATAATAAAAGCTAATGTGGAGTTCTTGTTGTGTGTTAGGCACTGGTCTACATTCTGTCCATGTGTTAATTCATTTAATCCTCACAATGCTATGGATTACATACTCTATTTCCTCTCTATGGTTAAAGAAACTGGTGAATGTGTGCGTTAAGAACCTTGCCCAAGGTCACTCATTATTTAAGTGGTGAAGCTTGAATTTGGACAGGGGTGGTCTCACGTCAGAGCCCGGGTCCTAACCACTGTAGTCTATTTCCTCTTCATCACCAAAAGGCCAGGTAAGGTATGGAAACCACAAAGGGAGTTAGAAAGAGCTGGGTTCAAATTTCAGCTCCACCGCTTACCAGCAGCAGCATCTCAGAAGTCTTGCTCAACCTTGCTAAGCCTCAGTTCCTCATCTGTGAAACAACCATAATCCTTACGCCACAGAGGTTATAAAATTAAAGGAAATAATTGAATTTAAAAGGGTTTAGTGTGTGTCCAGTGCCTGGCACATAGCAAGAATTTGATAAGCTTTGGCTATTAGAGGATAGGATGTTTTGATCCCATAGATTTGATCTGATAGGTACTTAGATCTCACTGTTTCAGTCAGAATACCAAGGCTAACACATTTTCACTGAGCATTTTCCAACACAAACTCCTTTAAGCCAATTCAATTCTGTAATCAGTTTTCTAAACAGTACAGTCACTGCTTCCAATTTTTGTCTATTTCTGTTTTTAATTTACAAAAATTCTTCGCGCTGAGATCAATTGCATTTATGAGTGTTTTGGACAATATCAGATGTGATCAATTACAGCCCCTGCTACTGTGGGAATCACTTCCACCAAGTGCAGTTTTCCCAGGCTGAATTGTACCGATCTACATGCTGTAAAGGAAATTTTGTTCCGCCGTTCAATTTTGGTCAATAACCACTGTTACTACTTGCTGTTTTAGGCATTGTTAAGTTTCCTTTGTGTTAATATATTTCTACTAAATCTAGTTTTTCTAGGTTCGGTGTTTGAAGTTCTCATTGTCACCAACAAAAATGCTTCTATTTTCCAGCAATAAACAATATGAGTTTTATTTTGTTTTCAGAAACCTTTTGAGATAATTGCAGATTCACATGTAGTTTTAAGAAATAATACAGAGAGCCCTTTACTCGGCTTTTCCTGATGACATCTTTTAAGCTACAGTACAGTTTGACACCAAGGATACTGACACAGTCATTTTGACACAGGATACTTGATACAGTCAAGCTACGGAGCATTTCCATCACCAGAAGGATCCCTCATGTTGTTGACCTTTTATTGCCACTCCCACTTTCCTCCACCTCCACTCCATCTATAATCCTTGACAGGGACTAATCTGTTCTCCGTTTCTGCAATCCTGTCATCTCAATAATGTTATATAAATGGAATTACATGCTATGTAACCTTGTGGGATTGGATTTTTCACTCAGTGTAATTCCCTGGAGATTTATCTAAGTTGTCGTGTGTATCAACCATTGATTCCTTTTCATTGCTGAGTAGTATTCCACAATATGGTACCACAGTTTAACCTTTCAGCTATTGAAGAACATCCAGGTGAACCCAGTTTTGGTCTATTATAAATACAGTTGTCATAAACACCTATGTATAGGGTTTTGTAGGAACGTAAGTCTTAATTTCTCTGGGATAAATGCCCTGGTGGTCTAGCGGTTAAGATCCAGTGCTCTCACCACTTGGGAAGACGTGAGTTCATTTCCCAATCAGGGAACCACACCACTGGTTGGTTGTCCTATTGTGGCGGCTGTGTGTTGCTGTGATACTGAAAGCTAGGCCACTGGGATTTCAAATACCAGCAGGGTCACCCATGGTGGACAGGTTTCAGTGGAGCTTCCAGACTAAGACAAACTAGAAAGAAGGACCTGGCCGTCCCCTTCCAAAAAAAATTGGTCATGAAAATCCTATGAATAACAGCAGAGCGTTGTCTGATACAGTGCTAGAAGGGGAGAGGATGGCACAAAAAGACCAGGCAGGGTTCCACTCTGCTGTCCACAGGGTCACTAGGAGTCAGAATCCACTCCACAGCACTAACAACAAGCATGTGTTCCACGGGCTCTGAGAAAGAATGTGTATTCTGCTGCTGTTGGGTGGAATATTCTATAAATGTTGATTAGATCCTGTTGGTTGATGGTGTTGTTGAGTTCTCCTGTATTTTTGTTGATTTTCTGTTTAGCAGTTCTATCAATTGTTGAGAGAAGAGTGTTGAAGTCCCCGACTACAACTGTGATTTATTTCTCTTTCCAGTTCTGTTGGGTTTTGCTCCAATAGTTTGTAGCTCTGTTGTTTGACACATACATGTTCAGAATTGCTATGTCTTCTTGGTAGATTGACCCTCTTATAAGTTTATAATGCTCCTCTCTGCTTGTGGTAGGTTTTTTTCCCTCTGAAATACACTATATGTCATATTAACATAGCCCTCTTTTACAAGTATTTTCTCTCAGTCTGTGGCTTGTTTTCTGATTCTCTTGATCAAGAATTTCTTCCTTTCTTCAGTTTTAGAAGTTTGACTGTGATGTATCTTATGGATTTCTATGGGTTTACCTTTTTTTGAGGTTCACTCAGCTTCTTGTAGGTTTAGCTCTTTTTACCAAATTTGGAAAGTTTTCAGCCATTACTTCCTTGAGTACTTTTTCAGCCCTGCCCTCTTTCTCCTCTTTTTCTGGGACTCCCATGCCATAAATGTTAGATCTTTTGTTGTAGTCCCACATGTCTATGAGGTTCTGCTATTTATTTTATTGTTATTATTATTATTTTTGGTGAGGAAGATTGACCCTGAGCTAACATCTGTTGCCAATCTTCCTCTTTTTGCTTGAAAAAGATTGTCACTGAGCTAACATCTGTGCCAATCTTCCTCTGTTCTGTATGTGAGATGCCACCACAGCATGACCTGATGAGCAGTGTGTAGGTCCATGCCCGGGATCCGAACCCACAAACCCTTGGCTGCTGAAATGGAGTGTGCAAACTTAGCCACTAGCCACAGGGCCGGCCCCTGCTGTTTTTTTTTCAGTCAATTTTCTGTTTCTCAGATTGGTAATTTTTATTGTTCCATCTTACAGTGCATTGATTCCTTCCTCTGTTCCCTCCATTCTGCTGCTGAGCCCATCCACTGAGCTTTTTGTTTTTGTTGTTGTAATTTCCAGTTCTAAAATTCCCATTTGGTTCTTCTTTGTACCTTTTATTTCTCCGTTGGGACTCCGTACTTGCCAAGAATTAATTTTTGTTTGTTTGTTTCAAGTGTTTCATAATTGCTCGTTGAAGCATTTTTATCATGGCTGCATTAAAATCTTTTTTAGGTATTTCCAACATTTGTCATCCTCATGTTGGCATCTATTGTCTTTTTCATTCAGTTTGAGATATTCTTGGCTCTTGATATGAAGAGTGATTTTCAGTTGAAATCTGGACACTTTGAGTATTACAAGAGTGGATCTTATTTAAACCTTCTGTTTTCTCTGGCTTCCTTTCACACTGCTCCAGAAAGGGAAGGGGGTCGAGGCTTCATTTTTACCAGGTGGGGGTAGAAGTTTAGCTCCCCATTGCCACCTGAGGTGTGTGTGTTGGGGGGCGGTGGGGGGGACGGCACTCCTCATTGCTGCTGGGTGGAGGTGGGAATCTTGCTTTGTTCTAAGCCTCCACTGATACCTCCCTGGCTGGGAGTGGTAGGAGTGCTTCATTACTGCTCCCCACATGACATCTACTGCCGCCAAGAGGGGAGGGGTGTGTGGCCTTGTTACTGCTGGATGGTGATAAAACTCCTAACTCTCCCCCAGGCTTCCTCTGGCACCACCCAGTGTGAGAGGGAGGGGCACCCTGTTACTGTGTGATGGTGGTAATTTAAAATCTAGGCTCCCCAGATGGTCTCAGTGGACATCGCCAGGGTGGGGAGCTCCTCATTACAGCCTGGGGAGGGTAGAAATCTAGGCTCCCCACACCATCTTTTCTAGCATGAGTAAGAGTGGGGGCCGCAAATTTTCCTGTGGTGTTTGGCTGGAGTAGAGTTTTTGTCTAAAAGTTTTCCATCTTGTTAGGCTGCCTTTTTCCTGGTCCTTTGGCTAGAGAGAGCAGACTTTTGTTGGGACTTATTTTTCTCTATGCTTCTTGGTGTTTCTGGGCTCCTGGCTTCTTCAGCTCCAGGTCTGGGATATATGAGGCAAAAAGGAGACCGAGGGAACCACTGCTGTGTCATCCCTCAGGTCTGGAGGTCTTTAGCTAGTCTGCCTTCTCTCCACCTTTCAGAGTCTTCTCATGTTTGTTTCATATATAACATTCAGGGTGTATATATAATATATATACACACATACACATGTAGATAGATTTTTTTCTTATTTGAGGGAGGAATAGGGGAAAGTAGCTCTACTCTATCTTCTGTCAGCGGTATTTTGTGTTGATTATTTCCACCAGCAATATTCACAAAGAACTGGATAACAGAATGAAAGTGTCTGTTTCTTGGAGCAAAGAGCAAAGAACATTACCAGGGTAAGGCGATAGAGTACGGATGTGGAGTCAAATGGCTTTTATTTTGACTGTATATTGACTGCCCCGTTAAGCAGATATAAAGAAACCTAAGACAATGACCTTGGCCTCAAGCAGCATGCAGTACTTCTTGGAAGCCAAGACGTGGCTTGCAAAATGGATATGCCACACAAAGCAGCAACTGCTAAGTGCTGGGTGAAGCGTGCAGTTTGTCAGAGAAGGGTAATAAGATGGGGCAGCCAGCGAAGTCCCACATTTCACAGGAGAGGCAGAATGCGAACTAAGGGCAGAAAAATCAGACTCGGATATAACGGGAGGGAGGCAGCTGCTGAGAAGGCATCAAGATAGAATGGAATTGACAAAAATGGAAGGCCAGTGTTATAAATAATAAAAATTGCAATATTTAATCACAGGATGTGCATTAGGTTCTGGGCACCATGCCCAACACCTTCCATTGATTGTTTTATTTAATCATTCCTCACAATAGTATAAATAACGATTCTCTTTTACAGATGATGAAACTGAGGCCCAGGAAGGTAACTTCCCCAAAGTCACGTAACTATATAAAGAAGATGAGTTAGGCTTCATGTGAGGTATGTCTGAAATGTCTTAAGCACCCCACTAGGATGCCTGAATGCACACGGCATTTGGCTGGGGCAGAGGAAGAATTTGGGTAAAGAGGAAAGAATAGGATTGGAAATTGAGGTGAGATGTACAAGCTGTTCCATTTGTGAGCAAAGGCATGAGGGCTGGAGTAGGTCCTTTTTGGGGAAAGCAGGCAGAGGGGGCCCAGGGTAAGAGAAGAAAATATGGAAGAGAGCCCAGTGTCCTTGATGTACGATGAGAACGTGCCTCTCACATTGACCTCTGAACAAACTCCCTTGCCAGGTTACCTTTTGTGACATTTCAAAAATACTATTAAGACAAAAATTTTCCAACGGGGCCTAGTCTATTTTTCTCTTTTTTTAAAGACGAGTGTTACATTAGGGGCCTTTAAAGAAAACATTTAGAATTTTTCGATAGAGCTTTTGAGATGTGATGATCAGCTTCTGGCTCCTTATTTTAAAAATGTCAAGTTCCTGAATCATACTTAGTCATTCATTCAGAGCCTGGCTAGGTTAATTCGACACAATGTCGGGAGACGGCGTGACATCACAGATCTCCTTCAAGAAAGAGGAGAAACGGAGGGGAAGAGAAGGATTCCACCAGAATTTTGTTCAAAAGACTAGATAGGATTGACCAAAAGGAAAAAAAAAAAAAATCAAACTAAAAGATTCCGAGGAGCTCTTGGCTAGCATGGGTGTGGTGGGTGGAGCAGTGCTGTTGGAGGAATTATTAATACTTTCTGTCCACAGAGGGAAGGAAGGCTAAAGGAGTTCACCATCTGGGAGGAACTCTAGAGAGCCATTTCCAAAAGCATTTCACGGAACACCAATTCCAGGAATGATCCGAGAAAAAACGGTTCCATGGGTTGTAAAAAACACTAGGTTAAACAAATGAGTTTCTTTACGGCAGGACTTTTCAGAGCCTTTAAAATTTTCATGTGCATCATAATCTCCCAAGACGGGGTGTAGTATGCAGGGTTCCCAAATCTGCTTATTTACAGATTTCTTACCCCCGGCCCCAGACACTCTTTTCTTCCTCGGAGATTTCTTGTGACTGGTATTTCACACCTCATCCTTTCATAAGTTCTGAGTCAGGAAATGACTTCAGACCTGACACAGAACTGTATCCCCCACTGTCGATTTTGCTCTGGTTCCTCCCAGAGGTGACTGATGAGTGCTTCTCAGATGACTCGAGAACTAAATAAGTATTTCTGTTAAATCAAAATTTACAAAGCAGATGACTTTCTTAAAATCCCCAAATTCCTATCCCCAACTAGCCAAGCGAGTCAAGGAAACTAGGTCATGAGTGGAAATTGCAGCTATATTATACACCTTTTAAAAATCAATGCTCAATTATAATCAGATTCTAAAATGAACCACGTGACCCCATGTCTGTCTAGCCGCCCGGGTTGTCAGCTATTTGTCAGTCTCAGTAGCCCCCTCCCTGACTGCCAGCCCTTGGTGCCAGCCCACTGAAGCCGCTGTTGGCCAGCACTCTTTCGGTGTTCCTCCTGGTGGCCCTGGAGATCTTCTGGAACTCCTCCAAGATTGCATCTTTCTCCCGGGAGATCTGCTCCATCCTCCACTCCTTTTTCCGAATGGCTTCCTTGATGCCCTCGATGTGACACTTTTCCTCCTTCTCGGCTTTCAGCTTCAAGATGTGATGATTCTTCTCCCGCAGGACGCTGAGCTCCCGGATGTGCTGCACCTTGTCCCTCATGTTGCTGTGGACGTGACTCCTGGCCTGCTGGATCTTCTGGTCCCTCAGCTCCGCCAACAGCCGCTTGTGCACCTGCCTCTGCTCCTCGGACGCCTCGGCGCGCCACTTGACCTGCTGCAACTGCACCCCCTCCTTCTGGGCCTTCTCCCTCAGCTCTCGGTGCCGCTCCTTCATCAGGCTCTGCTGGATCTCTTGGGACCGCTGGGAACTCTGTTCCAGGGACAGCTTCCTGAGGAGCTCCTCAGCCTTGGCCTGGCAGTCCATGAGGACCTTGCGGGCCTGGTAATTGATGAGGGAGCTCAGATTGGTCTCCTGGACCTTTTTCTGGCTCTCCACGGTGTACAGGCGCTTCTTCTTACAGGCCTGCTCCAGCCTCTTCTGCAGCTGCAGGCCGTTCTGCTCCCGCAGGTCTTGCAGCACCCGCTCCTGCTCCTGCAGGCGCTGCACCTGGCACTGCTTCCTGTGCTCGGCCTCGGCGCGGGCCGTCTCCAGCTTCTCCCTGCGCGGGTTCTCCTGGTCGTCCAGGGGCGCCTTGCACCGGTTCTCCTGCTGGATCGCGTTCTTCGCGTGGCTGTCCTGCCGTCGGACGCGCTGCTCCCGGCTCTGGCGAGTCTTGCGCCGCTCTTTCTCCGGCTGCCACTGCTCCCGGCCCTGCTGGAGCAGCAGCTTGCGCTCCCTCTCCAGGGTCATCTGGACCTTCTGGTCCGAGCGCTTCAGCTCCTCCCAGGCTAGGGCCGCCTGCTGCTGCAGCTCCCGCATCCTCTGGGCCTTCTTGAGCCGGACCAGCACCAAGGCCACAATCTTCTCGTCCCTAGAGGACGTGACTGCCTCTTCCAGCTTGTCCTTGAGGATCTGGGTGTGCTGGCCCTGCACCTCCCTGCTGGAGACGGAGGGCTGGGAGTACTGGCTGGCTACTGACTCCACTGGGCCACTACTGTCTCTCTTCCGGGTGTACATGCAAGCGGACTGCGTCCTGAACTCTTGGGAGGGCGCAGAAGACCTCTCCGTCGGAACCGAGGAAAAGGACCAGCGACCTAGACCTCCGCAGACCGGCATGGCCCACTGGTCTCCGCTCTGCGCCTTTTCTACCCCGAAAGTTCCGCTCAGAGGAGTGTAAGATCCCTCGGGGTAAGGCGGGGGCGAATCTCCCTGGGCTCGAGGGTAGAGCTGGCAGGGCCGAGGCTGTTGGGGTTGCAGCCCGAACTGCTGCTGCCAGGCCGGGCTGTGCTGGCTGCCCCCCAGCGGCCGGGGCTTGGTCCTTAACTGCGCCCAGGCATCTTCCAGGAGCCGGCTGCGGGAAGGGTGCTTCCTGGCTCTGTCCGGGGGCCTCCGGGCCACATCGGTCAGGCTGCGGCTTTCCCGCGGCGAGTCGGGGTAGCGGCGCCGGCGAGGCCGCGGGGTGGGCCAGCAGCGCGGGTGTCGCCAGGGCGCCGCGGCCTCGCTCCCCTCGCCCGGAGTCCCGGCCCAGGAGCCCAGGGCCGGCTCGGTCTGGGACCCGGGCCCACCCAGCCGCGCCGAGGATGCGCTCTCTCTGCCGGGCGGCGGGGGCTCCCAGGGGTCCGGGTAGGGCCGCGGGGAGAAGCGGCCAAAGCCCTCCATGCTCCCTCCCCGCGTGCCCAGCGTCTGAGCCAGGGTCCCGGGGCCTCGCGGGGGCGCCGCGGAGACCCGCCCCGCCCTCCAATCCCGGGGCGTCCCGTTCGCCTGTGACGCTCTGGCCACTTCACAATGCGCTGGCTCCACCCGGTCCCCGCAGCCCTCGGCCTCGCCTACACCGCCTTCCTGGTGCCCCGCGCGGCGAGAGGGAGAGTGTGAGCCGGGGCAGGGGGCTGGGGGAGGGCGGCTTAGGAAATCAGCAGTGACCCCCAAAGCTGAGAGTGCGTAGTGGACCCCACCACTGTTTCAGGCAGCCACCTGGGCTCGCATTGCACACCTTAAAGTGGCGGGATTTTAAAAGAACCCGGCAGAAGGCGTCACCCCCAGACGGAACGTGTGTGGCGGGGAGAGGGTGAGATGGGGAGTCCTCTGAGTCACCCTTGGCCGCGGGTCACCACCCTTCCCCCTGTGCACCTCTCCCGTTATGCAAATTAAGCGGCTGTGGAAGCACATTAATACCTGCGCCCCCCTTTTGCCGTTTTAAATTAGCAAGCCCAAAGGATGTTCTGTTTACTTTTTTAAACTTTAGAACAGGAAAAAGACCAGCCTGTTTTTTCGCCAATATGGCAATGACTGCTTTTGTCAAAAAAATGGGTGATGTGTGCACATTCTGAAATAGCATCAGTGGACAGTATGCTGAAATCACATTCATTGGGGTTTTTTTTTCCTTTCTTTCCCCCCAATTTTGTGAAACTATTTTTCCTTGTTGAGGCCCCCAGGGCTAATGGGAAAAGTATTGGATTTGGTCGTGCAAACTTCAATTTGAATGTCCTCTGCCACTTTCCACCTGTGTGGCCCTGAGCAAGTTACTTAACTTTCCTGACCCTCAAGTTTAAGGGGGTCCTGACAATACCTGGGGGTGGTGACAATAACAGACTATAGGGCTGTCCTGAGAGTCAGATGAAATTACGTTTCAAGAGTTTAGCACCTTAATAAATATGATTTTGATGTCTTTCTAGCCTTGGTTAAAAATTGTAAGACAATGTATGAGTTTGGAAAGGTTTCTACAGATTCCTAGCTTAAGAAAAGAAGAATGGAATTAACGTGATCCTAAAACCATTTAGGTAAAGGAGGGAGTGCTAGGGAGGGGTGACCCCCCAGCTCTGTCACGTCCATCCTGTACAGTGGATCTTGGCTAAGTCACTGGAGTGCGGTGAGGAAATAGTTCTGGATAACATTCTCCAGATATGGTCACGCCTTAGAGAAGAAAAATGAGTATTTACTCATGCCGGTTGTCTTTACCCACAATTTGGAGTTTCACAGCAACCCAGCTAGGCAGGGCCAGTAGAATGGATAATATTTCCTTAAGAGAAATCTGAGACTTGGCCGTGTTAACTGATTTCCCCAGAGGTCACTCCGTCAATGGTGGGAGTTTGGACTTCACGGTCGCTTCTCCTTCCATGATATCATCCTGCCTTTCAGGAAATGCACTTTGAATTGAGACGTGTGTAATGGACCAAATATTTGTGTCCCCCTCAAATTCTTATGTTGAAGGCCTAGACCCCAATGTGATGGTATTGGAGGTGGGGTCTTTAGGAAGTAACTGAATTTTGGTGAGGTCATGAGGGGGGCCCCCATCATGGGCTTAGAAAAAGGGACCAGAACTTCCTCTTTCTGCCACGTGAGAACAAAGCCAGAAGGCAGCCATCTTGTAAGCCAGGAAGGGGGCCCTCACCAAGAAGTGAACGTGTCAACACCTTGATCTGGCACTTCCCAGCCTCCAGAACTGTGGGAAACAAATGTCTGTTGTTTAAACCATCCAGTCTATGGTGTTTGGTTATTGCAGCCCGAGCTAAGATGACATCCCTTTAGGAAAATTATGATCAGATGTACATCCGAGGGTCACAGTGGCCATGTCCTTGAAGCCACTCATACCATTGTTAAAGAAATTATTTTGTGACGGTAATTTTTACTAGAAGGCAATTCTTTAAAAAAAAATCAAATTTGAAATGGAATCATTTAACTTTAAGTTAGAAAATATTTGGGTATAGATTGCATTGTACTGAGACCTGAGTGTTGTAGCTCTCTGTTGAAGCTTTGCAAAACATTTTATATAACCAATATGGCTCTGGCCGGAACCAGGCCACTTCCTGTCACAGAGAAGCAGTGTGGTGTGGGTGAAAGTACAGCCACCCGGGAGCCAGGAGACGTGCCACCAGCCAGCTCTGCCACCCGCTGAGTCACGTTGAGTGGTCATTTCACACTCTGGTGAGTCTCGATGTCCTCATCGCTGTAGTAAGTACTCTGTCAGATCTCTTTCAGCCTCAAATGTAACTGGAAAAAGGGCTTTAATCCAGTAAATACTACAGCCTTCCTTCTGTAAAGCAAAAATGAGTTAATCCACGAAAAATGCTCACAGCAGTGCCTGACGTGTGGTTGCTGCCTTATATGTTTTAGGCACTAGAATCGTCGTTATCATTATGCCGAGAGCACTGAAACTATAGCAGTGTAGGGCTGAATTAAAGACCTAGTTTGGTACAGAGCCAGAATTAGAACACGAGGCCTCAGATTGCAGATTCAGGGCTCTTTGGCTTCTGACTTCCTCCCAAGGTTCTCAGAATTCCTGGTGGAATAGAGGCTAGCTCACTCACCTCTGTTGACGATGGGATAAAGGACACAGTCTTCATTCCATGAGGCCACAAACATTTGTTGAAAATCTGGGCCAGGATTCGAAAGATAATTCATGCCTTGCCCACAATATTGCTGGGAGAAAGACATCCAGATGAGCAACGTGATAAGTGGTTCAACAGTAACCTTAACAGGATTCCTGGAGGAGGGAGGCGTTAGTTCTCAAGGCAAGTTCATCTGGGTTGTTCAGAGAGGGAAGGTTTCATATCGGATGATGTTGGTGCGAAACCTCGGAAGGCAACTAGGATGTCAACTGACAAGGATGGGCAAGAGTTCACACCAAGCAGAGGCTGCGTGGCCACAGTGTGGAGCCCTGGAAACTCCTGGCACATTGGGGTCATGAGTGGTTTGTGTCATGGGGGCTTGGGAAGTGTGTACAGTGCAGCGACAGGTGATGACACAAGAAAGGTGGACCAGGCCCAGGAGCCACAGGGCCCTGAGTGCCAGGCCACGGAGCATAGGCTCCCCACCAGGCAGTAGTGTCCCAGCTGCGTCCTGAAGCTCCAGGATTCTTGTAGCTGTTGTGGGCCCCAAAGGGGGTGGGGCTGGAGGACCTTAGGGTGGGCTCTAAGACCTCTGTCCTTGCTTTACCCAGAGCAGTCAGATTTTATCTCTTTTATGTCCTGGGGCTCCTGGTAACATCCCAATGGAAAAATTGGAGCTTCTTCTGCTTATAAAAAAGGGTTGAAATCCACTATGTAGACAGCAGTAAGGAGTCAATAAAAGTCTTGAAGCCAAAAAAGTGAACTGATTGGGTCTATATTTTAGAAGGCTCCCCCTGGCAGCAGAGTGGAAGATGAATCGGGCAATAAAGGATGGAAACTGGAGACGGCACCAGTCAGGAGCTCAGTTCAGTCATCCAGCCGGCAAGAAGGAAATGTAAACCTGGACAATGGCAAGGGCACAGGAAGGGATGGGTTCAAGGGACAGTTCAGAGATTGAGGGACCATGACCTGAAGGTGGATTCGATCTGGAGAAAGAGGGTTTCTAACCCGGGTGCCTGGACAGATGGTGAGTGGCAGTGACGAGGTGTCAGTCTTTGGTGATCTGGAAAACAGTGATCTTGGAGATCAGGTGCAAAATGCTGTAATAACAAGTGAACCCCACACTGAACAGCAAACAGAATGTCTGGAAGAAACAGACAAAACTGGGAAGAGGAACGTTTCCTTCGAGAGCCTGGTGAGGAGGCTCTGGTCCTTGGAGTAAGGCAGCCGAGCAAGACAAGCCCTTCTCACCTGCACCTTTATATGTGATGAAGACCCTGGAGGATGCCAAGCTGGGAAGCCTCAGTCAGCTCTTCCACGGGGCAGGTGACAGAGATGTTTTGCAAATGCTAAGCGGCTAAGCATTCCCTTGATACTAAGAACAATCAGCCTCCTTTTCCTTTGGCAGAAAAATCCTCAGTGTAGTTCACTGGAGGCCTCAGAATCTGGGCCTTCTGCCAAGAGAAGACCTGGGCCTCTTTTCCTCATTTGTCGGAGACTTGGAAAACACAGCAAAATGTGCTCTGCCCCACAATTTGAATGAATCTGTGGAACGGCAATGTGTTCTCGGCCCTTCCTCAGAATGACTCAGTTGTGGTGATTTCACATTCAATCTCTTAGCAAGGCTCCTAGTTCTTGGATGGATCAAAGCGGGGAAATAAGCAAGAGCTGCTCTGTGTGACACAGCAGACCATGGCCACACGTGGGTGTGTGCCCTTGAACATGGGTGGTTCAAATTGACAAGCACCGTGAGTATAAAATACAGGATTTCAAAAACTGACTATGAAAAAAATGTAAGCTATCTCAACACTTTTTTTTACCTTGGTTACTTGTTGAGATGGTATTTTGAACACAACGGGCTAAACAAAATATATTATCAAAATTCACTTCATATCTTGTTTTAACGTGGCTACTAGTAAATTTAACATTGCATACACATGTAATGTGCATCACAGTATATTTCTATCAGACAGCTTGGCTCTGGACAATTAAGGTTCCCCCATACTCACGTTGTAAGCGAAAGCTTTCAACATCTAGGTCATTTTTAGTTTATATAAATTTACTGCTTTGAAATCGCCTTTTCTGAGAAGATAATATTTGGTCAGTTTTTTTTTCTCAGTGGCCAGATGATAGGGTAAATTATTAATTTTCAAATTTCAGCTTTGCAGGACAATTTCATGGGAAGTCAGTTTTTTTGTGCCCCACCTCCACTTCTTCCTTTCTACACAGAAAAACAGATGCCCCGAAGTGACAGCATCTGAGAACACAGAACAGGGCCACTCTCGACATGTGCCTATGAGACTCATTAAAAATACCAGACCCACAAAACAGGAAAAAAAGCACTATGCAGATACCCAGGGCAGTAAATGGAAAACCCACGTTAATGCAGTGCCAAGAATGAAAATCGTAGCCTACAAACTTGTTTTTTGAGAAAAAGAATAGTGGGCTAAGAGCCTGGAAATGAGAAAGTTAAGTTCCCACGGAAGCAATCATTTACCCGCAATGCAAATATTCCACAGGTATGAGAGCTTGTATGTGTGAAATGATGGCTGACGCATATTGAGCGTGTGTTGGAGTATTGTTCTAAGTGCTTTATATGTCAACCTTATCACACAATGCAAAGTAGAGACTGTTCTTTTTTGAGGCACAGAGACAGAATCCCAAGGTCAGGAAGGTAGTCAGCGGTGGAGCCAGGATGAGAACCCGGGCCCCCATCCCTGACCTCTGCCTTGTATGGCCTTCTGAGCTGGCACTGCAAAATTATAGCCAGAGGAAATTGTGTGTCGACAGGGGAGCAGGAGAGGGTTTTAAACATTTCTCTAATTTTGCTGCATTTGAGGATTTTGATGTTTTCCCCATTTCTAACCTTAACGCAATTAAAAGCAGGAGATGATAGTTAAGCAATTCTTATGAAGAAAGGGAGGCCTCAAATAAGTACTTTCTGAGCAGAAAGTGAGTTCATTTCTACAGGGAGATAACAGGATGCAGTTACTGGATCGCTCAGCAGTGACACAGGAACACAGAACCACACGATGTTATTTATTTTTGAAAGTTTATCTCAAATACTTTGTAATGTTGAACACAGGAAGAGGTTTTCCCCTTGGAAACTTGGGGAAAGAGTTGCACTTAATAACTTATCCAATTTGGAGTTGCTCCTTCATCCTCAATGTAACATAGACATTACATTACATTTTTTTTTTTTTAAAGAACGTGCTTTGTTGAAACTTTAAAAAAAAATGCGTGGGTTTTCTAAAGTTGTGTTTTGCTGGAATTGAGCCTGGAGTTTTTAACTTCAAAGGGAATTTGTTTTCAGAAAGAGGGGAGAGAGCTCTGCCATAGCAGTCTGGTGATGGATGTTTTGCTGTGACTGCTGACTCTGCACGAATTGTAGTCTGTTGTGCATTGTGACTCCTTTGCCGATGTTATCAGCAGGGAAGGCACCCTCAGCCCACTGAAATTCCAGCCTCTGCGTCCAGCAGGCTTATCATACTGTGGAAGAATTTTGAGCAGGCGGCTCACAGTGTTCTTTTCACTCGGAGCCTCCCACTCATAGGGCTGGCGTAGGATCTCGGCAGCCATGGGTGGCTCTGTCTGTGTCCGCAGCAACCACTTCTGTCCACAGGACCTTACAGAGGTGCCTTGGTCTACCTGCCTGGGTCTCTGCATGGCCCCAGTTCTGGGCAAAGTCATGAACTGCCCTCCTTTCTGCATGGCATGGTGCTCTTCTTCAAGCCTTCCCTCACCTCCTGACCGGATGAAATCCCCTACTGTGCACGCTCATGGCCCCGTTAGAGCACCAGCCCCTCCCCTTGGTGGCGCGTGTCCATTGCACAGCTACACTTGGGTGCTCTGCGAATATCTGACTAACAAATTCTTCTGCCAGTGAGTTCCGTGAGAGAAGGGACGTACCTGCTTTTGTCACTGTCACTCACTAAAGTATCCCTAGTGCCTGGCACTTGGTAGGCATTTGGCAAATATTTGTTGAAGGAATGAAATAAGTCGTTGGCTACACTACAAACTCAGTGTCTAACCGCAGCTGAGCCCCCACGATGGGCATCAGTCCTTCTCTGCACGTACGTGCGCCTCCTGCAGGGCTGGTTTCCAAACTCCCCGCCTCGACTCAAGGCCCTGACTTGGCCCACTCACTCTTTGTTCCTGTTCTCAGTCCCTACGTTTTAGACAAGATCAAGGTTATCAAAGTGAAGTCTCTCAACTGCCCCTTCCGCTGGACCTTCACCCGTTTTCTGCTTCCTTTCTGACTCAGAGCAGAATCTGTCCCTACCCTTTGCCAAAGCCAACTCCTGGTACTCTGATCCTGCCCCCATCGCCCAGGCCACTGCTCTATCCTGCATCCCCTGTCTCGACTCTCGTCTCTCTCTCTCTCTCCACCGACTCCTTCCTCTTGCCTTACAGCCACGCTCAGGTGGCTCCCATCTTCCAAATACATCGACCGTTGCTAGTTTAGCTCCAGAGCAGCGCTGTCCTATAGAACTTCCTGTGATGGGGGGAATGCTCTCTATCTGTGCTGTCCCAAAGGGAGGTCACTAGCCACAGGTGGCTTTTGAGCACTTGAAATATGGCTAGTGTGACTCAGGAAATGGATTTTAATTTTATTTTAATTAATTAAGTTTAAAATTAAAATAGACACCTGTGCTTAGTGGCCTCCATATTGGACAGCATAGCTCTAAAGTGTTAAGTTCCAAAGTCATATTCTTAGGTTAAAATAAATGGCACTTGCACCGCCTCCTCACCATATGGCCTTGGGCAAGCCACTTAAGTTCTCCGAGTAGTAAACTTTTTCATCTAAAATTATGATAATGGTACTAAAGTATAGAGTTGTTATGAATGAGATAAGTTATGACATTACATTTAGCCCAAAGTGCATACACTCAATAAGTATTTGTTGTTGTCATCGTCATCTTCATTGTCAGCTAATCCTATTCAGATTGCTTTTTCAAGCTTCAGGACAAGATGCTTTAATGACCAGGAAAATCAGTTTAGTGGATCTTGACTAGCATTTTTTTTTTAAAGAAATAGGCTAGAGTGGAATAAGAAATATGAGTGCCTCTCTTGCAGTAGAAGTAGGTATTAATTCATGAAACATTCATTTCTATATATGAGGGCATTGTGTACCAGGCAGTGAAGGAAAATATATTTCTTACCATGAGTTGCATAAAAAAATGTTGTGTTTCTCTAGAAGTGTTGCTGTAGAGTTGAGAAGGTCAAGACTGATATCCCAGAGGCCAGATCCAGCGGCTTTTCTCAGCCTCATCCTGATTTCTCTGTCCTATTTGGCACTGAGTTCTACCTTGTGTTTGACTTTCCTTTCTCGGTTTACCTTTCCTCTCTCAGCCAGTGTTTATCTGAGGGCTACTTGCATCAACATGCGTAACTCCAGGAGTGTGGGTGCATGTGATAGCCTCCAAGTTGCCCTCCCACCCATGATTTTGTCTCCTGTCGCCCTGTGAACGCTCCTCCCACAATGAATAGGATTCATCTGCGTAACCAATAGGATTTTGCAGGAATGGAAAATGTGACTTCTGATGTTGGGTCATAAAAGATATTGTGGTCTCCACCTTGCTCTCCTGGATCACCCAGTCTAGGGGAAGCTGGCTGCCATGGGATGAGGACACCCATCTTGAAATTGGGTTCTCCAGCCTCACATACGTCTTCATACGTCTGAAGCCTGGCTGAAAACTTGCCTGCAACTTCATGAGAGACTCCGAGCCAGAGCCACCCAGCTAAGCTGCTTGCAGATTCTTTCTGCTGACAGAAACCACGAGATCAAAAATGGTGCTGATTTAAGATGCTAAGTTTTGGGGTGATTTGTCATGCACCAAAGATAACGAAGGGGGTTTGCTCTTTAGATTGTATGTTCCTAGACCCTACCCCAAGCCTACTGAATCTGGTTCTCTGGGGAGAGGGTAGGAATCTGCATGAATATTTCTGGGTGTTTCTTTTACCCTCTACCATTTGAGAACCACTGCTCTTTATCTTTTTTCACTGACTACCCTCCCTGTTCTTCCCTCCCTCCATTCCTTCTTTTCCCTACAGTACAGTTCCCCAAAGTTCTGTCTAAGCCTCTTCTCTTTTTATTGTCCACTCCCTGGGCAAGCGCATCTATTCAGTGAGTTGAACAGGCAGCCTTAGAGCAACTCATGGGCCCAATTCTCCCACTCCGAGCTTGCTACAAAGCTCCTGCACCCTAATTTCCAACCGCCTGCTGGATATCGCCATATGGATTTCCAGCAACTCAAATTCAGCATTGAATTCTTAACCATCCTTACAAAACCTCCTTTTCATTTGTGTTTCTGAGTTTTGTTAGCAGTTTATATCGTAGTCTCCTAGAATCAAAATCTGGATATCATCTTTGCATCTTCTTTTTCCTCACGCTCAACACATCCTGATCCCCGAGATCTGACAATCCCCCTCTTCAGAGCGTCCTATGGCCACTGCCACGGCTCTGGTTCCCACTTCATTACCCCTTAGCTGGCCTGTTGGGACAACTGCCTCGTTATCTTCTCACTCTACTCTTTCCTACCACCTCTTCCATTCCAACCTTCACTCTTCCTAAAAGACTAGCATCTGGTACAACCAATCATGATATTTCTTTGCTCAAAATCCTTTGATGGCTCCCCACAGACTTTCGAATAAAGTTTAAACTACTTGTTGTGGGATGTAAGGTCCCTAACAGTGTGGCCCTACCAGGACATTCTACCCATTATTTCTAACAGCCATCACCCAACCCACCTCTAAGCACACATACTCTCTAGGCATGAGGGGTTATCCATAACTTCCCAAACATGCCGTGAATTTGTCTGTATCTTTTCTCATACAATGATGACCCCTAGAGAATTAAAATTCTCCCTTGAGAATAAAAAAATCGTAATACAGGGCTGGTTTGGTGGCGCAGTGGGCAAGTTCGCACGTCCCGCTTCAGCGGCCTGGGGTTCACCGGTTAGGATCCTGGGTGTGGCCCTACACACTGCTTGTCAAGCCATGCTGTGGCAGGCATCCCACATATAAAGTAGAGGAAGATGGGCACAGATGTAAGCTCAGGGCCAGTCTTCCTCAGCAAAAGAGGATTGGCAGCAGATGTTAGCTCAGGGCTGATCCTCCTCCTCCTCAAAAAAAAAAAAAATCGTAATCCAAAGCCCATTGCAAAATGCACTTGTCATGCAATCTGCAATGGCAGATGTGGTCCACTCTGCACCTTCTCCTCCCAGTCCCCAAACCAGGTGAGAAGGCAGGGTGAAGATGTGGATGCAAGCCCCCTTGGGTTTTGGATAATAGACATGAAAAAGGCATTTTCAGCTTCCTGTGGGTCTTCACTTGCTTTAGCTACACTGGTTGTACTTCTGTGAAAAGACACGCTCATTCATTCACTGAAGCAGCAAGCTTTGATCGTTCCTGTCCGAGACATCATGGTGGATATCAAGATTAAGACCTAGTTCCTGTTCATTGTCAGCTTAGATATACCTGGTAGATAGTAGCAATTGCCAGAAGAAAGATACTAAACTATCAGAGGACTTCAAAGGTAAAGGAAATCACTTCTAAGTGGGAAGAGTGGAGAGTGGGGATGAGTTGTTGCCTATCTCCCTCCTCTTGAATGTAAGCCCCAGGAGGACAGGCATCTTTCTTTTGTTCAACTCTATATTTCCAGTACCTAGAGTAGCTCCTGCAGAGTAGGCTCAATACATGTTTGTTAAATGAATGAGTGACTGAATAAAAACATTGTATTGTAAAAGGTGTAGATTTAGGTTCGTAACTGTGAGCTTCTTGAAGGCCGAGATGATATCTATTTGCCTTTTTATGGATTTGTATTGTGTTCAGCAGATCTTAGGCACTCAGTAAATGCTGGACGAATGTGGAATGAGTGATTCCATAGTGGGGTTTATTTTCTTCCTACCCCTTTCCCTAGTGTCATTAAATATTAGCCTACCTGAAGAAAATAGTCACGCCATGCTGAGAATGGTTTTAAAGATAAGAGTCTTTAAGAAACCAAGAAAGCAAAGGCAAGATGACAGAAGATGAGACAAAATGAAAAGGTCAGGAAAATAACATTTTTAATGTAATTAACGTCTGGAAATAATCCTAAAAGCACTGGTTTATCTTGACCTGGTTGTCAACTGAAATGGAAACTATAGGTGGTGACATTGTTAAACCATCTCATTAGCAACACTTGTTTGATTTAATCCAAGAACCAAATATTGCAATATAGAGGTCAAAGCTTAAAGTTATTGAAAGTGTATCCAATTCAGAATTAAATATAAAGGCTAAAGGCCCAGAGAATATTTCTGCGGCTGTCCTTTTTTTCTCCCCAGAGATCTAAATTTAACTAACTGAAATTTTATTCTAAGTATCAGATATTTATGCCAGGCTCTGAAGTGGCAGCTATCTTTGCATATTGAAATTACTCAAGGCTTGTTTTAGTGAGAAGCCCACAAAGTGAAGAATTAATTGCTGGGGAAAGAATCAAAAGCAAGAGAAGTTGATGGTCTTTACCCTGAAGGAGCTTACTATGTAAGCAGGTGAAACAGATATTAAGAAAGCAGGGGAAAAAAGCAAAGAAATATGTGAGGTCAGACTAATTTACAGCTTTCAGGCAGAGCCTGCGAGTTGCCCACTGAAATCTGAGCTTTCCTTCTCCTCCAGAAAGTTGTCCCTGGGACTACAATTCCCAGCTCTCTTTGCATCTGTGTGAGACCATGTGACCTTATTCTGGCCAATGGAATGTCGGTAGAAAAGATGTGAACCACTTTTAGACCCGGCCATACACGCCACACCCTCCTTTCCCTACAGGGTGATGTAAAAATAAATTTGTGTGTGTGTGTGCTGTCTTGACCTGGTTTTGAGGTTTTGGCTTGAGGCTGGTAAGTTTCTCTTCTTGAGCAGTGGATTAAGTCCACAGCCCTAGTCACTTCCCTTATTGGGCATTCATACTCCCTATAAATTATACACACACCCTAATTGCCCCCAGAGCCAAGTACCAGATAATTGGGGATCACCGCTATGCCCCAGAGCCCTGCAAAATTATTCAGATTTATTCAAATTATTCGAAGTTCACAGGGAGCCCATGAAACCTAACTAACCCCACCCCACTTGCCATACATAAGCCGCACCCTAGAGCTCCAGCTTGCTGTTACTCTGTACCTGGGTACAATCCCCTGTGTGGCCCTGCCTAGCAACCTTCTCTCATTCGGAGCTCAAAGTAACAGAGAATTCTGTGTTTCATCTGAGTGTCATTGTGTTGGGTCCCACCACCCGCAAATCTTATAAAACAGCTGAAATGGCAAAGATCAGAGACTCTTGGAAACTAAGCACTGAAGTTGACAAAGCTGCCTTCTGCCTGGGTTGTTGAATAACTGCTCCCCCATCTCTGCCCCCCCCCATCCTTGCCCTCCACTGTCGTATGAAAAAGAAAGAAACTTCTACCATGTTAGAGCCATTACTTGCTTTGGCTTATCTGTGATGGCAGTCTAGACTACTCTAATTATTATAAGAATACAACCAACCCACTGCTAAGGATATAGAACGGGATGAGGAAGCTTCCAGAGAGAGATAGGGGGAGCCACTATCCCAACAACCCCTATGAGGAGGGGAGCTCAGGGCTGGTCTTTTACAAGATGGCAAACTAGTTTAGCAGTTAACCTTTACCGGGCATCCCCCACCCCAACCTTTCCAAGGGAATGCCTTCAGTCAAAGGACACCTTATGTAGCTAGAGCTCCGTTATCTCTTTTTCGAAAATAACCATTGGGTGCACTGTGATCTAAAAGTAAACTCCACGTCATCAAACTCCAAGTTCATTCCCCCTTTTTCTCCTTCTGTTAATCTTCTTTCCCTCCTATCTTTTCTTGTGCATTTCAAATTAACTTTTTTCTCATTATTTATTTATTTATTTAAAAGACTGGCACCTGAACTAACAACTGTTGCCAATTTTCTTTTTTTTTTTGCTTTTTCTCCCCAATTCCCCCAGTACATAGCTGTGTATTTTTAGTTGTGGGTTCTTCTAGTTGTGGCATGTGGGACGCTGCCTCAGCATGGCCTGATGAGTGGTGCCATGTCCGTGCCCAGGATCCGAACCAGTGAAACCTTGGGCCATGAAGCAGAGCGCGTGAACTTAACAACTCTGCCACAGGGCAGGCCCCAAATTAATTTTTAATTACCTAAGCAATACATAATAGTCTCCTCACCAAAAATATATAAATTAATTAAGTAATGAGAATAAAATAAAAATCCTAGAAATAAAACTAAGTATTCTTTGACTACCCCTTCCCAACCATTCCATCTGCTCTCGCCAACCCAGATGTAACCCCATTGACTTCTGTGCATCGTTTCAGATTTTTTTACTTTTGTATTCACATTAATCTATAGAAAATCTATGATACTGTTTTTCCATAAATCATATCTTACTGTACATTTTGTTCTACAGTTTGCTTCTTTCACTCAATAAGAATGTGTCATAGAACTCTCCATGTTCCCACATGAACATCCTAATGGCTACATAGTATTTCTTAGAGTGACTATACCACAATTTACACATTCCATTATTCAAGTTGTCTCCAATTTTCCACCATTACAAAAATACCTGCAGTGAACATCTGTGGACCCACTTGCCTGAGCAGGTACTAGATGCTGGGTATTCTTTTTTGTTTTAAAGATTTTATTTTTTTTCCTTTTTTTCCCCAAAGCCCCCTAGTACACAGTTGCACATTTCTAGTTGTGGGTCCCTCTAGTTGTGGCATGTGGGATGCCACCTCAGCATGGCTTGATGAGCGATGCCATATCCACACCCAGGATCCAAACTGGTGAAACCCTGGGCCACCCAAGCAGAACACGTGAACTTAAGCACTCGGCCATGGGGCCAACCCCAATGCTGGGTACTCTTCAGGGGCTTTCCAGGTGTGATCTTGTGTAATCCTCTCAAGTATGAAGTAAGTATTGCCATCCTCTTCATTTAGGACATGAAGGGTTTGAGGCGGACTCATCAAGGGTAATAATGAGTGGTGCAATTGTAGGGTCCACTTACCCTCCTCTATAGCAGTAGCATGTTTTAAGGGCACCCACGCTTTGTTTGAATCAGGTACGGTAAGACATGCAGACATGGAAATGACTGTCAGGAAGGAACACGTTTTTATGCTCACAGTTCCCTAGAAACAGGAGGCATGCCAAGTCATGCAGGGCCATGCAGGGAAGCACCAGGGCTGGTAGAGGGAGTGAGGGGTGAGGTTTTCATGGGAAAGAATGGATGAGGCAGGGCAAACAGGTTTAGGATTGGCTGGTTTGAATAATTTCAGTGGGCTCTGGGCATAGGGGCTGTCCCTAGTTGTCTGGTACCTGGGCCTGGGGTGATTAGGGCATGGGAATGGTGGCCCTGAGTGTGAGAGCCCATAAAGGAAGTGGTGGGGTGTGTGGGTTCTGGTTTACTAGCTGTAAGTATTGGCTAGCCCTGGGAAGCGTGGTCTCTCCAGGGTCAGCAAGGCCTCAGGTGTCAAGGCATCAGAACGCAGAAAATCAAAGACATAGTTAATACATAGCAACTTACCCTCCTACCAGCAGAATATGGGAATTCCCTTTTCCCTGCAGCATCACCAAACATTTGATGTTATCAGACTTATATTTCTAGGCCATCTGATGAATGAAAATGGTGTCTGTTGTTTTCCTTGGCGTGATCTGATTGTTAACGATGTGGAGTATCTTTCATGTATCTATCAGCCAATTGTGAATAGTCCGTTCCCCGCTCCCCTCTCCAGGTGATTCCTGCTCCTCCACAGTCTGCTCTTTTGGTCTTTGGACACCAGCCAAACTTCCCAGCATGCCTTTCCAGGCCCTTCTCAATATGGCCCAAGTGCTTCTCAGAAGTTTTGCTTCTTGGCATTTCCCAAATTACTTTCTAAATTCTATCCTTGGTCTCTGTCCCCACTCCCTCCCTCGTGGTCTTTGCACAGGCTGTTCCCTTTGCCCGGGAAACTCACTGCACCTTCTCTCCCCTTTCTTTCCCTCACACACACACGCACACACACTGTTCTATTCATATAATACATGAGGTCACCTCCAGGATCCTTTTCCAAGACACCCCTTCCTATGTGCTTTCCAGTCTTAGCACTTAGCCTGTGACCCTATAATTGCAGATTTATTTTTCAACTTTCTTTCTCCATAGATTATGAATTTGTTGAAGACAAAGATTGTGTCATCTTTATTTTTGTATCCTCTGTACCTAGCACAATGACTGAAACATGTCAGGTACCCAAGAATATACTTTGAGGGGATGGAAGAATGGATGAGAGTGTGAGTGAGTGAGCACATTTATGCTTTTCCACACCCCAGCCCCTGAAGCGTGTCTCTTTCCTGAGTGTGTAATCCCTTCAGGGCAGAGGTGGTGGGTGGATCAGATGCTTTGAAAATTCAACATCTGCACTCAAAGACAGCATCCAGTGCAAGGCTAGGCTAATGTTGTAGCATGTTCTGAGCTCATTAAATGGGTTGTGGTTGACTGTATGTTTTCCTGGATTTGCAGGATCGAGGAAACCCAGAGAGAAGATCAACTGGCTCCAGTCTCTGGTTTTCAATGTCAGAGAGAGATTGGTGGGGATGGTCTTTCCTTATAACACTAATTAATTCAGAAAAATAATTCTTGAGGGGCCAGCTGTGTGGTCAAGTGGTTAAGTTTGCGTGCTCTGCTTCAGTGGCCCAGAGTTTCGCTGGTTCAGATCCTGGGCACGGACCTAACACCACTCATCAAGCCATGCTGAGGCGGCATCCCATGTAGCAGAGCCAGAAGGACCAACAACTAGAATATACAGCTATGTACTGGGGGCTTTGGGGAGACGAAGAAGAATAAAAAAGAAGATTGGCAACAGATGTTATCTCAGGTGCCAACCTTTAAAAAAGACAAATAATAATTCTTGATTGCGCTACCGTCTTCCAGGCTCTGTGCTCAGCTGTAGGTGGACCAAGTAGATAAACACTACTCTTGCCCCTAGAGAACCCATGATCTATTCAGAGGCAAGGGCAGACAGTCTGTGCTACATGCAAGCATGGAGGGATGGATGGAAAGGTGTGGGGTGTGGGAGGTGCTCCATGGTGGTCATGTGTAGGCATCCAGGGTTCAGTAGGGTTGTGAAGCAGTGTGCCATCGAAGCTGGCACTCTGGGGCCTCAGGGGCACAGGAGCTGGCAGATGCTCAGGAGGGAGGAAGAAAGGGGCACAGGGCAGAGGTGGGGTGTGGTTGATGTGGTGCTGGACGTCAGTCCTTTCAGTCACTTCCTGTTCACGTCCCATCGTGACTCTTCTGTGCTCAGAAACCTCCCATGGCTTCTCTCCTCACTCTGAGTAAAAGCCAGATCACTGCCGAGAACTTGAAGGTCCACCTCAGCCAGGAGACCGCTCCGACTTCAGCCCCCCTGTTCTCCCCATCATTCACTCACTCCAGCCTCACTGATGGCCTCCCTGTCTCCTGTATATGCCAGGCATGCTCCTGCCTCAGGGACTTTGCATGTGCTCTCCTCTCTGCCTGGAAATGCTTTTCCTTCAAAAAGCTGCATGGCTCACTCCTTCACCTTGGTCAGGTTTTCACTTAAATATTACCTGCCCAGTGAGGGCTTCCCTGTCCACTTTATTAAAAACCACAACCTCTATCATTGCACAGGACGTATGATAGGATGTTAGTTTCCCCTCCTCCTTCAATCCATTCTCTTCTTCCTTCTGGTCTTTTGGTTGCCCAGTAAAAGTGACATTTCCCAGCTTCCCTTGCAGCAAGGCATGACCATGTGGCTAACTAATGATATGTGAGAGAACTAATTTGTGTAACTCCTGCCTCACTTGCCTGAAACGAAATTGTTTGCCTTAGGCTTCCTTTCTTTACCACTTTCCCTCAGGCTGGACCCCAGACATGCCAGTGACCCAACTTCAACCACACACATGATGACAGTATCTTAGGGGATGGCAGAGCAATGAGGTAGAAGGAATCTGGGTCCCTGAATGACTCTGTGGAGCAGAGATGCCCCAGCCATCTACGATGGTAAGACATTCACAAGAGAGAAATAAACTTCTACATAAATGTTCTGTATATTTGCATCACTTTGTTACAACAACTTAGGCTGTACTCTAACCTACACATCGCCTCTACCCATGCCCTGATTTATTATTCTGCCTAGCACTTAACGCTATCTAACTCATGCAATGTTTTCCTTCTTTTGTTTATCATCTGTCTTCCTTAACTAGAATGTAAGTTCTTCAAGGGCAAGGATTTTTGTGTTTCTTTTGCTGTTGCATCCTTGGCACCTAGTCCAGTGCCCAATTCATAGTAGTTGCTCAATTAATATATTTGGAATGGAATATTATTATTATTTTTTTTATTGCGGTAACATTGGTTTGTAACATTACATAAATTTAAGGTGTACATTCTTATATTTCGATTTCTGTGTAGATTACATCATGTTCACCACCCAAAGACTAAGTACAATCCATCACCACACACACACCTAATCACCCCTTCCATCCTCCTCCCTCCTCCCTTCCTCTCTGGTAACCACCAATCCAATCTCTGTCTCCGTGTGATTGTTTGTTGTTGTTTATATCTTCTACTTATGAGTGAGATCATACAGTATTTGACTTTCTCCCTCTGACTTATTTCACTTAGCATAATACTCTCAAGATCCATCCATGTAGTCACAAATGGTCGGATTTCATGGTTTCTTATGGCTGAGTAGTATTCCATTGTGCATATATACCGCATCTTCTTTATCCCTTCATCCCTTAATGGCCACCTAGCTTGCTTACACATCTTGGCTATTGTGAATAATGCTGAAATGAACTTAGGGGTGCATGTATCTTTATGCATTTGTATTTCGTGTTCTTTGCATAAATACCCAGCAGTGGAATAGCTGGATGGTATGGTAGATCTATTCTTAATTTTTTGAGGAACCTCCATACTGTTTTCCATAGTGGCTGCACCAGTTTGCACTCCCACCACCAGTATACGAGGGTTCCCTTCTCTCCACATCCTCTCCAACACTTGTTGTTTCCTGTCTTGTTAATTATGGCCATTCTGACGGGCATGAGGTGATATCTCATCGTAGATTTGATTTGCATTTCTCTGATAGTTAATGATGTTGAACATCCTTTCATGTGCCTATTGGCCATCTGTATACCTTTGGAGAAATGTCTGTTCAGATCTTTTGTCCATTTTTTAATTGGGTTCTTAGAGTTTTTTTTGTTGAGATGTATGAGTTCTTTACATTTTGGATATTAACCCCTTATCTGATATATGGTTTGCAAATATCTTCTCCCAATTGTTAGGTTGTCTTTTAGTTTTGTTGATGGTTTCCTTTGCTGTGCAGAAGCTTTTTAGTTTGATGTAGTCCCATTTGCTTATTTTTTCTATTGTTTCCTTTGCCCGGTCAGACATGGTACTTGAAAATATACCAAGACTGATGTCAAAAAGTGTACTGACTATGTTTTCTTCTAGAAGTTTCAAGGTTTCAGGTCTTACATTCAAGTCTTTAATCCATTTTGTGTTAATTTTTGTGTATGGTGTAAGATAGTGGTCTACTTTCATTCCTTTGCATGTGGCTGTCCAGTTTCCCCAACACCATTTCTCCCTTGTATGTTCTTGGCTCCCTTGTTGAAAATTAGCTGTCTGTAGATGTGTGGGTTTATTTCTGGGCCCTAGATTCTGTTCCATTGATCTGTATGTCTGTTTTTGTGCCAGTACCATTCTGTTTTGGTTACTATAGCTTTGTAGTATATTTTGAAATCAAGGAATGTGATACCTCCAGCTTTGAGCTTTTTTTTCTCAGGGTTCCTTTGGCTATTTGGAGTCTTTTGTTATTCCATATAAATTTTAGGATTCTTTGTTCTATTTCTGTGAAAAATGTTGTTGGAACTTTGATAAGGATTGCATTGAATCTGTAGATTGCTTTAGGAAGTATGGACATTTTAATTATGTTAATTCTTCCAATCCAAGAGCACAGAATATCTTTCCATTTCTTTGTGTCTTCCTCAATTTCTTTCAACAATGTTTTATAGTTTTCAGTGTACAGATCTTTCACTTCTTTGGTTGAGTTTATTCCTAGGTATTTTATTCTTTTTGTTGCAATTGTAAATGGGATTGTGTTCTTAATTTCTCTTTCTGTTACTTTGTAGAGATGCAGCTGGTTTTTGTATGTTGATTTTGTATCCTGCAACTTTACCATACTCATTTATTATTTCCAAAAGCTTTTTTGGTGGATTCTTTAGGGTTTTCTATATAAAATCACATCATCTGCAAATAGTGACAGTTTCACTTCTTTTCCACTTTGGATCCCTTTTATTTCTTTTTCTTGCTTAATTGCTCTGGCTAGGACTTCCAATACTATGTTAAATGAGAGTGGTGACAGTGGGCATCCTTGTCTGGTTCCTGTTCTTAGAGGCACAGCTTTCAGTTTTTCTCCATTAAGAATGATAGTAGCTGTGGGTTTGTCACATATGCCCTTTATCATGCTGAGGTACTTCCCTTCTATACTCATTTTATTCAGAGTTTTTATCATAAAACTATGCTGTATCTTGTCAAATGTTTTCTCTGCATCTATTGAGATGATCATGTGATTTTTATTCTTCATTTTGTTAATGTGGGGTATCACGTTGATTGATTTGCAGATGTTGAACCATTCCTGCACTCCTGGAATGAAGCCCACTTGATCATGATGTATGATCTTTTTAATGTATTATTGTATTTGACTTGCTAGTATTTTATTGAGGATTCTTGCATCAATGTTCATCAGTGATATTGGCCTGTAATTTTCTTTTTTTTATGTTGTCCTTGTCTGGTTTTGGTATCAGGGTAAGGTTGGCTTTGTAGAATGAGTTAGGAAGCTTCCCCTCCTCTTCAATTTTTTGGAAGAGATTGAGAAGGATAGGTATTAAGCCTTCTGTGAATGTTTGGTAGAATTCACCAGGGGAGCCATCCAATCCTGGACTTTTATTTTTTAGGAGGTTTTTGATTACTGTTTTGACTTCCTTACTGGTGATCGGTCTATTCAAATTCTCTATTTCTTCTTGATTCAGTTTTGGAAGGTTGTATGAGTCTAAGAATGTATCAATTTCTTCCAGATTATCCAGTTGTTGGCATATAGCTTTTTGTAGTATTCTCTTATAATCTTTTGTATTTCTGAAGTGTCCATTGTAATTTATCCTCTTTCATTTCTTTTTTTTCCCCCAAATCCCCCCAGTACCTAGTTGCATATTTTAGTTGTGGGTCCTTCTAGTTGTGGCATGTGGGACGCCACCTCAGCTTGGCCTGATGAGTGGTAGCATGTCCGTGCCCAGGATCCAAACTGGTGAAACCCTGGGTTGCTGAAGCGGAGCTCCTGAACTTAACCACTTGGCCATGGGGCCGGCCCCTACCCTTTTTCACTTCTGATGTTATTTATTTGAGCCTTCTCTCTTTTTTTCTTGGTGAGTCTAGCTAAAGGTTTGTCAGTTTTGTTTATCTTTTCAAAGAATCAGCTCTTGGTTTCATTGATTTTTTCTATTTTTTAAGTCTCCATTTCATTTATTTCTGCTCTGATTTTTTATTATTTCCTTCCTTCTGCTGATTTAGGGCTTTATTTGCTCTTCTTTTTCTAGTTACTTTAGGTATACTGTTAGATTGTTTATTTGAAATTTTTCTTGTTTGTTGAGATAGGTCTGTATTGCTAAAAACTTCCATCTTAGAACTGCTTTTGCTGTATCCCATAGATTTTGGCATGTCATATTTTCATTTTCATTTGTCTCCAAGTATTTTGTGATTTCTCCTTTGATTTCTTCATTGACCCAATCATTGTTCAGTAGCATTTTGTTCAGTCTCGACAATTTTTTGGCTGTTCTGATTTTCTTTCTGTAGTTGATTTCTTGTTTCATACTGTTGAGGTCAGAAAAGATGCTTGGTTTTATTTGAATCTTTTAAAATTTATTGAGACTTGTTTTGTGGCCTAATATGTGATCAATCCTGGAGAATGTTCCACCATTTGAAAATAATGTGTATTCTGCAGTTTTTGGATGGAATGTTCTGTATATCTACTAAGTCCATCTGGTCTAATGTGTCATTTAAGGCAAATGTTTGTTTATTGATCTTATGTTTGGATGATCTATCCATTGGTGTAAGTGGAGTGTTAAAGTCCCCTACTATTATTGTGTTACTGTCTATTTCTCCTTTTATGTCTGTTAATAATTGCTTTATATATTTATGTGCTCCTATGTTGGGCGCATAGATATTTACAAGTATTGTATACTCTTGTTGGATTGTTCCCTTTATTGTTATGTGGTGCCCTTCTTTGTCTCTTGTTACAGTTTTTGTTTTAAAGTCTGTTTAGTCTGATGTAAGAGTTGCTACCCCAGTTTTCTTTTCATCGCCATTTGCATGGAGTATTTTTTTCCACCCCTTTACTTTCAGTTTGTGAGTGTCTTTAGGTCTGAGGTGTGTATCCTGTATGCAGCATATATGTGGGTCTTGTTTTTTTATCCAATCAGCCACCCTATGCCTTTTGATTGGAGCAATTAGTCCATTGACATTTAAAGTAGCTATTGATGAGTATGTACTTATGGCCATTTTGTTACTTTTTTTCCTGGATGTTTTAGTAGCTCTTCTCTGTTCCTTTCTTTTTCTCTTCCTCTCTTCCCTTGTGGTTTGATGGCTATCTTTAGTATTATGTTTGGGTTCCTCTCTCTTAATTTTTTGCATATTTATTATAGGGTTCTGATTTGTGATTACCTTGAGGTTCATATATAATGTATGTATATAGCAATCTATATTAAGTTGATGGTCTCTTCAGTTTGACTTCTGTCTAAAAGCTCTTCTCTTTTACTCCCCTCCTGTCATATTTTATGTTTTTGATATTATATCTAACCCCTTTTTGTGTGTGTGTATATACATTACCTTCTTATCATGGAAACAGATAATTTTAGTACTTTTGTCTTTTGACCTTCATATTGTCTTCATAGTTGGTTGATCTGCTACCTTTACTGTATTTTTGCCTTTACCAGTGATTTTATTACATTTTTAAAAATAATTGTCTTATTCCTATTTGTGGTCTTCTCTTAAAGAAGTCCCTTTGCATTTATTATAAAAGTGGTTTCTTGGTGATAAACTCCTTTAATTTTTGCTTGTCTGGGAAACTCTTTATCTCTCCTTCCATTCTGAATGATAACATTGCTGGGTAGAGTATTCTTGGCTGTAGGTTTTTTCCTTTCAGGACTTTAAATATATCATGCCACTCTCTTCTAGCCTGTAAGGTTTCTGCTGAGAAGTCAGCTGATAGCCTTATGGGGTTTCCTTTGTATGTCACTTGTTGCCTTTCTCTTGTGGCTTTTAGGATTCACTCTTTATCTTTAATTCTTAACATTTTAAGTATATTGTATCTTCTTGTGGGCTTCTTTGGGTTTATCTTGGTTGGTGCTCTCTGTGCTTCCTGTAACTGGATGTTTGTTTCCTTCTGTAGGTTAGGAAAGTTTTCAGCTATTGTTTCTTCAAATAGATTCTCTCTCCTGTTGTCTCTCTCTTCTCCTTCTGAGACAGCTATAATATGGATGTTAGTCTGCTTGATGTTGTCCCAGAGGCCCCTTAGACTGTCCTCATTCTTTTTAATTCTTTTTCTTTTATCTGTTCAGCTTGGGTGATTTCCTGTAGTCTTTCATCCAGCTCACTGATTTGTTCTTCTGTATCATCTACTCTGCTATTGACAACTTTTAGTGAACTTTTCATTTCCAGTATTATATTCTTCATTTCTGATTGGTTCTTTTTTATACTTTCCAATTCTTTGTTGACACTTTCACTGAGTTCATCCATTCTTCCCCCAAGATCAGTGAGCATCCTTATGATTTTTTGCTTAAACTCTTTGTCAGGTAGATTGCTTATTCTGTCTCATTTAGTTCTTTGGGGTTTTGTCCTGGTCCATTACTTGGAATGTATTCCTTTGACTCCTCATTTACCTCTTTCCCTGTGCTTATATCTGTGTATTAGGTGGGTCAGCTATGTCTCCTGATCTTGGAGGGTTGACCTTATGTAAGAGATGCCTTACGAGGCCCAGCAGTGTGCTTCCTTCTTGTCACCAGTCCAAACGTTCCACAAGTGACACTTGTGTGGGCTGTGTCCTTCTGCTGTGGCAGAGTTGCTTTTGCTGCAGGTGCCCAGGGAGGCTAGACTGTCCCCCTGGCTGGCTACTTGTAATGCTCAGCTGCATGTGGCTGCTTTGGACCGTTCAGTCACTTTATCATGCATGGGGAGCCTCAGCACAGTTGGCTGCAAGGGTGAATAGCACACTCCTGTTGCAGTTTTCCTGTTAAGTGAGTAGGCCTCCAGTGTGATTGGTTGCTGGGCTCACAGGGCTTACAATTGCTGTAGGTCTCCACCCTACAAGGCTCCTGTCAGTGCTCTCAGGATTGCAGCTGATTGGAGCTGGCCCCAAGCTCAGGAGTATCCAGTTGTTTCGGGCTTTGGAAGGTGGGGCTGATCCCCTATGTGGCTGTTTGAGAAGCACAAGTCTTCTGAAGCTGACAAGCCCCACCACCTGCAGGTGGGCCACACACACTGTCAACACAGTCTTGCCCCATGTGTGAACCCTGAACCCCTGAAGCAGAGCCAGTCATCCCACTGCAGAGGCCCCACACACTCCACTAATGTCCCACGCACTCCACCCACTCCTTGCATGCTCCCTGCCCTAAAGAGGTGGACCCACTTGCCCAGCCTCAGAGGATCTAGGCACCCAGCCTATGCAGGCCCACAAGTTGCCCAAGGGCTTGTTGTTGGGTGAGGCTAGTCCCTATGCAGGCTGCCTGCCTTGCCTGAGCTGGATTAAATAGGTAGTCTGGTAGGGGGGCAGACCCTGGGCTAACAGGCAAGGGGAAGAACTCCTATGGAATCTGCCAGCATCTGTATCAGCATGCCTGTATGAGGTCAACAATAATGGTTGCCACCAACATCTCCATCCCTGGAGAAATCTCACCTCTCACTGAGATGCACCCAGGGCCTGTCAGATGAGTGTCTTCACCAAAGGACTTTGTGCCTTTCTTTCTAGTGATTTTAGTTTGCTTTCTGAAATGGGTGAATTTGTGTGTGGGCTGTTTAAGAGCCAGCTTTTTTCCCCTTATTTCACCTAGCTTTTCTAGGGGTATTCCCCATTGTTGTTAGTAGCCAGCAAAGCCAGATATTATGATACTTGTCTCAGTTGTGCTGAGTCCAAAGGATGATATAGCAGTAATGCTCCCCCGTTCAGGTCCCCTACTCCTCCAGGGAAGGCTGCGTACCTTAGGACTGCTCCTGGCTGGCCATGAAGTACCATGGTTTGCAAAGGTGGCTTTCTTTCTCTCCAGAAAGGAATCTCTGCCTCTTCCACCTCAGTCAGGACTGTTCCTTGGCGGGGGTTCTCTTTATCCAGTTTTCAGTTCTCTCTCATGGGTAATTGTTCCCAGAGTAGTTGTAAGTTTGTTGTGTCCATAGGAGGAGGTGAGTTCAGAGTCTGCCTACGTTACCATCTATATTTTGTCTCTCCTGGAATGGAATATTATTGCCTGCTGATAGTGAAATCAAGTCTATGCTGCAAAGAAAGAGCTTCAGTAAGTTTTGAAAAATAATCCTAAGGCAAGAGCGGGGCAGGGGGAGGATGGGGAATGGGGAAGGAAAAATGAGTGAAAAGAGTGAGGAACTTAAGACATGGCGGGTAGAGAGAAGGGGTAGAGCCTGAGGGGGGTGGAGACTTTAATCTCCCTAGGAAAGCCCCCTGAGCCCTCCTGTGTTTGGGGGGGAGACTCTGGGGCTGGGGTTTGGCTCCTCTCCCCATTGATATTAGTTTTGGGATCAACTCCTCTACGAGAAAGGAAGAGAGATTAAATAAGTTTTCTTTCCACGTAGTAGGAAGTAAGTTATGCTCTCTCTTGCAATCCATCTATCCTCATTCTCTTCCTTTTGAGAAAAAGATATAGCATAATGTATTCAAGATAACCTGTTTTGTGGAATCCTTGAGGTGGAAGGTATCCATAGCAATAGCTGTGGAATGTTGGGAAAACTATTAGAGTAGAGTCAAACTGCTTTAGATTTGAGTCTGGGGCCTTCGTTGGCTGGGTGGTCTTGAGTAAATGGATGGACCTCCTCTGTCTTCATCACCCTTGCCTGTAAGAAGAGTATAACACTGGCTTTTTATTTTTGTTGTGAGGCATTATGGTCTGAATTGTGTCCCCCCAAAATCATATTTTGAAGCCCTGACCCCCAATACCTCAGAATGTGACTATATTTGGAGATTGTTGCTGTTGTTAGTGCCATGGATTGATTCTGACTCCTAGTGACCCTGTGCACAGCAGAGCAGAAGCCTGCCCAGTCTTTTTGCACCATCCTCTCACCTTCTGTTGCTCTATCAGACAATGCTCCACAGCTATTCACAGGGCTTTCATGGCCAATTTTTTCAGAAGTGGGTAGCCAGGTCCTTCTTCCTTGTCTGTCTTATTCTGGAAGCTCTGCTGAAACCTGTCCAACGTGGATGACCCTGCTGGTATTTGAAATACTGGTGGCACAGCTGTCAGCATTACAGCAACATGCAGCTGCTATGATATGACAACCGATGCATGGGTGGTGTGGTTCCCTGACCAGAAATGAACCCAGGCTGTGGTAGTGAGAGGGCTGGATCTTAACCACTAGATCATCAGGGCTGGCTGTATTTGAAGATAGGGCCTTTAAAGAGACAATTAAGTTAAAATGGGGTTGTTAGTGTGGTCCTAAATCCAATATGACTGGTGACCTTATAAAAAGAGGAGATTATAACATGGAGAGAGAGCTACCAGACACTCGCACACACAGAAGAACGACCTTGTGAGGACACAGCAAGAAGGTGGCCACCTGCAAGCCAAGGAGAGAGGCCTCAGAAGAAACCAACTCTGCCGACACCTTGATCTCGTACTTGGTCTCTAGAGATGAGAAAACAGATCTCTGTCATTTAATCTAGCCAGTCTGTGGTATTCTGTTACGGCGGCCCTAGCGAACCAATATACAAGAGAATGTGGAAACTAACAAAATGGTATGCTTTACCTGCCTCCAAATGCTTGTTTCCTTAAGTTGCATTAATAGAAGCAAATTATTTAAAACACAGGATGTGCCAGTCCTGTCGTATGCTGGTCAGAACCCACGGAGTAAAAGTAGAGTGCCTTCGTGGAGACAAACTTTGATTGTTGGGGATGGATGGCCACTGAGAAACTGGGTCACATACAGAGAAAGGCTATAAGGCCAATGAGGGGGTCTAGGAATTGCCACGCTGACGGACGTAGCTAAGTTTAACCCAGAGAAAGGAAGGTTGAAGAGGACATGAAGCCATCTCCAGATAGATGAAGTGCTCTCTGAAGAAGAATTCAGTTTAGCTGTGCGGGTCCAGAGGGGACGGCCGGAACCAGCGGGAACCAGTTGCCTTCAGTTCAATATAAGGAAGGCTTTTTGAAGAGAGCCCAATATAACAGGCTTCCTCAAGAAGTATTCGATGAGGCTGGATGAACACTTCTTAGAAATGTCAGGAGGGGACTCAAGCATAGAATCGTGTTTGGACCAGATAAACTCAGACGTTCCTCTCAATTCCGATAATCGCCGTACAAATGGATTGTACTCCAGCGTAAGAACAGGTTTCAATGGTACTTAGATATATCTCTTATGATTGTAAAAACATGGACATGGCCAACAAACATGTTTGAGCTTTGTTGATTTGCTGGCTTATTGGAAAAGCTTTAGATATTCTGTGAGAAAAAAATGCAATAAATATTTAAACAGTAGAGTTTGGTCATAGCACCTTGGAAATGTGGAAGGCTGCCCAACTGAGATTTTGAGGCCCCAAAGTATAAGCTTTAGCAGGAATGAACTGGTGTTAGTCAAAATGTTAAACTTTTTCTGTGCAAAGCTGTCATCTCAATTTTACTGAGTATAAATAAATAAATATACGGAGCTGGATTTATCTAGTAAAAGCTAATCCAGCCTAAAGAATTTGTTAAAATTACTCCCAGTAAGAGTCGACACAGTAAAAGCTGTAATTTCCTGACTACCATCAGTATGGGAAATTTTGGGAAAGCCAAGGATGATTTGGTGGCGCTATCAGAAACATGGTTTTCATATCCACAAATTGCTACAGAATAACGGGGTGCCAGTGGTTCTGAAGTGCTGCCTACCGGTACCACCTCATTAGCTCACACCCCTTAACTACAGTGGCTGGAACGCTGGCCCTCGGAGTCAGGCAGGCTGAGGAAGGCCAGCCAATCTTGCGCAGGCACAGCGGACGGCCAGAGCCAGTGGGGAGCGAGAATCGCACCCGCTATGGGGCGAGCTCGGCACGAAAAATCGCACAGGCAGCACCAATCAAGCGAACTCTCTCGACTGGGGGCTGGCAGAGCAGACCCCCTCGACTCCGTTGGGTTCCCATCCACGGCCCCAAAAGCCTCCCCGCTTCTCGGTACCCAACCTTGGGCAGAGGCACAGATCCCCCTACAGCTCCCCCCAGCAGGGCGCCCCCTGGGCGGAGGTTCGGAGGGACCAGCGCACCCCCAAGACAGGCTGAGTCCTCGCGCACAACGCCTGCTGCTCGCAAAAGGCAAAAACCAGGGGAGTGATGGAGAGGCAAGAGCGTCGTTCGGGCTCCAAGGGGACACGCACAGCCTTGGCTTGCAAGGGGTAACGCAGGAAAATAACAGCCTTTAGCAATTGCCCGCCCCTCGCCCCGCCCAAGTTAAGCCTGTTGGCATTGAGGGCCCGGGGGTGGGGACCGCCGCGCTGCGCACTCTTGACCCGGGGCTTGGAGCTCCCCCCGCAGCAGCAGCCTAAAGCCGAGCGCCCTCCCGCGCCGCGCCGCGCGCCGGGGACACCAGAGGCCGCGTGGAGCCTGCGCCGGGCCCCGGGCTCGCGCGCAGCCCAGGCGGGGACGGCCGTCAGGCGCCAGGGAAGGGGCGACCGGCCCCAAGCGCCATGCGGGTGCCAGAGCGGCCGCCCGGCGCCTCGCGCCCCGACAGGTGCAGGCGCGCGGGCTTCCCATTGGTCGCGGCGGCGGCGGGCCCCTGCCCCTCCCCGCCCTCGCCGGGCCCCTTCCCCAGCCGCGGCGCCCGCTCGCTCGGCGGAGGCGCGTGCCCGCGTGCGCGCCCGGCCGCGCGCCTCCGCCCCGCCCCCGCCACCCCCGTGTCTCCGCGCCGCCGCCGCCGCGCGCTCCGAGCTCAGGTAGTGGGCGCGCGGGCGCCTCCTCGGGGGCGCGCGGCCGGGCTGCTGTCCTCCCCCCAGCCCGCGCCCGTCCGCTCCGGGAGCCTGGGGAGGGAGAGCGCGGGCGGGGGGAGCTGGAGCCGGGCGCCGCCGCCGCCGCCGAGGCTTCCGTCTCGCTCGCTCGCTCGCGCAGCGGCGGCAGCAGAGGTCGCGCACAGATGCGGGTTAGACTGGCGGGGGGAGGAGGCGGAGGAGGGAAGGAAGCTGCATGCATGAGACCCACAGGTAAGACAGAGAACCCCGGAAGGGGCTTTCCACCCCGGGGAGGCGCGCGCAGGCGGAGGAGGGGAGTTGGTGCTCGGTTCTACTCCCCAAGGGAGGAATTTTTGGACAGCGCAGAGAAACCTCACTGGGGGCAATAGGACCCATCCCGATCCTGGGGAAAACCGGAGAAGTAGCTGGGGGCATCCGGTGCCACATCGTGAGATTCCTGAGAGTGGAATGAATGTATAGGCCCAGGGAAAAGTGTTTTTTCAGCCCGGAGACGCTGGAATGCTTTAGACTTTCCTGTCGTGGTCACAGCCGCTGAATCCCCAGGACCGGCGCAGAGCCAGTGTGCGCTAACCCCTGCCCTCCCTCCCCTCCTCCATCCCTCCCGCACGCGCAGCATCCCGCGGCGGCTGTTACTCAGTGTACCCCGCGCTGGGGGGAAACGGGGGGATCTCGGCGTGGGAAAGGGGGCGGGGGCCGCCCGGGGGAGGGACAAGGATGGAGCCGGGGAAGCCGAGGCTCCCGGTCCCAGGGCGGAGGAGGGGGAGCGTGGCCCCCGGAACCCCAGCAGCCTGGGGTATTGTCGTGTTCGCTCCTGGTTGCAGACTCTTGCAAGCCGGATGCCCTCTGTGGATGAAAGATGTATCATGGAATGAACCCGAGCAATGGAGATGGATTTCTAGAGCAGCAGCAACAGCAGCAGCAGCCTCAGTCCCCCCAGAGACTCTTGGCCGTGATCCTGTGGTTTCAGCTGGCGCTGTGCTTCGGCCCTGCACAGCTCACGGGTGGTGAGTGACCCCGCTGTCGCCGGGAGGGGGCACGGACGGCACGGAGGGGGAGCCTGGCTGGCCGGACAGCCCTGTCGCTCCCTGGTACACGCAGACTTCTGGGGTACCCAAGGACCTGAGGAGCCCCTGTGTCCCAGCCTAAGACCACTCGTCTTCAAAACCCCTGGAGTTCCCAGAAAATTCTTCTGTGGAGCCCACACAGATTCACACACCCACATTCTGTCTGGAGCTTCCCACCAGCTGCCCAGCCTGGCTTCTCTGAAGGAAAAACAATAAGCTTGGCCCATTATTCTTACTTTGGCAGAGAGAGTGAGAGAGTGAGAGAAAAGTGGCGAATTCGTGGTTAAAATGTGTTTGTGGAACTTTGACCCTTGTCTATGCCCTTAGTAGCCAGAGGTCAGGTTTCAGCCTCTGGAATTAGGCCAGGGTTGCAAGGACCATCTTAGTGAATAGGAAAGGTCTGAAAGCCTGGCCAGACTGGCTGCAGGACAGGTCTATTTGAAAGTTAACTTTCTCTTTCCCTGGGAGGCGGTGTGTTCAGGCATGTCTGTGCATGTTGGGAGTAGGGAGGGGAGGTGGAGATTCTCCTTAAGATGTGTTTCTGGAGCACTGCTTGGCTTACCCAGCTCCGATTTACAGGGGGAGTAAAGTCAAGTGCTTTTCTGTGAAGTGGAAGTTAGCTGAGATAAGATGGAAAGCCCTTCTCTCCATAGGTGGCTAGTCTATAACATCTTTGGGTCTAGCGGCGGGGGCTAGCTTTCAGTTGTGGTAGAGGAAGACAGATGGAGCTCCTCGGAGCCTCAGAGTTCCTCTGCCTCCACTGCTCGTGGCTGTCCATCACTGCTGCCCCTTCCAGATTCTCTATGAGAGCTTGCCTGTGTGGACGAGTTAAAAGGACAGAATCGTGTTTCTGGAGCTGAAATACTGTTGGTATGTAAATAAATTATAATTGGTGGGAAAATAGGTATTGATTGATGTAAATAAACCATTTCAGCGTTTTAAAATATTGCTGTTTCAGAGAATGCAGAGATGAAGATGGAAAAAAAATGAGTGAAAAATTAGCAAAAGTGGGGGAGGGGAATAGCAAGTTGGGCTTTAACACAGAGTAATCAATAACTCGGGGCGTTCCACTTAGAGATCTGAAAGATGCTGAGAGTATAAAGGAGCTTCTGTGATGTGCCTGTCGATCAGAATTAGAGAGAAAATGCTGATGTTTTGCTTTGGTTGGGGACCCAGTTTGGGTTTTGGTTTTTGACAAGGGGTAAATTTTTTGGTGCTCTTATTTTTATAGAAATATCTCTTGAGGCAGGTTTCCTTTTAGAGGACAAGGTCAAATGGGATGCCAGGCCAGCCCCTGGGTGGCCTGCCAGGGCTCTGGTCATAGCCTGACCATAGACATTAGCTCCAATTCGCGGGTGGTTGAGAACAGGTGGGCAGGACAGCTTGAGTGGGGCTGGCTCAGTCCTTCTCTCTTCTCTTCTCTTGACTCCAGTTCTAGGCTTCATTCCCTCAAACCAGGTCCATGTGATTTTCCATCTTCTTGGTCCCTTTCTCTATCGTAGGTGACAGATTAATCAGGGCACATCTACGTGTGTCTTGACTCTTGGTATTGGCAGTGTGAGGTCTGGGCACAGCCTGGATTTGAAGGCTGTGCTCTTGTTTCTGCTGTTGATGTTTACAGAGCATCCTCCTCAAGGATCTCAGAGCTCAGTGCACAGCACGGCCCCCTCAGTCTCACAGCAGTCACCCGTGTGGTGGTACCACATGTCTTTTATCCCTCTTTTCCGAGGGGAGAGGATGTCAAGCAAAAAGCTCCAGAGCCTTGAAGAAGAAGGTGGGAGTAAGCATTGCTGGTCACTTCGCAGCTTCAGAGCTCTTCTTTTTTAGCTCCTCATCTGCTGCAGAAGGCTAGCCATTGGCTTTGTTTCGTCTTGAACTCCTGGGGGCTGCGAGTGTGATTTCTGCAAGAATATGTAGCCTTTCAGAATTCCCCTGTGAATCAACAGTTTGGGTGGAGAAGGGCGGTGGGGGTTTGTTCTTTGGAGTTCGCTGTACAGAGATTTCTTTCTTAGTGAAGAAACCCACGTGGAGGCTCCAGGATAATAATAAAAGAAAATTTATGTTAATTCTAGACCAGGGCTTCTAAAACTTTAATGTGCATATGAATCACCTGGGATCTTTGGTGTGGGATGGGGCCTGAGAGTCTGCATTTCCAACAAGCTTCCAGGTGATGCAGTGGCTTCTGGTCCAAGGACCATACTTTGATTAGTAATGCTTTAGACTAAGGCATTCCGTAAAGGAAGTTGGTTCTGACTCCAGACTTTCTGCCATCACTCTCAATTACCCAATGCAAATGGCCTATGAGGGAGATAAGTCTCAGTATCTAATCTTTAGGTGATTCACGGAGCTGAAAATCAGCTCTCAGAGAGTGCCTTATTTTTTTTCCTCCGCAAAAAAGGTGCGTATTTAATAGACACTGTTCTGAAATGTGGATTTTCATTTTTGATTGCTTTCAGTGGAAAAGGAACACCACAATGGCAAGATATAATAGCCTCAGCTAGAGGAAAAAAGCGTGTGCCCAATACAAGTGTTATAGAAAAAGCCGCACTAGAAAGGGAGAGATGATCAGATGAAGAAAAGGGGGGAAAGAGAACTCTATCAAAAACGAAATGCTTTGTCCTAGAACGGCAGAGATTCAGTGCAGTTCTTTGAGCCCTGGGAGAGCTTTCATGGGCCTGAGTTGGCCAGAGGTGACTTTTGGATGGCTGTTTATACAGGTTGTCTTTTGTAAATTAGGGAGAAGGGCCCTCACTGGGGGCCAGTAAGACCAAATACCCTGAGAGGACGAACACCAGCTTCATAGGGAGACGCAGGACCCTGCTGTTCCAGAATCGCGTGGAGCACGGCCTCGGCTGCTTCTCTTTCTCTCCATCCCTGTAAGAGTTAGCAGACACCTGCTGGGTATTTGACGGCTGCTCAGAGTGGTCCACCCAGGCTTAGAGGAAGACAGCTAAGAGTTTGCTCTGTAAGTTGGTCCTTAAAGGTGAACTTGAATCCCGGTCCCAGGGCAGAGGAGGGGGAGTGTGGACCCCGGAACCCCAGCAGCCTGGGGTATTGTCGTGTTCGCTCCTGGTTGCAGACTGTGTTCTCAGGAACACAGGCCAAGCTCTGCTACTTGATGGCTTTGGGGCCTTGGGCCTTGGAAGCCTCAGTTTCCTTAGCCGTAAAATGAGGATGCTGCCACCTACCTTAAGGGGTTGGTGTGAGGGATGGAAATCATGTGGTAGTCACTGGGTAAATGTGGATAGTAATAGTGAGTTTGGGGCTAAGACAATGCAGTAATCGTCTGGGCCTTTGCTTTATTTATTCAATAAAGATTTGAGTGACTTTCCCCACCCTGTGCCAAACACTGTTGTGTGTGATATTCTTTTTTTTTTTTTTCTTGAGGAAGATTACCCCTGAGCTAACATCTGCTGCCAATCCTCCTCTTTTTGCTGAGGAAGTCTGGCCCTGAGCTAACATCCATGCCCATCCTCCTCTACTTTATATGTGGGACGCCTACCACTGCATGGCTTGCCAAGTGATGCCATGTCCGCACCCGGGATCCGAACTGGCAAACCGCGGGCCGTTGAGGCGGAATGTGCAAAATTAACTGCTGTGCCACTGGGCTGGCCCCTATGATATTCTTTTTACGTAGAAGAACCTTCTTGTACTCTCTATTCTTTTGCCTAATGAACAAATTTCTCTTCAAGACTCAACTTAAAATGCCATCATCTCTGTCATATTTCCCTGGTCACTAAGCTCTCCCCTCCCCTGGTTTCCCACTGTGCTGAGTCCAGCTCTCTATCATAACATCGTTCTTATCCACTAGACCATAAGCCCATTGAAGGCAAGAACCTTGACTTTATTCATTTTCATGTCCCAGGCACCCCGCACAGCACGTAACACACAGTAGATGCTCAGCTGATGTTGGTTGACAGCAGGAAAAAAGATTCTCAGGTTGCTGCCAAACCATTTAGAAAGTAGTTACCAGGGGTGTGTCACAGAAGTGAAGAGTTTGCTGGCAGTTGAGGCTGCTTCCATTCGGAGGTGGTCTAGGAGGTTGAAGGAAACATCAGGAGAGGCTCTAGAGAAGACGTGGCACTTAGGATGGCATCTGAGGGAGGGGGCGAGTGGAGCACCCCCGGGCGGTGAGACATCTTGTGCAAAGGTGTGGAGGTGGTTACATGATGGGACTGTTCAGGGAGCAGAGAACATTCTGGTTAATCTAAAGCATAGTGTACCTGCAGGGATGCAGGAGAGGAAAGAGGACAAAGAGGTTGGAACCCTATCATAAGTGTCCTCGGAGGCCCCAGTGAGGATTCTGAGTGTCGCATAGCAGGCAGTGGGGACCCACTGCAGGGTTTAGAACAGGAACATAATGTCATCTGAGCTGTGCCCTGTTTCTTCTCTCTGCTTCCAAGCCTCTGACCTGGGGCACTCCCAATCTGGTGCCCTCTCTGCACATTAAGAGTTATGGCACTCCTGTGGTTGAATTAAGCCCCTTGAGGTCTTGTTTGGGCCATGTGGCCGTAGCACTGGGCTGTGTGCCAGCAAGGCAGGAACAGATACCTTCTGACTGGCTCACTGATTTGGAGATGCCGGTCTCTTGGAGTTTTATTGGGAAAGATTTCTTACTAGGTCGAGTGTAAGCTTTTCATGCAATGTTATGTCTAATAGCCATGATTTCCAGTGGCACTTAATCTGTAAACAAAAGTCCCAACTCCTCAAACTCTAAAGTATGTTTCTTCAACAAAAAGCCACCTTAATATAAGCAACATGGACGCTCTTTCGATTCATCCCCGAGGTGAAATCTGAAAGCTTTTGGAGACACGAGAAGGATTTCATCCAGCAAGTAGCAAATCTCTCCTCTCAGGGGTCTGAAGTGGTGAGTCAGAGAGAATCACTGGTTCCTTAATCCCTGAGAGTAACAAAGAGTGTAGGTGAAGATCTCACTCCAGTAAATACCGATTAGATAAGTGAAGAACAGCACCCACATTATCCTGTTCCTAGTGTCAGAGGCATATTTCAGAAGCTTCCAAGAGGCCAAGGAGACTTGCCCTTAGTTAGAAAGCTCTGGTGCAGCAGGAGCGCCCCACATTCTTTATAGGGCTGACAGATCAAGTTCAGCCTCTGCCATTGCACAGCTGTGTGCGCTGGGCAAGTTGTGTAACTTTCCTTGGCTCACTTCCTTCCGTATCACTGACGTTCTTTGACTCTGTGATTATAGGAATTTGATGGGTTCTGGTGGGTAAAGCCGGCTCTCTTTTTTCCATCTATCCGTCCATCTTTTGCTTTGACTGTCTGTTGTCTGCCCTGGGGATATGCAGATAAGAGGATGCAATCCTTGCTCCAGAGGAAACATACAAGTAAGGGTTGGTTTCTTCTCAAAAGTTTAAATGCAAAGGGCTTGCATAAAATCACAGTTGCGTCATGTAACGACAGGATGCGTTCTGAGAAATGCGTTGTTAGGTGATATCATCATTGTGCGAACATCATAGAATGCACTTACACAAACCTGGGTGGTGTAGCCTACTCTACACCTGGGCTACGTGGTACTAATCTTCTGGGACCACCATCCTATACGTTGTCTGTCACTGGGAGAAATGTCGTTGTGTGGTGCACGACTGTATTTGTTTTGTACATAAATTTTTAATTCAGTTTAAAACGTAGTGTTATTTATTGATACCGATGAGAAAGGTGATTTTCCCAGACTTCTCTTTTTCCTTGTCTTATTTTGCAGGTTCATTTGGTGTTTGACAATTGAAATAATCACACATAGCAACAGTATGTCTAAATAGGTCATTGGGATCATTGCCTCTGAATTGAGGGAAAGAAAGGGGCAGAAAGATAAATTTTCTAATTTGTTTAAAACAGTGGCATTTCACCAAGACCAACCATACCACTTGGGACAGATACATCAGATGTATATGCTCATGTATCATATACAACATTTTATCCGTTTATTGGTCCATTCTCACAAGAACAAGGAGTTCAACTATTGCTAAGCATGGAAGGTTGGAAAAAGATGGGAGCGAGTTTAAAACTGGCCAACAGCTGAGTGATCGATAAAGGTTTGCAAATTGTTAAGATTAGTAATCGCAGACCTTTAGAGAGTGTTCACTCTGTGCCAACGCTGTTCTCCACTGACGTACATTAACTCATTTAATCCTCACAACAACTGTATGAGCCAGGTACTATTATTTTTCCTGATTTTGTAGAAGAGGAAACTGAGGGATAGAAAGATTAAGCAACTTGTTCAGTGTCAGCTGGCTAGAAAGTGAGGTACGGTGACCCAGATTATCTTTCTAATTATAAATTTTCTCTTAAGCATGGAAATCCCAATCTCTAAATGCCTCTTTTTTTTTTTCGCTTTTTCTTATATTTCAACCCCAATATTTCTCTTTAAGCCACAGTTATCAAGGATTCTGGATCCTTAGCCCTCCCTGCCCTGATATAAGGGGATTCTTTTGTGTTGTGACCAAAAAGCAGAACACATACAAGCAATCAATAACAACAACAACACAGTGCCACCACTCAAGGCACAGGAGGCCAGAGAGCCTGAACCTGCAGCTCCTGATGGAGAAAGGGCAGGGCCAGAAACCCTTCAACCTTCCAGGCTGGGTTTTATCTCAATTCCCGGCTCTCTGTGGCCGTCAGAGGATGGTGGTCAGAATGGGACATGCTCTGACTCCTACCTGCTCTGAGGAGCAAAGAGGAATAAATGATTGGCTGCTCCCTGGGACCCTCTGCTAGTGACTGTCACCACCATCCCCATCCCCTTCCGTTTATTGTTCCCAGTGTGATGGGGAGTGGTCCTTGTCCTTGTCCTTTGGTCAAGCATCAATAATAACTTTAGCGAATGTGTGCTTAGAGTGTTATAGTTTCCAAGGTGTTTTTACATCTATCACCATCTTTAGTTTTCTTAACAACCCAGTAAGCTAAGGAAGAGATTTTGATTTTTTCTCTCCTTTCTTTTTTAATTTGAAGAAATTCTCAAGGAGGTTGATCTCCGAAGGTCCCGCAAATAGTCAGACAAAGCCACAGTAGGAGCCAGACCTGTTGATCAAGACTTTCTGCTTTGTCACTTTTAAACCCATCTTCTCAGTTGTATGATGTAGATGATAATCTAGTTAGTATGTAACAAAAGATAAAAGAAAAATGATATCAGGATCATGAGCATGAGTAAAACTTCCCTCAAAAAGGTGAACTTTGAAGTAAGAATAAGATTTGATAATTTATGAGATCTGAGAGTTACTCTGCGAAAGCATCTTCAATGGGATGAGCCTAAGATGCTAAGTTTTAGGGAAGAATTTGGCCCAATATTTCTTCTTCGTTAAGAAAAATCTTGCTGTCCTACTACTCTAAGACAGAAGAAATTATCCACTCAAGAAGAAACACAGATAGAAGTAATTAAATGAGTTGCTCACAAACTGGAATTAAAAGTGCATTTTAAAATAGCTTCTTAATTGAGAGTATTGTAATTGCTTTATTAGTCTTAAACAAGGTAAACTGGGAACATCAGAGAAGTAAACAAAATAATTCTTGATATTGTTTGGGAATGACACTACACTTGGGAGCACCATGGTGGATGAGCCCCTGAGACTCCACTCTGGAATGAAGCCACATGCAGGCCCCAGCAGGGCAGGGAGCTGTGGGCAGATATGTGCGTGAGCTTGTTGACTGCGTGCTCCGTCTCTGGGAATGGATTTTTATTCTGAGAAGTGAGAGGAGTTGCAGAGCCCGGCATACTTGATCAATGATCGTTTCATCATTATCCCAATAAACTGAGCTTTGCAAGAGAGAGAATGAGTAAGGTTTTTTGGGAGTGAAAGTTCATCCTGGTTATCTCATGTTTCTGTTTGAAATTGGTGACTTTATCTCCTGGAATTACTAGCGTGGGAGTAGATCTAAGCAAGGAGGGTCACTCATGTACCCTATTCCTTTTTCTCAGTGTCACAAATACAAAAAGACCTTATTTCTTCAGCCTGATTGCATTTATCAAAGATATATGTAATTGAATTGGGTGGCCCAGTAGGAGGGAAGTTCTTTTAAGAAATAAATAAAATCCATGCTTACATGGGTTCTTCAGAATCTCTGTGTGGACCACGTTGTTACTGATGTAGCTGGTTTCCAAATTCGGATTCTCACTATGTAGAGGAGTCCTTTGGACTTCCCTAAACACACTCAGAAGATTCTGATTCTCTCCAGGTGAGAAACAACAGGCTCTGCTTGTTTTGTAGAAATTTGATAGGTTTAGAGGGTTATTCGTGTGAGAGGCTCTCAATTGTTCTATTAGACTGCTTCTGTTAACTAACTCTGTCTCAGTGTCAGAATCGCATCCAAGGATGCTTTTAATGGTTCTTTTTGGGGGACACATCTGCAAATTTAAGTGATAGCGTGACAGCATGTACTCGATGGCTGATTGGGTCCACCTCTGTGTTTAAATCCTACTTAAAATAGGGAAAGAATCTTTTAGAAACTTGCAGTTCCTCTACTGTGGAACAATCCAGTTCTGAATCTCTATGTGGCCTTTAAAGGGCTTGCCCAGATTTTTCCCTTTCGATTGTAAACGGGAGGCCAGATTTTTCCTCTCACCCTTCCGTTTACACCCTTGTTTTGTAGATAGGAGTTGCTTATTTGCTTTAATTATGGCTTGGTGGTTAGGTTTTAATTTCTTGAGGCAAAGAGCTGGAGAGGTATAGGATTCTTTAGAGAATACACAGGGACAGTTTTCCTTGCTACTGTCACCAACTGGCTGAGTGGCGGTAACCTAATTGCTGTCTCAGTTTCATTATCTGTGAAATGGACCATCTGTCTCCCGTGGTTGTTGGGAGAATCAAGTGCAGTAATAGGGGGAACTCTCATAGCCAGTTGAGATATCAACATTATCACCAACAAACTGGTAGTGAATGCTTGGTACACTCACTATGCTGGCGTTACCAAGAGTTTCCTTTGTCCTGAAGGGATATAGCATAACAAGTGCATAGTAATACCCAGTGTCACGGGCCGAGATAGATGTGTGGTAGAGAAATCACTGGGCAGTCCCTGACCCTTGGCCCCAATAGTCCCGTAGGACTCACTGTCATGGTATGGTATGGGAGGTCCTATAGTGGAGCCTCTGGGGAAGTGGGAGGAGCGGGGGAAGATGACCTTTGAGCTCAGTCTTGAACAATAAAATCATTTCCCAGGCAGAGAAGGTGTTGAGAGCTGCCTTTTTTCAGGAGAGAGAACAGCATAGGCAGAGCCTCAGAATGAGGAAGAACGCGTACTGAAGACAGGGAGTAGCTCCGGGCAGCCTAGTAAAGGGCATGTAGATTGAGAAGAGACAGGAGAAGAGGCTGGACAGGCAGGTTGGACCCACATGCCCAGCGAACTACAATGCTTAGGAATTTGAATGCTACGTTGTAGTCAACTGGGAGCCTAAAAAAGAGTCTTTAGGGGGCACAGCATGTTGGATCTTTGTTTTAGGAAGAAATCTTTAGCAATGTGGAAGATGTAGGAAAGATAGACCTTTGCCCATTATTTATTTGCATTTACCAGTGACTACGTGGAAGATACAGTTGGGGACAAAACAGAGCCTGTCCCCAGGGAACGTCTATTCTGGTGGCGGCCAGTTAGGGAACTCTTGCATTGGCCCCGAAGGGATATGATGAGGAGTAAATGCACGTAAAAGACGTGAAGAAGGAGTGTTGACTGGGGCCAGAGAGCCGGCTGGCTGTGGGGATGGAGGGGGAGGAAGAGGCGTTAGCGGCGTCTCCACAGTGGTCATTTGGAGGGAAGCTGATGAGTTCATTTCGGGTGAGGAGGCTTCGCTGCCTGCAGGACATCCGTTTGGGCACCATCTGTCCATCGGGCAGTTGGGAGCTCAGCTAGGTGCTCAGGAGAGGGACTCGAGCTGCAGATCTGTGAATCCTCCACATGGAGAGGGTTCTGGAGCTGTGGGAGGGGCTGGGCTTTCCCAGGAAGAGAGCATAGAATGAGCCAAGAGGAGGGTTTGGGGATGAAGCCCAGGAAACACCTACATTAATGCGTCGAGAGGAGAAGCCAGGAAGGAGGATGAGGAGTTATGCTGACAATCAGTATTGGTGATAACAATGATAAAACAACAACAGAACTCGATTCTCTTGCTCGCCCATTCTGACTTGGGAGCAGGAGAGTCGCTCTTATGTTATTATTAGGACGATGTTTAAGTACTTTGAATTCTGGATTCTCATACGAACCAGACGGAAAGGAGAGCAGGGCCAGGAGGAAGGACGGCTGTGCTTGGGAGGGTGGCGAATCTGCATAGATATGTTTGAGGCTCCACTGCAGAAGAGTCGGGATATTTTCCAGCCTTCATTGGGAGGACAAAGCTAACCAGAGAAGTAGAGTTCCACAGGGTCACTGGGTGACCATGGGCGACTTTGGGTGTTTCTCCTCCTGGGGGTGCTGAGCAGAGGGGACCGTGTGCATCAGTGCAGTGATGCTAGCTGGAGGCTTCTTCTCTGCAGGCGCCCCTTCCTCCGTGCTCCTGGTCACTGGGATTTGTCTGTGCTCAGTGCCCGATGCATATCCTTCCTACACAAATCCTTTGGCAGCAGGCCTAGCCTCTAGCCCTTCAAAGACTCAGGCTTCTCTGGCTGTCAGTTAATCTTCAAAGGTGCGATTGTCAGAGAGTGATCCCTGTGTTACCCCCGGCCCCTGTGAGCGGCTCTGTCACCTCGGAAGCGAGTCCCTTAACCTGCCCCTGCTTTGGTTTCTTCATCTGTAAATCAGGGGCAATGAGGCTCCTTCCTCTCCACTTCACAGGGGGCGGGGTGTGCGGATGAGGAGGAGGCAGGGTCGGAAGATGGGGCGTTTTATAAATACAAAACAGTTACAACCACCTGTTGGGAAGGAGACCTCTCTCTGCTGTGCCTAGGGCCATTTTTGCCTTTTGCTTCCCTAAGTGGGAAAGGAGGGCAAAGGATGCCCCGCACAGCATGTAAACACCTCCCCCACATGCAGGTCCTGACCCCCGTGAAAGCTCGTTTTGTGTGGACATGATGCCAGGCATCTGGAGGAACTCTTCTTCTGCAAAATGGGACGTGCCAATCTGTGCTGGGTCCCTGATGCTGGCACGTTCAGTGAATAATCGTGTCTGGAGATGGAGAAGGTCTCGTGCCATTGAGAGAAGCTTCTCCATAGCTGTTGGCCCGAGCCCAGTTGGCCCCTTTTGTGTGCTCGCAGAAGCCTCGGGAAAAAGAAATTAAACATGTGAGGCAGGCAAGTGATTTGTTATAGGTGGTTCGGATGTCCACGAGGGAGGCCGTGGTGCTATGTGTCCCTCTGTTGCCTTCCCCTTATCCTGCATGGTGTTTCTGTTACTGGAAGCTCCTAGGCCTGGTGCGCCAGCATCCTTAGGCTCAGGTCGGACAGTGGGATGAATTGGGAGCTGCGTTTGCATCCAGAGAATCACTAAATGCTTTGTCGGTGTTGATGCTCCCTGTCACCTCCAGCTGCACGCTGTCTGTAATCCTGGAGAATCTCTTTACAGCTTTGCAGGTGGGCTGCTGCTATTGGGTGTCTGTGGGCTGGAGATCTTGGGATTCCTAGTCCTTAGCGGGAATGCCTGGAAATCCTCAGTCTGCATTCCAGCCTCAGATCCCTTCAGGAGAGCAGCCTGTCAGCCGGCCAAGGGCGCCTCGCTGCAGCGTGTTCTCGGCCCCTGACTGGCCTCAGGGACTGTGGAGTGCCAGGGGCTGATCTGGGGAGAGATTCCCTAAACCAACGGGCTGTGAATTAATGGAAGAAGGTCTTGCATGGTTTTCTGAGGGAGCAGGGCACTTATCCCCCTTGACAGTGGCTTTGCCGAGAATCCGCCGATGAGGTTTTCATTTACATGGTAATGAGCGCACAGAGCTCCTGCCCTTTGTCATCTCCAGATGAAGGAAGACCCAGTTCTTTGGGGGCTCCCAACACACAGAGTGTCTAAAAATGGGAGCCAACCTGCCCTGGCTCTGTAGTAAGCACCTTTGCGCCTCGGGTGGGAAACTGCAGCCACGCTCGAGGGCGGGTTCCCGTTTCTCCGTTGCTGCTGTTGCTATTAAAATTGTTCTTTCTCGGTTCCTTCCATGCCGTGTGGTTACCAGGGGCTTTAATCAGAAACAGAGCCGGCGACTGGTCTCTCCCTCCACTTTGCGACGTGGTTGATGTGCTTCTCACCACCTGCATGTCTTCGTCTTCTAATTCTTGCCATTTTCTCCAGTACCTGCTGTGTTATGTTGTTGCTAAAGTGGGTCATGTTCTCTGTGACATAGCATAAGCTAAGTTCCGTGGAAATGCAAAAGATTGTACCAAGTCCGTTTCTCCTTGGGCCTTCCACTTACATTTAAACTCTCTTTTTTCCGTATTCCTGGATTAAGATTCACATAAAGTCACTCTTAGAGAGTTGAAGAGCAAGATGGTTGCCTATTCATTAAGAATAAGAGGGGCTGGCCCAGTGGCATAGTGGTTAAGTTCGTGTGCTCCACTTTGGTGACCTGGAGTTTGCCTGTTCAGATCCCGGGTGTGGACATACTCATCGCTCATCAAGCTATATTATGGCAGCGTCCCACATACGAAAAATAGAGGAAGATTGGCAACAGATGTTAGCTCAGGGCCAATCTTCCTCACCAGAAAAGAAAAAAGTTCTAGAAGAAAGATGATGCTGTAGGAGTGGTCCATTGACCTGGAAAAACAAAGGGGGAGCAAAATCCAGATTAGACCTGCTGAATCCATTCGTTTGCACTGCCCTGAGTCCTGCTCTTTCCTCCAGCTGGCCTTTATACAGCCACTCCCGGGCCTGGACTCCCCTCCATCCCCTTTCTGCCTTCACAGAGCCATCCCATCACTTAAGTGACAGCTTACATCTCACTTCCACACCTTCTGTGACCTCTTGGACGGCCCTGGGCTCCCCCAGCACCAAGAAATCTCTCTGTTCTCAGAGCTCTCAGAGCACTAGAATCATGGACTGTTGACATGGGGAGGACCATGGAGATGGTCTGGTCCAGGGGGTTGACACAGAGCCCTTGGCTCTGCCACAGGGTCGGCTGGGGACTGACGGGACCTGGCTGAGCAAGCCGCCCTGGAGCCCCCACCTGCTTCCACCTGAGTGTGCACCTGTTGTACCTGCCATGCCTCCTTCCATCCTTTCACCAACCTATGAAGACACTGTGCTGGTCCAGCCCATCATTGTAAGGTGGAGAAGGTCTCCATCAGCCATGTGGCACTTTAAGGTGGTCGCTGAGCACAAGGAGTCTGGAGGCAGACCCTCTGGCATTGAATCCCAGCTCTACTGCTTAGTTGCTTACATGTGGGGCAAACTACTTAATCTGTCTTTGCCTCAGTTTCCTCATCTGTGAAATGGGGCTAACACTACCCATGTCACAGAACTGTTGTGAGGACGAAGTAAGTTGATATAAGTTGTTTCAACTTAAAGTATCAGACGAAGAAAAAAAAAAGGGAGCAAAGGAAAGGTTTTGACAAAGGAAATGGAGAGCACACAGAATATTGAGTTGTTGTGTTGACCGTTAGTTTTCTCATTATCTCCGTCATCATTTGTCGCATTTTTAGTTCTAAAGGTTCCTGAGAGCTGGGATCCACAGCTGATTCATTTTTTTACCTGACCATGCTCTGTGTGTTGTAGATACTCAGTAAACCTGACTAACAAATGTGCGAGGAACTGAGTAAACTCTGATGTCAGACCTCTGAGGTGGGTTACAAGTTCCTCGAGGTGGGGCACCAGGCTTTCCCTCGTTGATCTCTCAAAGCACAGCCAGATGGAGCTGGTCCTGGTCCCCTACCCATAGCTCGGTCAGCGGGTCGGTGGCCTCTGCAGCCAAGACCTGCTACCAAACCCATAAAGGATATTGTAGAATCGAGCATTTTATTATTTCTAAACGCCTTCTTCCCTCGTGCTTCTGACATCTGGGTCAGGTGGTCACAAGAGCTGCAGTACTTGGCAGGAAGGACATTGAGGGGCTTGACATCGGGCTTTGCCTTGAACCTGGCCCCTCCCTCGGTGAGTGACAGCCCTGGAGGGTCTGAGTTTTTCACTTACTCTGACCTGACGGGGTTCAAACGTGGCTTTGAGCTGCTAAGGCTGAGGGAGTGAGCGGGTCTTTCAGCCTCTTGTCATCATCCACTCTCACGTTTACTTTATTAAGCACCGACTGGGTGCAAGGACTGCGGTAGGTGCTAAGACTAGAAATAGGAATAAGGTGCAGCCCCAGCCCTTGAGGAGCTTGAGTGTATGTGTTGATACCGTTATCAATCCGCGTGGACCACTGTTAACAAACCATCGTAGAGTGGGTGGCTTAAACAACAGAGTTTATTTTCTCAGGGTTCTGCAGGCTGGAGGTCCACGGTCAAGGTGCCAGCAGGGTTGGTGTCTAGTGAGGCCTCTCTTCCTGGCGCGGACGGCCGCCCTCCAGCTGAGTCCTCAGGTGGCCTTTCCTTGGTGTGTGCATGAAGGGAGAGAGAAGGAGACGGAATGCTCTGAGGTTTCTTCTTCTAAGGACACCAGTCCTCTTGGCTTAGGATCTCACCCTTATGACCTCACTTAACCCTAATTACCTCCAAACAGGCCCCATGTCCAAATACGGTCACATGCGGGCTTAGGGCTTCAGCGTACGAATTTTGGGGGACATAATTCAGTCCTTAGCAGAGACCAGAGAAAGATAAATGTTAATTCTGATGAAAAGATACTATGAGGATCCCAAGCTCTTATCCAGCCAGGGGAGATCAGGGAAGGCGTCCAGGAGGAGGTGATACCAGAGCTGAGTTCTAAAGAAAGAGTGGCAGTTAGGTGAAGAAGGGGAGGAAGAAGCGCTATGAGCAAGGATGTAGCCACGTGAACCTACCTGGGTGGGTGGTGGATTTTCAAACCATTCGCTTACCTATTCGTGCATTTCACTAAGTCATTCACCAAGTATTTCCTGAGGTTTGCTCTGCACAGGCTAACATGCAGACACAGGTGATCTGGAAGCTCAAATTTGCAGAGTTTCCCAAATTGCAGGACCATAATGTTCCCTCTAACCTAATCAACCTACTCCTAGACACTCCCATTATTTGATTACAGCTGCTGGCGACTAAAAAATCAATTGCAAGTGGCTCCCCAGGTCAGGCAGTGGCCCCACTCCTGGTTTAGGTCAGGTCAATATTGAATTATTATGTGTGGCTAGCCCGCAGAGAGGTGGCGGGTTAACAGCTGCAGTCGTAGAAGACTATCTCCGATTGTGTTTTTAAGTCATTTCGCATCTATCTTTTATGGGGCCGTTTCTTCTCTCCTAGTCAAAACATTTCCTTCGTTCCTTTTTTTTTCCCTTCTTGTGATATTTCAAGTCGAAACAAACGGAGCAGCTGAGTGATTTGTGGTTTGGTCGTGATGCCGTTCAAAGGAGCCTGGGTTAGGAGACCCGCAGCCCTTCTTGTTACAGAAGGGGCCTCATCCAGACCCTAGACCGACGGGGAAGCAGGGGCCAGGTCCGCCGAGGTCTCGCTCTCCTTGCTCATCCTTTCTGCTTCCCATGTCCTAGGAATTCACAGCCTTGTGCTCGTGGCCCAGCTCCCGGAGCTCTGTGAACCGTCCCCACCCCTGAACATGCGTGAAGACTTGCGTGTGCATTTCTCTGAAGAGCGTCTATAGCTTTCAACAGATTCTCAAATGGGTTCGTTTCCCACAAAGGGTTAAAAAATCATAGGCTGGGAGCAAACTGGTTAGAGTGAGTCTGTGGCTAAGCTGCTGATAGAGATCGTGCAGAGAGGGAAGCCGTCTTCAAGAGATTGGGAAATTATTCTTCCCCTTATGACTGGAGTCTTGTACTGAGACACCCATGGGCTGAGGTTCAAGGTGGACTGGAAAAGAGGGCCTAAAGAGGAGAAGCGGGCAGTGCTGGCTGACAAATGCATCTGGGCCGGCAGCCATCCGAGAGCTGCCCCTTTAAGTTAACCCTTCCTCCGCCCTGGCAATGGCAAACACTGCAATTTAGAAAAACTCTGCGACTGAGTGGTTTCTCTATAAATATCAAAAGAACATCTAGATACAGAATAAAGACATTTACTGAGTCATAATATGCACAAGGCACTGGACCAGGCAGGACGAGAGAGAGTCAGAGATGAATGATGGGCAGGACCCCAAAGCCTGTGCTATTATAGAAAATTATGTGTGGGGAAATATTCATCTTTATTTTTTTTTCCCCTGCAAATGTGGGCAGAATGAGAAATATTCCAATAAACAGCCAAAAGCATGCCTTTGTCTCGGTTATCTCTGTAATTCGGCATGTTCTCATGACATATTGAAACATTACAGACTTTATAACTGTGATTATGCTAGTTTCCAGTGTAATAAATGGATGGTTTGGTTGCACATGAAAAAAGTTTTTTTTTTTTTGCTGTAATGATTATTAGAAAGCATAATAGATGTCCCTATTGTTCAGATCCGTGGTCCACCCGGTTTGGGCTTTGGATTGGCCGTATTAGAGCTGGAGGACCTTAGAGGTTGTCGTAAGTCCTGGTGTGGAAGTGAAGGCCCCGCTGGTTAGAGGCGCAGCTGGGACTGGAACCCTGATATCTTCTCTCTGGTGGGGCTTTTAAAACCGTAACATCATTCACTGCCCTTCTGGTAACTGGGGATTATAACAACAGGACCCACCTTTTGGGGGTGCTTTGGATTAAATGAGATAATACATGAGATAATGCATGGATTAAATGAGAGAATCCAGCACGTCCTGGCCCAGAACGTGAGCTCAATGAATGGTAGCCATTATTGCATCTGTTCTGCCTGACTTCCTGTGGCTCTCCATAAATTCATTTAAACCCTTCTTGAATAGGTGCCCCCTCCCCTTGTCCAGCTAATGCATTTTATACGCATAGGAGCTGCTAAGCACTTCTTCTTAATTTCCCTCAAATGCCTTTATAGTTATAGGGGACACTCAGATAAGCCTTGTAGAACTTGAATATGCTGTTGTCCTTCAGACTTCATCTCCCTGGGAAGATCTCTCTGTTTGTCCCCCTGTCTCCTCATCTGTCTGTTTTCCTGTATCTCCCTCGGCTGGAGCCTTGGGTCCAGTCCCCCTGAGGCTTGGCCGAGGGGCCCTGGTAGTCAGCTGCCCAGGCACGTGGGCTGGCCCAAGGCCGGTGTGACAGGTTCCTTTCAGATGACGTCCGGAACATTGTTGACAGCTGTTTCTGTTTCCGGCAGCCCTCTTGGTGATGTTATCTCTCAAGCCCTCGGTAGGGTGATGGCAGGGAGCCCATTGTTTCATGAACACTGTGTAGTGTGAATTGTTTTCCCTGAGCCAGACTCGCTTACATCGAAACTCAGGAGCGGATGTAATGAGGAGGAGCCCTTCCCTTGTGTGGGGAACTTCACACTCATGAGCATAAGCTGGGAGGTTTACCACCCCTTACTGGAGTGAAATCATCAAAGCCACCCTGGAAGCAACAACTACAATGGAGCAATTCATGATTTATGTGAGAATATTAATTCAACACTTAACATAAAAAAAGTAGAGAAATGGTATTCACCTTGCTTAAGACCTTGTAACTAAGAACTGAAAGTTTGAAAACTTCTGTTGCGAGTCTGTGTCAGCGAGAATATCCAGCTCCGTACAGCATGGGTCAAGTCTTCATATGTCTTAACAGCTTGTCTCAGACAAGAAGTCAGAGTCTTATAAAATAGTGTCTTAGATTAATTATTTCATGTGTGCATTCAAGGTAGAATTACTAAGTGCTTACTATGCGGAGAACAATATCCCAGGTTCTGTACAGTGACCCGTAAGATAGGACTTCTGCCCCTGGGGGTCGAGATGTATTTAGTAGGGAAATCATTCTATCACCTGTCATTGTGACAGAGGAAAGTGTGTGTTGAGTGCATAGTCAGAGCGTTGTGGGGTCCAGGAGTAGGGGAGAGGGCTTCTGGCTGGTTTGAAGAGGCAAGGATTTGTAACAGAGATGACATTGGAGTTAGGCCTTGAAGGGTGTGCACAGTTTCAGCAGGAGGAAATGGAGAGCGGAGGGTTTTGGAAGGAAGAGTTTGAACACCGGCATTGTCGTGGGCAAGCACAGCGTACGTTCAATGCCAGGTGAGGACTGACTTTGGCCTGAACTGAGAGTATGTTTTGGAGACATACAGGCAATAAGACTGGAAAAGTAGTAATAATATTAATAAGAATGGTGATAATGATGGCCAACCAGTGATGGTTTATCAATTACTTGCTTCATGCCGGGTACTTTTCAGATGCTTTCTATGTATTAACTCATTTAACCCTATCACTTAGATACTGTGTTCATCTCCATTTTCAGATAAGCAAATCATAGCAGAGAGAGACTAAAGGACAGTCCATGGTCCTAGCATTAGGAAGTGGTGGGGCTAGGGTCCCAATCTAAGCCTTCTGGAGCCGCCTTGCCTCACGCTCCTAGGCTAGGGGTCGCTCAGCCGCAGGAGCTCAGATGTCAGACTAAGGACGAATTTGTCAGCCACCCTGTCTGCTTTTCCTCTTTACACCCTCTTTCCCAGTACACCTTGAAGCCCAGGCCAAAGGTGATTGAGCCCAAAACCTTAAGACAAAGGAAATCCTAAATAGGAAAAATAATTTCCTAATCTCTTGAAAACTGTTTCCTTCCTAAGAACTCATTGGGCGGCCATTGGCGAGCCATTGAGAGTTGCTGCAAGGAGCCGTGAGCGTGTTTGAGTCATGCTGTAGGGCCCTGGTTCTCACCTGGGGTGATTTTGCCCCTCATGCTTTAGGGCCCCGGTTCTCACCTGGGGTGATTTTGCCCCACAGTGGGCATTCATCAATGTCTGGAGACATTTTTTGTTGTCATGACTGTGGAGGGGTGGGTGGAGGGTGTGTGCAACTGGTGTCTAGAGGCTAGAGGCCAGGGATGCTGCTAAACATCTTACAATGCCCAGGACAGCTCCCTGTGTCAAAGCAGCATGCGGCCCAATTGTCCATGGGGCCGACGTTGAGAAACCCTGTGCTAGGGCAATTAGTCTGGCTGTGGTGGGGGCGGGGTAGGCTGGAGGGGGCGCAGAGGCAGGTAACCAGGAAGAGGTGTTCCAGGTGAGGCAGCGAAGGGCACAGAGGAAGTACTGGCAGCAAGAATGGGAGGGGAGAGAAAGCCAGGGTAGACTTTTCAAAGGATGAATTCAAGAGAATAGAGGGGAGGACCATGGAAGAAATTGCAGCCAGAGGTTTCTAGTGTGGGTGTCAGAGAGAAGAGTGGAATCATTAACTGTAATGGAGATGTCAGGGAGAAAAGCTTATTTTAGAAAGATGATGAGTTTGGTCTTAAGATATTTAAATTTTGACATGCAGGTAGAATTGCCCAGCAGGCATCTGAGAATGAGGGTGAAAAGAGAGAGGTTGGGGTTATAAATGAGGATTTAGGAGTCATCTCGTGGGAAGCAGTAATTACAATCAGTGTTCAGTGGTCTAGAGAGAAGCCTGAGGGACAGGGGGCCTGTGAGTGACACTGTGAGGGGTGGGGGCAAGGGCGAGTCCAGAGGCCTGCACGGAGTCCCAGCTCCATTTCTTAATAAGCCCATGATCTGGGACGTGTCCTTGAGCCTGTGTGCCTTAGTGTCCTCATAGGAGACCAAGGGAATGTGAGAGAGTAATGGGGAGCCAGGATAGTGCTGTGTTACCAAAATCAGGGACAAGAGGCTGTGGGGAGGGGGTGGGCAGCAGTGTGAAACTGCAGGGCTGGAGGAGACAGATGAGAACTACAAACAGCCCCTGTGTTTAGAGCTCATTAGTGACTTTGGGAACAGCATTTTCATGACGGGTTCTTGAGAAGCCCTTCAATGTAAGCTAGCCTCACCGGTAGTACCACAACCTCCAATTATTATTCTTTTTAAAGTGGGTCACAGAAGTTGTGTGTATATGGGCTTATCAGTGAATTACAGGTCTATCTTTTTCCGCGTTAAGCAAGAGAGAGAAATTATAGAAGAGGAGAGAGAGAAGATGCGTAGATGAGAAGTTATAAATGAGGAAAGAGAGACAACAGAGAGGAAGTTGGGATTATTTCTGCAGAATCGGTTTTTCTTCTCACCCCCAGACTTCTAGGCTTGAATGTAAGAAATACTGCTAAATGTTCTAAACTCAGGAAAATTGCCCAGACAGACTGAAGGAAGCAATCTGCCTGCTTTCCATGAGTACATGTCAGATTCCTCCCTGGACCACAAGACTGCCCTGCTTTGCTTGAGAGCTTAGTGGAAGGAGAGCTGGCCAGCCTCAGGTGGGACATGTCCATCTCGATTACACGAGGGCCGTGGGATCTGCGGCCCGTGGGGTGTGGCTGTGGAGTTTTTCTGGTGTTAAGGTTTGAGTCTTAACTCTGGGCTGACTGAAGCCTACCCAGCTTGCAGTGATGAGGAACACAGACATTGTCTTTGGCAGCCCTTCAAGCGGAAGCTTTTCTCTGGGATGAACAGTTCTTGAGCAATTTCTTCAGTGTATGAAGTTTAGATTGGCTCTTCTCTTACTTACAAATAAGCAGGCCAATTTTATTCTCAAGAAAGGAAGCCCCGGGGAAGTGCAAAGTCAGCACAACCTTACTGCGCTCAGAACGCCAGGCAAGTGGTGTCCTTGAACTCTCGTGACATTTATTTTTTAGTGTTCTGAGACTCTCACCTGAGAAGTTGGGTCTCATTTCTACCCCTTCCCTGACCTCTGGCAGCAACTCCTTTACCTGCCTGGGTCCTGCTTATCTCGTACATACCATGCATGCTGAACGCTAAAATACGCCCATCTCTTTGAAATATTGTACGAATGATCTTTGCTGGTCAATGTTAAAACCTGCAGATGCCCCTTCCTCTGTTTTATGGCGTGGTCAGTCTGTCCACATATATTCATTGAGTAGACATAGTTCTCAAGACTAAGCAGGGCCAGATTTCCAAACAGTTGTAATTCACAGCTTTTTGGGAGTCTGGCTATTTAGTGGAAATCTATGTTGTTCTTAAAGTGCAGTTTATTCATATGTTTAGTTTTTATTTTCTGAAGATGGGGAACCTGCGGCTTGGAGGGGGCTAAGTAGGGTTCTAGAGAGTGCCTTGGAGCTGGGCTACGTTCTCTTTCTTTCTGTTGCTGAAAATAAAGCTGGAGGGGTAGAGAACGAGAGTCAGGGAGAAAATGTGGAGAGGGACACCGACTGTGGTTCCTGGAGCAATCACACAGGAACTCCATGGGATGGAGAGGAAAACCATGGCTAATTTTAATCTTTTTGCTTATTAAAAAAGAGACATACATACACGTATATATAGTATGTATATATACGTGTATGTATGCAGGTCTTCATTGTTAAAATGTTTTTAGAAAATTTGGATAAGCAAAATTAAGAAAAAAAATGTCACGCTAACCCTCTGTTAAAAATGTGATGTATGTCTTTTCTATGAGTGCACATTTTTTTCCACCAAATGGTACTATATACATTATTTTGTAACCTGCTTTTGTTACTTACAGTATATCACGATATCTTTTTTACTCTTTTAAAAATTAATCTTTTATAACATCATTTTAACTCTCTGTATAGTATTCCATTTTATGCATATCCTGTAATTTATTTAACTGTTGTACTGCACGTGTGATGATCAGCAAAAATCAGAGGCAGTTTGTCCAGTCGGGAAGACAGTCTGATGATTACAAAAATCCATGTGTAATTATAAGCTGTAAAAAGTGCCATGAGGAAAACTACTTGGTGTTGAAAGTGCTTATGTGGGAGGAGAGGGGAAAGTCTGGCTCAGTCTGGGTTGAGGGAGCATTCAAAGAAGGCTTTCCTGGGGAAGTTAACTTTGAGCAGAGAGTTAAAGGGTTATCTAGGTGCAGGTCAAGGGAGAGGGTATTCTGGTAGAAGGAAGAGTCTGTGCAAAGATCCTGTGTCAGGAGGCAGCATAGAATGTTCAAGAACCTGAAAGAAGGCCAGTGAGGCTGGAGTAAAGAGAACCTCGTTCATCTTTATTGGCCATTTATATTTATTGGTTTGAATTGTTGGTTCATGTTGTCAATTTTTCTACTGATGTTTTTATCTTTTTCCTATTCTTTTGTAAAAACTCTTTAAATATTCACCCTTTTACGTATATTAACAATTATTGTTCTTGCACTTTCCATTTGCTTTTAATTGCATTTATGATAATTCGGTCAAACTTTTTCCTTTATGCTTTCTGCCATTTGGTGTCATTCTCAGAAAGGTCTTTGCCAACCCAAAGGTTTTTAAATATATGCCTGTATTTTCTATATTTTCTTTGTTTTATTTAAGGTTTCAGTCAATCTGAAAGTTCATTTGTGTGAATTGGGAGAAGTGAGGATATATTTTATTTTCATCTGAACGGTTAGCCATTGTACCAATGCTATTTACTGAATCGCCCATTCTTTTCTCAGTGTTTTGAAATACCACCTTCATGATATACTAACGCTGTTTAGATATTTGCTTCTGTTTCTGGACCTTCTATTATATTCCATTGATTTGATGTCTCCTCCTCGGCCATTACCACACTGTTTTACTGCTTGCACCTTTGAAAACCTGATGGAGCAAATCCCCACTCATTACTCTCCTTTTTCAAAATGTTCTCAGCTAGTCCCATGAAATTATTCTTCCAGATACATTTTAGAATCATTTTGTTAATTTTGTAGATTAATTGAGGGACAAGGAACATCTATTCAATCCTAGTAGTCTCAGAAAAATGTCAAACTTCTCTGTTATTTTAAATCTCCTTTTAGGGTATTGGGTAGAACATTTCTAAAGACGACATCAGCCTTGAGGATATTGCCATTTTATCTGGAAAAATATCACTGTCCTAGAGAATGTGACTGAAATGAAGACTAGGCCAATAGCAGGACACTGAGGACCCTCTGGTGGTTTTCTCTGTCCTGTGTGTCCCCGGCCCCCCGTCCTCCTGGCCATGGGTAGACTGTGCCGATGGTCCGCCAGGGTGGACCTCAGTCATGACTTTGAAGAAGCTGTGAAGCAAGAGGTGTTTATTTGTCCAGACTCATTTGTGTAGGGCACCCTTCTCAATGCTCTGCACTACCTCATTTACTCTTGACCAGCAAGTTAGTGGTGGTTAGCTCTGTTTTACAGCAGACTCTGAGACCCTGAGAAGTGACAGAACTTGGCCAAGATGGAGAGGGGTAGTCATGGGCAGGCAGGAGGCAGGTGGTGTCTGTTGGCAGATGGTTGGCATGGGTCTGAACCTAGGCCTCTCTGCACACAAAGTCCCACTTCTTAACCCTAGACCAAGAAGTTTGCTCCCCTCCTTCAGGCAGAGAGCAGCCCCTCACTGGTCATTAACTGGGAGCGGGGAGTTGAGAGCGCCCACTTGGGTGTGGCTGCACACACAGCTGTTACCATGCTTGGGATGCAGGGGAGCAATGTTGGTTGTCCCACTGTTTATTTAAAGCAAGACTGGACCTGCGAACACTCGGGTGTTGCGTCAGTGGATCTGGGCCTGCCCGCACCTCCACATGGGGTGTTCTGTGTGGGGAACTGGATGGGAGGTGCCCATTCTGTTTCCCACGTGGCCGTCACAGCTGGAGGGCGGCTCCGGGGTGGCTGAGCGCTGGGACCCTCTCCGAGCTCTGCTGGATGCAGCCGCAGCTCTGCTATTTTTAAGCTGTCCGCTCTGCTCCGGTGGAGGCTGCCCGCGTCGGATGCTGAATCATGATCCAGCTTTCTAATTGCAGCAGCGCCTGTGGCCTGCCAAGTACCCAGACAGGCATCTGGCTCTGTGTCTTGGGTTCCCGTGATATAATGGGAGACAGGAAGAGTGACGAACAACCCCAGTGACAAGGGTGCTGGGCAGGCCCGGTGCCCCCGTGGTACTTGCATACCTTTGGGTTTTATAAATTTACAACTCAACAACACTTCCCCAAAGCACGCCAGATCATTACGTGGATCTGCTTCAAGATGAGGACTTTGCATATCAAACACGTGTATTGTAGCAATCAAAGTTGCTTTTATTCCCTCCTTGCGAACAGATAGCACCTACCTGCACACCAGATTAAAAGACTATGTGTAACACACAGGAGGTTAGATGTACGAGGTCAAGTATATCTTTTTCTGGAAGTCTGTTTTGGGTGGGTGCTGCTTGTATTTCTGAAACAGTGGAGAATTAAGAAATGTTCCTGCGGGCAGTTTGGCAGCCTGTCACGTGCTCTGTCCCCCTGTGGGCCTGTCTGTGCGTGTTCTTGCTCTCTCCTTCACCACTCTACTAGTTCTCAGCGCTGAGAGGGCCCACATTTCACCCCCTGTGGGGAAGAGGTCATGTTCTTTACTGCTGATCTTTTGGCTGGGACCTCTTACACCCAGCTCCCCAGTGGTCAAAGCAGCTTGAGTATGATGGCCTTCGGACAGAAGCCCCCTTCGGATCAGCAAGGATTTAAAGGACTCAGTGTTGGCAGCCCCTTCCTCACCTTTGAAAGTGGGGTGTCTGCTCTCAAAGGCTTCTCTGCACCACGATGCTTTTCCTGCCTCTTCTCCAACACAAAGATGACTGCGGGTTTCAGACACAGCTGCAGCGTGGTGTGCGCGCCCAGCTCCGCCCCCCAAATGGAGGCCACACGGGGTCAAGCTGGTCTTTTGTGTCTGCTGAGATGCCCATCTCTTCCCACCAGCCCCTGGAAGGACTGACAAGTCTTTGGCTGTTCCAAGCTTCCAGAGCCTGAATTCTGGTCAGTTCCAGGAGGCGGGACCAATTGAGAACTGAGCTGTCTTGGGGAAAGGAGTGATGGACCCACATATGGCTCCCCTCGTCCTCAGACAAGTGGGCTGTTTAACTTCTTGGCATTGTTCATTCTGTCTCAGGGTCCTGGGCCTCGTAATAGAGCCCACGTCACAGGCCAGAACCTTCTTCCGGGATTTGGCTGTATGTGGTCATCTCCAGGGAATGTGATTTGAGCAAGATGATTGTGGGGCACTGTTACCTGCAGTTCCTCCTAACGCTGATGAGTAAAGGAAGACAACTCTAAGGAGATGAAGGATTTCGGTGTCATTGCTCTGTCAGAGGAAGGCCAGTGGATAAGAGCCCCATCCCCTTCAACTTAGCAAGTTAGTGTCGGCTTCTGGCGAGACTGTTGGAAACCATGCTGTCCTGTGTGAGGGCAACAGTGGTGGGCAAGCTTCAGGACCGGCCTGTTCTGGGTGAGAAATGGGACCAGGCTTCTGCTTCCTGCAGGCTCTTAGGTGTACAGTTCATAGGCTTGTTAAGTTAGTGGTGTCCCCGGTGTGGCAGAAATCACTGGGGAATTTCTACAAAGACAGATTCCTTGGCCTGACCTCTAGAGACTCTGAGAAGGTAGATCAGAGTAGAGCTTGGGAATTTATATGTTTAACAAATGCCATGAGAATCTTTAGTGACTCCCTCAGTCTCACACCGGGTCTAAGAGGATTTGACGTCCCCTAGAGAAGGTGGTTGTAGTAGCACTGAGTCCTGAGACACAGTGGCCAGCGGGAGATGCCACTTTCTGGGGCGTGGCAGGAGGATGGGAGCTGGTGAGGTGAGGAGTATGGAGTCCCTCTGTTCCACCCCACTGCTGCCCCTCCTGGCTCCTTCTCAGCAGACAAATAGACCCAACATCTCCCCCTCAAAGAAAAACCCTTCCTTGATCCTGGCCCTGCCCTGAGGTTCTCCTCCCTCCACAGCCAAGCTCCTAGTGATAATAATCCATATTTAGTCTCTTTCCTCACTTCCAACTCACTCTTCAACCCACAGCAATATGGTTTCCACCCCCACCACTCCACTGAAATTATCCTGGTAAATGTCACCACCGGCAGACATGTGAACACCACATCCATGCACTCGATGGAGTCTTGTCTGTTCTTGTCTTTCCCAAGCTCTTTGCAGCACTTGACTACTTTTTCTTGCAATTCTCCCCTCCCGTGACTGCTAGGACGTCACTCTACTCTTTCGCCAGAGTTCTGGCTCCGTTGTCTTCTCTTCTCACTCCTCACATTCTGCCTGCGCAAGCTTGTCTATCCTTGTGACTCGAATTTCCACCTACAACTGGATGTGGTTCTCCCACTCAGATTTTTTTTTCCTGGACCCGATGAGGATATGCAGCTGCCTGCTGGACATTTCTGGCCAGCCCTGGTGGTCTAGTGGTTAAGATTTGGTGTTCTCGCCACCGCGGCCCAGGTTTGTTTCCCCATCAGGGAACCACACCACCCATATGGCACTTGTCATACTGTGGCGGCTGCGTGTTGCTGTGATGCTGAAAGCTGTGCCACCGGGATTTCAAATACCAGCAGGGTCACCCATGGTGGAAAGGTGTCAGCAGAGCTTCCAAACTAAGTCAGATTAGGTAGAAGGACTTGGCCACCCACTTCAGAAAAAATTGGCCATGAAAACTCTGTGAATAGCAACGGAGCATATGTCTGATAGAGCCCTGGGAGGGGAGAGGATGGCGCAAAAAGACCGAGCAGGGTTCCGCTTTACTGTACAAAGTGTCGCTAGGAATTGAAATCCACTCGATGATGCTAACAAACTGGACATTTCTATTGAGTTGTCCTCCACATACCTAAACTTGTAAAGTGGGTCTATATTCTTCTCTTAAAGTGCTTCTCTCTCCAAGTTCCCCATCTCAGTGAATGGCATTATTCTCTGCCTGGTCCTCCATAGCAGAGGCCTGATACCCCGTGTCTCATTACTGTGTCTATCCTAGCACTTCTCCACCATAGGTACCTGAGTGTCACCCCTCCTCCCCATGTCAGCTGCTCTCATTCTCACTCTCTTCCTGTTGCTCCTGGACCACTGGAGAAGTTTCCTAGTGGTTCTATGCCTCCAGCGTTGCCCCTTCCAGTTCATCCTCCCTCCTGCTCACAGACTTGTTCCAAAACCGTCTTTGAGTGTATCATTTTACTGCTCATGTCCTTTACTGGTTCCCTGTGCTGCGCGTGGAACTTCTGCCACGGCTCTCTCTTTTTCAGCTGTACTAAATGAGTGAAGGGTCCTCAGATGCTCCGTGCAGCCCTGATGGGTCTGATTACAAAGCAGAGGACCCAGACTTTCCTCCAAGAACAGTGGCTCCCAGCCTCACCCCCTGGATCTGTTTTATCATGCTCAACCTACTGACTTGGTATTCTAAAAGAGATGGGCTCCCTTTATTAAGCAGTAATTAATTCATTTCTCTCATTTTTGATTGAAGATATATGTATATGTAAATATCAGTCTTTTCACCACACTATATTTCTAATCGAACAAAGAAACATGGATTTTTACACTGGCCTGTGCAGGTTTGTCCTGAATAAATGTGCTATTTCCATCTGCCTTTTTAAAGAAATGAAAAATAGTTCAAGCGTTCCCTCGGAGTCCAGGGACCTTGGGTGGAACAGATCTAGTCCTGCTTGAGAAAGAGGCTCTGCCTAGAGAGCCGGTGGCCTCAGTCCGACAGGCTCTCAGAGGGGCTCTTGGGATCTTTCTTAAGGGATTTGGTGTGCTCTGGCCTCATTTTCTCGTTCTAAGCCTCCTTTGTTTTGCCTCTGTTTATACTAAAAACAATCGCCCTGACTCTTGAGCGCAGAAGCAGCCCTGAGTGATGACTCTGCACACTGATCGTGTCCCAGGTAACTGCAGCTGACACGGGCGAGGAGGGGAAAGTGCGACCTGACTGTTTAGTACACAGCTCACGGACGCGAGCACGTGGCACTGGCTTTCGGGCTGCAGTGTCCTAATTGTCATCTTCTGAGCAGATGGCTTGCTCGGTGGTGTTAAGGTTGCAGTAGAGCTTCTGCTGTTAGTGCCTAGTTGTAGCAGGGGCTCCCACTCCTCGCCCCCCAGCCCCGCCATATTCAGTAGTTCATTACTGAATCCTTATATTTGTCCCTCACGCCTCAACCTAAATTTAGACACTTACGGTTTCGTCCACTCCACGCAGTCTGTGGAAGGCTCTGTGAAGTGTTCTTCATGCATTTGTACATTTTGCGAATATTTGAGCTTTGAGAGAACTGTGGGGACCAAGAAAGAGCCAGCCTGCCCTCATGGAGTGTGCAGTCTAGATGGAAGACAGAAATGAAGCAAATTCATGATGATGACATGTGAAGAGTCCTTTTAAGCAGGTGCGCTGATGACTGTGTGGGGAATCCATTGGCGGGAGCAGGGCTCGAATGGGGGGACCAGTTGGAAGGCTGGTGGTGGTAACCTTTCCTCCCATCTCAATGACCCTGTCACCAGGCTCCAAGCTCTTCAGGGGGGTGTTCTTGGGGGGTGTTGCCACACAAGGTTGGCGGGAGTCACAAACTATGGAGCACAATAGATCACACCTTCACCAAATGCTCTTGGTATACCTCCAGTGTGCCCGATACTGGGCTAGGGAGTTGGTGAGGTGACATTAGCATTAGGCCTGTCAGAAGAGGTGGAGCCCAAGCCCACCTGGAATGTGAGCTGTGTGAATTTTATCAAGTCCTCACAGCTATATATACCTATATATCCATATCTATATCTATGGAAGGATAATGAGATAATACAAGTGAAAGTACAAAGTAAAAGGTTATACAGGTATAAATATGGGAGTAGTGGCGCCATTACCGTTATTGCTGTTTCCAGCCTTGCCCATCAGACAGTTCTCATCTGCGTGAGACAATGATAGCTGAACCTCAATGAGAATTAAGGCCAACACATTTTTATAGAACCACTTTGGCAATATCCTCTGTATTCAGACACCACTGTGTTTATTACTGATGATTCTAATCTATTGCTATGCTTTGTGTAGATTCCAACTCTTCCTTTCTTGAAGGTGGGTTTACTGTTAGTAGTTGAAAGTATCTTTCTCATGAAACACTTCCTAATAGAACATTTTGCTGAGTCAGACTAAAGCTCTCTGTTACAATGCCCAAGGTGCTGTTGCATAAATGATGCGGATTCATACAAGTCCATAGGTCCATTGACCAAAATATTCACTTGTTAGGTAATAGACAGGCAAGAATTTCAGTAAGCATGGAGACTGTGACCTCTGGGAGAGGTTTGACATGAGAGAGGGCACTCCCCTGCACTGCCCCTTCCAGGCCTGAGTCCTGCTCCTCTAAGGCAGCCACTTTTACTACTGTTCATGAGTACTTTCATATATATATATATATTTTTTCCTGGGAAAGATTAACCCTGAGCTAACATCTGTTGCCAATCTTCCTCTCTCTTTTTCCTCCTCCCCAAAGCCCCAGTACATAGCTGTATATTCTACTTGTAAGTCCTTCTACTTCTTCTATGTGAGCTGCTGCCACGGCATGGCTACTGACAGCCGAGTCATGTGGTTGTGTACCCGGGAACCGAATGTGGGCCACCAAAGTGGAGCGCGCTGAACTTTAAACACTAGGCCATCAGAGCTGGCTTGGTACCTTCCTATTTCTAAATCATTTGCTTATACTGATTTTTCTTGATTTATAAAGCTCAGATATTAAAATTCCTAGATATTACCTGTTGACTTCTTAACATGGACACTGATGACAGTTCCCTTCCCCAATTCCCATTCTTCCTCCTCTCAAGGTGGTTAACTCCTAATTTTTTGTTTAAATCCATAGTCATTATTTACATTCCAATGACTTTGTAAGTACTGTCTACTACCGAGCCAAAAAATATACTGAGATAGCACTTCCTTGTTTTTTTTTTAAACAACTTTTGTTTTTCTAGGAGTTAATAATCACCTTGGTTTTTTTTGGTTTTGTTTTGCAGTATTTTCTGTGTCCCTATAATTAATTCTTCCCCAGATCTCCAAAAGAACTCTAAATCTTTCTTAATATTCTTTTCTGTATGGCTAAATGCAACCAGTAATCTATCAATCCCGGTTTTTCCCCTGGAGACGTCCTTCCTGGGTCCCTCCGACCACCAGCCCTATTTGGACTGGTTGGTCTCCACGTGTGCTGCCCACTTATCCTGTTATTTTTCTGGTCTTCTGTACTGGATTCCCTGTTTGCTGACTCTCTGTCTTCCTCTTTCTTGCATTACCCTCTGATTTTGATGGAGCAAATCCTTTAGTAGTTTCCTGAGTGAAGGGATTCAAGAGGTAAATATTTTGAGATTTGACTGTGTGTGAAAATGTCTTTTTTTTCCTACTCTCATACTTGACTGATAACTTGGAAAAGTGTAGAATTTTGAAGGAGTCACTGCGTAGTCTTCTGGCTTCTAGAATTGCTGATGAGAAGTCTGATGTTGTTCTGATTCTGTCTTTTATATGTGACCTGTCCTTCATCACCAGAGACTTAGGATCTTCTCTGTCTCTCTGGTTTCCTGAAATTTCCCGATAATGTACATGGCTTGGGAATCTGTTCGTTTGTCATGGTCTTGTCCATTTGGAGACTCATGCCGTGCATTTCTGGGAAATTTTCTTATATTGCTAGTTTGATTATTTTCTCCTCTTCATTTTCTCTCTTTTTTCTGAATTTCCTGTAAGTAGGATAATGGGAATCCTAGATTGATCCTTGAATGCTCTTATCATTTCTCTCCAATTTTCTGTCTCTTTGCCCTTTTTTTCCTCTTTTCTGAGAGATTTCCACAACTTTTCTTCCAGATTTTTCTGTTGAATTTTTCCAGCCACCATATTTTAATTACTAAAAGCTCTTTCCTTTTCTCTGGTTTTTTTCTTTTTTAGTGTTCTGTTCTTGTTTCATGGATACGTTATCCTCTCATATCTTTGAAGATATTAATTGTAGCATTTTTCTGTGTGCATTGTTTCCAATTTCTCGATGCATTGCCTTTCAAATTGGAGACTTCCTTGACCATTCATAATTAAGACTGAGACATGAAAGGAAGCTCTGTGTGCACGAGTCGGGCTTGTTAATTCCTGGGCATCACTGAAAATTGATTGGGCTGGAATTCAGCAGTTTCATTGGGGGCGGGGGGTGGTCCCCGACTGTCCACATCTGTAGGTGTTTTCTCTGAGGCTGTTCATCTTCTCCAGAGGAGAATCCTCTGATTTATCTCCTGGGATGGGGATGAGGAGATTGACCTGGATGCCACCTTCCTTGGAGGGGGTGGAAGGGCAGTGGGGAGAGGTGTTTGGTCTAGATTTAAGCTTTCACTGAAACCAAGCTTTGTGTTCCGTGTCTTGTCGTTGATCTCTGCTGTGCGTGGTATTGCCAAATCTCCAAGTCTGGGGCTTCTGTAGAATGACCCTCTCCTTTCCTGCTGTAGTGGGGGATGGTGTCACCTGGAGGCCCCAGCCAGGAGGGAGGACCAGGTCTAATTGCTCCTTCATACATTTCAGCCAGTTCCTCTGTTTTCAGCCGCACACCCCACTCCACCTTCTGCAGAACCTGGTGCTTGCAATGCTCCAGGCTTCCTGGGGTGCCATGGCTCGGAAAGGGTCCCATGCCCCTCACTTTACTCTTCACAGCTCTGCTCACTCCTCTATCCACTTCCATTTTCTAACAAAGTAGAGACATATTTTGCATTGTTGCTTCTCCCATTTTCTGTGTTATTGGGGTGGTTATGCCTTTCCTTAATGTTTCATTCTTATTTTAGTGGAGTGTTGGGAAGGATAAAAATTATCCACATGTCAAATCTGCCAAGTTCAGCAGGAAGCCCTAATCTCATTTTAGTTTGTTTCAGGATAATTTTTTGTTGAGTGCCTAATGGTACCAGTCATGATTCTAAGTGGTTTATGTGTGTGATCTCACTGAGTGTCACACTTGCCCTAGAAGGAGGCACTTATAGCCCCCGTATACAGCATGGAGACTTGGGCAGAGAAAGCTTTGGTCATTGCCCTCGTAGTGAGTGGCAGAGTCTGGATTGAAGCACCAGTGGGGTCTAAGCTTTGACCCTGCTCCACAGTGCTGCCTCTCAGGAAGGAGGGTGTGCCTGTGTGCATGTGCCAACTAGGACCATGCACAGGCGAGGTTACGGTCAGAACCTGGGATGGGTGGGCTTCTGTGAGGGGGACAAGGAAAAAGGCTGTGCCAAGCTCTAGAAGGAGAGACCTGCGGAAAGTGAGTTGGCCAGGAGACGTAGAGCATCATGTATGTGGTGTGAGGCTGACTTCCCAGGACGGTGGCGGGGGCAAGGTGGACATGGTGCATGGATAGGTGGCGTGGTGTGGTGGGCGGCAGTTAAAGCAGTGTCCACTCAGAGTGCCAGGAGCCCATGGCCAGAGACAGTCATGGGAGTGGGAACATGGCGGAAGATGGCCATTGGGAAGCACTCCTAGAATGGTGCTCACCCTCCGCAATGCCCATTTGGCCAGGGGGAGCTATAAAGGATAGGGGCCGGAGAGTGAGGGATCCAGCTTCAGACCATCAAGCCACAGGAGGACGTTTTGATCCCTGGTTCTGTTTCCCTGTGGCTTGAAGAAGAAGAGGCTTCTCTGTGGAGGCGCTCATCTTCCCATGACTACTTCCCGTCACCGAGAATTGAAGAATAACTCATTTCATTGCGGTCAGGCCATCTTTCATTGCCCACGATGTGTATTTTAAAGTCTTGAATCCAAATTACAGCCTTAAAAATAACTAACAACCTGTAGTTGAAAGGGCCAGATCCGAAGAAACTTTATATATCTCCATGCAATGAGCTAGGAAGGCTGGTGTTAGGTAATGCAAGTGCCTGAAAACTGTTATAGATATCAGCAGCAGTAAATATCCAATTTTTGCAGGAGAGCTCACCGAAGTAATTTAATCCCTTTGATGCTTGTTGGAATTCAGGTACCATGTCTGAATATAGATATGGCATTTGTACATATACTATAATATTTTCTGTAGATATGTGTGTATATGGTCACGTATAAAACAAGTTGCTTTGAGGTAGCCTAGCCATGCTTCCTAATAGCACCCTCCAAATATTTTATGAGCCACATCTTATGTATTTTATGGCCGCATATAGCATCCCCGACATACCACCCTGACAGCTGCTTCAACTAGTCATTGGCGTTTGACCAAGAGGACTAGAACTCAGAAACTGGAGAATAGGGGGGCTTGTAACCAGTGCCTCCTAGGTGCCTCTGTCCCCATGACTCAACCCTCTCTGCAAAGGTTCAAGGAAGCCCTCTAGAACCCCCAAGTTGGGTTTTCATGAAGCACAATGCAGGTGGGAGGTCAGCCTGGTGAGGGGGATGGGAAAGTGGAATTGCAAAATATCCCTTTAGGGTTTATGAAGGACTCACTTGCGGCCTCATCCATTGGCAGTTGCATTGTTTCTTACACTGTTGTTTTCAATACAATGTGGCTATTTTGTCATTGCCCTTCGGTGGGTCTCTGGGGTGATTTCTTGATGAAGACGAGGCGAGTGCACATCCTCCTTGGCATCTCTGGTCGGCACCGCCAGGCTCGGGGCTGGCCCCTGGGGCCCCCAGGGCTCCTCGGGCTCCTGTTTGCAGGAGCAGATGGCTTGGTTGGAGTCTTTCCGGCCTGGCTAAAAAAGGCACAGAAGGTCGTGTGAATTGAGGCCTTGCACAATGTGTGAGTTAGTCAGGCGAGTTGCTGTTGAAAAGTCTCAGGCCCCAAGAATCTCGTTTCTGCCTTGTGCAGAGAGTACCAAAGGCCTTGGAAATAAACCAAGGGGTTTTAAGTAGGCATTGCGGGGTGGCTGTAATTTCCAGGCCATGCTTGCATTTGCTTTTCGGAGGCCCTTTTAGTCGTGCTCAACCCCAACCATGTGGGGAGACAGGTTCAGCTGTGTTTTTGCAGGAAATGACAGAGCTTTGTTGGCACACAAGGTTTCACAGCTGGCTTGGAACAAGAAGAATAAAGCAAAAGGAAAAAGCTTGCAATTGGACCTCAGTGGCCCAGGGTGATAGTTACATGCTAAGGAGCGGGTCCCTCTGTGATGCTGGAATTCAAAGCACCCCCTGAACTCTAAAGTACGACCAAATCAAATCAAAGTCATTGTCATTATTACTCTTTTGATTATTGGCACTAGTCGCCACTCTGAGGAGTTATAATTGCCAGTGCCATCAGAGAAAAGAGTACGCATGTGATGTTGAAGTATAAGCATACATACGATTAGAAGGTGACCTTTGAGTGGATCCATTAAAGGGTTTGGGTGGGGCTGGCCTGCCCCGGCCCACAGCGTGTCAGTCAGATAGGTGGTGTACTGCCATCAGTGATTATGACAGTGGTGAGTGGTGGGGGAGCAAAACTAGTATGTGGGTGCAGGCATTTTTATTGGAACAGAGATCCCAAAGCACCACTGGGGAGCACTCCTCATTCCATTCCTCTGTCTCTGCCATCCTTAGATCTTTTATTTCTGGCAGGTAAATACTTCTGTGACAAGGGTCCTAGCTAGCTCCATGAGGCTGTTCCACCACAGAACTCCCCTGTTTTTATGTGAAACCCACCAGCTATGGTGACTGGTACCTTGAGACTAAGTGCTGCCATCAATTGTGTCTACAATCTGTTTACTTGAATTTGTCTCCACTGTACTTGAACTCTGTGGCTCCTATTGCCTGGGGTGCTAACTGTACATTAGCTGCGTGAGGCTGGAGACATGCAGTTCTATTTCTATTAATGCCAGGAAAGAGAGAAAGTTAAAAGCAGTAACTAAGACGAATGGCGTTGTTATTGGCAGATACTCCTTTTGCTGTCAGCTAACCTATTTTATTTTTCTTAGTGTAGACTTTATTTTCTCCTTTGTTGTTTTCTGACTCTCCTGGTTTAAGACTTAAAATTTGATGAAAATTGGCAATGAGGGTCTCAGGAAAGAATAAAGATGTTTCAGGAGAACTTGGAAGGCATATTAAACAGGTGAGAGAAGAAAGGCCTGGGGAGTTTTCCAAACAGCAAAGTTTGATTTCTTAAATATGAAGTGAGAACAGCGATATGTGGGTTGTGGTTCAGACAGAAATCTAACCCTTCAAGTTTGGGACCTTTTATGGCTTTCCCTTGCTACATCATGCCAGTATGCTTTTAATTTAGTAGTGGCAGTAGAGAAGTTGCAAAACCTTCCCAATGGAGAACGTGCCTAGGAATCAAATGAGTGTGATAATGAGGATGAATGTGAGTTGCTTTTACAAAGAAATACGAAGAGAGTAAGTTATGGTAGCATGCATGAAGGAAGAGTCTCCCTTCTCTCCTCCTTCTTTCCATCCATCCATCCATCCACCTACCTATCTATCTTGCCATCCACTCATCTGTCCATCCATGCATCCATCCATCCTCCATCGGTCCATTCACTAAATCAACTTTGACTGAGCTCCATCCACCCATGTGAAAGGCCAGCAGTAAGAACCTTAGGGATGCAGAGCTAAATCGAGAGGGAGTATCTTCCAGTAGCTTAGAGTAAGAGATGAGCACGGGACACAAATGACTATGAAATAGAGAAAGCCAAAAAGGAATATGAGAGGAAGTGCTGGGGAAGGTTGCGGGAGGGAAGTTACAACCTTGGGAAAAAGGACTGAGAGGGGAACACGTGGGAGAGCAGGGCAATTTCAGGCAAAGTTGATGTCAAGTGTTTTGGAATCAGATTATAAATTATTAAGTCAGAACAGACAATCCACAGTCATTCTTGTGCGTTTATCAATCAAGAATAAGACACTTTGGGGAAACGAAGGCCATCGATGATCTCCAAATTTTGTCTGTATATATTTCAGCCTTCTCACTGATTATAAATAGAAAACTGGACTTAAAAAACCCTTTTTCTCACTCTTTTCTATACCTATTGATAAGGCTGCTGAATTGAAGTGAAAATCACCCCCAGATAGTACAGTGAGCTGGAGAGGAAGGGAAGATGTTAGTGGAGAGAGGCACAGTGAGTACTAGGAAGGATAATCCACTTTAGACAACAGAGAGTTGGTAGTCGGACTGAACACAGCGGCTGATTTTTGCTTTCTTGGCGCGATTGAGTGACAGGTGGATTTGGAAGCCTGGTTGATGGAGCATGGTGCTAATGGTCTTCGAACTCCAGGCCAAGATAAAAGTTAGTTGGAGTAGTGGTGGGAGCAGATATCACTGTAGCCAGGACTCGCCTCCACCAGGGAGCCACATTTGACCCTGAATGGCAGAATTGCTGATGGATTCTGAGGACCCAGCTGGTCTTGGACCAGCCAAGGATCAGGGACCGCCCCTGAGGCCCGGCTGCTGACACATGGGCCTGACGGCATGGGTTCAATCAAGCTTACACCCAACCAGACTTGCGGACGCTCCTGAAGTCAGCACGTGGGGAAATAGTGAGGGACTCGAGATGAGGTTGACGAATGGCAAAGGCAGAAGCATCCTTGGGCTCCCTTTCCCTGGACAGGGGCACTGACTCTCTGAATGGTGTGGGCAGCCAGGTGGGGAGAGCAAACACAGAGGTACATTTTGACCCGAGAGGAGTCCCTGATGTGTCTCACCGGAAGAATCAGGAACTTTTCAAGAACAGAATAGGTGCATTCTCTATTCAGAGCAATTCGGACAACTGAGTATCGGATGGGGGGAGTAGGACGGGGTCTGGTGTAGGTCTTAGTCTTGGCTCTGCCACCTACCCTGAGACCCTAAGCAAGTCACTTAACACCTCAGAGCCCTGGTTTCCTTATCCCTAAAATAGAGACTAAGGGCCCAGTAGGAAGGACTAAGCGAGACACTGTGCTCAAGAGCCCTTTATAAACCATGAAGAGTCAAACAAATGTAAGGTATTTTACTCACAGTCGTTCTTGGACATTTTGACACTGTGATTATCATTTCCAGTAGCAGGGTGAAAAATGTCAGCTTTCTTTAAAAAATGTTTTTAGACAGCACTAATTACTTTACAAATGACAGATGACATTACTCCTGTAGTGTTCCGTCTCTGTCCAATCTTGAGTACAGAGGAAAAGATTGCCTTTGTGGACGAGGAGATTGGAGGCTGCTGTTGAGAACTCTGCTGTCTGGTGTACACTTCTCTGTGGACCAGCACCAAACAAGGAATTACCCCTCAAGAAGATGTATTTTCAGCAAGCTGGTGCTTTCCAAATGATTAGAAGGTTTGACCAAGGAGACTTTGTATGTAAATACAATATCTTGTTGAATCATTGAGGCCGGTGACAGCTCCCTGTGATGGGGGTTATGTAGGTGGCCCCTGGCCCAAGGATGCCAGGTGAGGAGTAGGCTCTGCTCATCACATCTGAGTTCTGGCCTGGGACCCAGTCTGCCTTTTCCTAAATGCACAAAGGCTCCCTATGTAGCAGTAGCCCTGTGCCCCTCGTTGAGTTAGAGGGACCATGGGGTTGAGTTAGAGGGACCGTGGAGTAAGCAGGATCTGGGAGGCGCCTTCCAGGGGGTCCTCAACCTCATGGCCACAAGCATGGTGGGGTCACTGTCAGATTTTAACCACATAATAGGAAAGTCATTTTCTCCTGTTCCCTATGGTGAATGGGTGAAATCATAGGATGGCTTAAATGAGGTTTAGAGGAAACTGTGCACATTGACGAAGTTTGGTATGAATTATGAATTGTCTTTGTTTAGAATTCTGTAGAACTGCCGTAACTTCCAAAAGTAATCTGCCCCTGTCACTCTCAATATATTTCTGTTAGAGTCATGTTTTTTCTGAGTTTTTTCTTACAGCTAAATTCAATCGAATGATGGTATTATTTGAGAATTCTTTTACTTTTTAATTTGCTTGGTTGTTTAAAAGAAATATAGACCTCAGCCCATGGGAGGGTTTTCTTGCCTTCTGGGGAAGACAGAAGAGAAAGCTACATAACAAGAGCTGGATTTAATTCTAGTCCTGGTCGGGGATGACCTAAGCAAGTCATTCAAATTTCCAAATGCCTTGGTTCCTTTCCCCTTTGGCAAAATGAAGGCAGAGAATTCATAGACCCATTTTAACTGGACTGTGGGAATGAGTGTCATAGAGACACAGAAAGAACCCCACACAGGAGTGCAGTGATTGATCTTGGCGTGAGGGGGAGTGTGAGTGTGTGTTTGTAAATAAAAACCTCACTGGTGAGAACAGCAAATGTGATTGCAGTAGTTCATGCTGGATGGTTCTGCCTGTAAGTGCCCAGCGCCTCTGCATTACTCATTCAGATGGAGACCAGGTTCAGTCCTTGCTCTGCCAAGTGCGGATGTGGTGTCTGGCTGTAGGGAAGCCTAGATGTCCTCATGGTAGTGGTGGGGGTGCGGGCAGGCCATGCTGGCTTTGAGCTTTTCTCTGCAGAGTCCTAGCCCTCTGGCTGCTGGACATCCTGCTGGCATCCAGGGCCGGAGTCCACAGCTGGTGTAACTCCTGGGCTTGAGGTCCCTCAGCATGGCCACCTGCTGACTGGTCTGTACTCTGAGTCTCGGCCTCATTCTCCATCCTGTCCTGGCCTAGATGGTCCACCCTGCAGTTTAGCTATGAAGCCCCTTTTCTTCTCCCCACACAGCCTCATGGCACCCCTGCTGGCTCTCCAAGTTCAGTACCTCATGTCTTCCCCACTGGGTTCTTTCATGCCACATGGAAGCCGAGGGACCCCGGGGGTGCTCTTCTGGACCCCTGTCTGTCAGAGCCCTATGTCTCACCACTGCATTTCCTTTCTGTGGTGGCCATCTCTTGTTGATGTCACGGTACCTGCAAAGTAGTCTTCTTGACCCAGAGTCTCAAAGGGATGCAGGAAATAAGTGCCCTCAGCTTTTATCTTCTTCCCTAGCCTCTCTCCTTCCTTATTCCTTCCTCCCTCCCTCCTTTCCTTTGCTCTCCCTCATGTTGAGGATCAGCCCCAAGGAGAGGAGGAGCAGGATCCTGGTGCTGCCGTTTATCCCTCCCTTTGCTCTTCCTCCAGCCCCCCAACCCGAAGGTGGAAGGGCTGTCCACTTCCTCGGCCTGTTGGGTGGCAGGTGGCAGCCTTTCTCTTCACTCCGTCCTTCCCTCGCTTGACCTGGCTTGGCGCTCCGCTCCTCTTCCCTGGGGAAAGGCTTAGCGGTAATTGTGTGAGGGCTGCAGGCAACATGATTATCAGGGAATGAAAGATACATCAGTTTAATATTTTCAAAATATCATTCCTGTTGCACAAACATAAATAAAACATGGTCTGTGTCTATGAAAAGCTTACTCTAGTCAACGAGCTAGATTCATAACCTATAATTTCAAAATAATTTGATAAATACACAACTCCCATCACAGTCCTCCACTCCCTACCACACACACGCACACACACACACACACACACGCACACACAAACACCCCAGGCCACCTACCCTTCTAATCACTTGCATTATGGCTTTTTCCACCTTTTATCTTTATCACAGTTATTTGGGTACAGATTTTAGCTTCTAGAAGGCAGGAGCCTCATCTGTTTTATAACACCTGGCACAATGTCCTAAATTCATTAATTTAAGAAAACAGTGTTTTAAGTCCTTCCTGTGTACCAAGCTCTGTGCTTGAGGCTGAGGTTACAAAGGTAAATACAACAATGGACTCTTAGAAGCCCACGGTCTAAATCAAGGCTCTCAACAGAATTCAAGGGGTCTGTGAGCTTAGATTAGAAAAAAGTTACCTTTTTATTTTCGCTAATCTCTACCTGAAGTGTAGCATTTCCCTTACTCATGAAGGTAGGAAATTGGCCAGAATCATATTTGCAGAGCCTCTGACTTTGTCACCAGTAGAAATCACAGATATTTCCATTTCACTTACAGTTGTTGTCAATATCTGCAAATATCATTTCTGTTCATCACTCCTTCAAAATTAGGGTCATTATATCACAGCCAGCAGTAAATCTTGTTCTTGATGTGTTAGTAGAGAGGCACGTAAATTACCATATCACAGATCTGTTTTTTAAAAATATTTTGATAACTGTATGTCAGTATGATCGGTGTCCTCTATAATCCTATGCATTTTCTTTTATGCATTTAAAAATGTTACATTGGGGGGAGGGGGTCCATGCCTTCACCAGGTTGCCAGAGGGACCCATGGTACAAAAGATTTAGACCACCTGGTCTTGTTGGATCAACAACATAACTAAGTAATAATAACCATGTGGTAAACGCTGGGTGAGTGGTGTGAAATGGTGTGAGCGAGATACAGAGGAAGAAACACATGTGCCATCCAGAGAAGTCAAAAACATCTTCCCAGGAGAGATGAGGGGTACCCAGTAATGACGCTTGTGGTTGGTATGTATTGATTGCTTTCCAGGTGCACGTAGAATTCCAAGTACTTTATGTATAATATCTCCTTTAAACTTCAGAACAGCCTTGGGAGGTCACATTTTTTTTTTTATTCCCATTTTACAGTTGAGAAAACTGAGACCCAGAGCGGTTGATTGACCTCTCCCAAGTTGCACAGTTAGAAGTCGGCTGATTCGGGGTTGAAGGCAGGTTGTCAACTTCTGGTGTCTGTGCATTTCTCTGTGTATCTACTGCCTCCCGAAATGTTGAAAAAAGGCAGAAAAGGATGCTCAGGGCCGATGCTGAGCCGGGAGCAGGCACGGTGCTCCTGGGTTGGCCCAGGTCTTCCAGCGTTTTCCTACTTTTACCTACGTTTTTTTGGGAGGACAAAAATCCCAGGTCAGTCAGCATCTTCCTAAAGTTGCTCTGACCTCGCCATCTATCTCAGGGCGCAGGCCCCATCTCTGCTTTTCACTGGCCGTGTGGCATCAGTATTTCTTTCAGAGGTTGGGCGAGTCTGGTGGACATGGGCCGTGGCCTGATGACGGGGAGGGGCTGTTGCTAAAAAGGCATCTGCAAACACTGGGACTCCGGGCTGGAAAGAGGAGGCATGAGAGCTGTCGCGGTGGGAATCGATAGCATCATGCACCATGAGGAAGGAGAGACCATTAGAATGAGGGGGGTACCTTTGCACTTGGAAGAAGTTAACTTAGGAACAACCGGAAGGAAAGCTACTTCATTTAGAAGCCCAGGCGTGGTTTAAATGGTTTGAAGAAGAGTTAGTGCCGACCTGAGAATGGCGCAGTTGTTGGTGGGGCTGGATCTATGACCTGGGCACAGGCTGGTGGAAATGAGACTGTCTCAGGACAGGTGTTCTGAGCCCAGGGGTATCGAGGGAGAAATGACACTTCCACACTGGCAAACACCGTCCCCTTTCTTGAGGACGGCGGGGACCCACAGCGGGCTTGTGACAGCTTGGCCTGGGGAGCTATAGCGCCCCGAGACTGTCAGGCTGACTGAGCCGCTGGCTCTCCCTGGGCGAGTTGTGGGGTGCTAAAGGCCAGATTCAACAGCTCCCCATTTCTCAGAGCTCGCCCTCTGTGCATGCTGCCTCATTGCTCTATTCCAGTCAAGAGAAGTGTTTATGGTAGCAAGCCAACCCATTGCCCCCAGAACTACAACACACAGGTCCCTGGGGGGCTCTGTGTGATGCCCCGGGAAGCAGAGGGACGTGGCCACCTGGGCCCCGCCTGTGCAGGAGGAAGTGGCAGCTCGAGCTCATGGGGGGCTCCCACTCTCCCGTTTTGCTCTGAGCACTGACTCGCCCCAGCTCACTGGCACCATGTGCAAGGGTGGGTGGGGGTCCTCTCTTCTTTCTGCCTTCTTAAATCCTGGACCAGTTTCTTAAGGACCACTCCATTCCTCCCTCCCCTCCCCTGATGGCAGGACATTAAAAACCGAGCAGGGCAGAGACCACGCGAGGCACTGCTGTCTTCTGGATGTGCAGAATTTATTGACGTGGTGGGGACAGAGAGAGAGAAGATGAAAGCAACTTTTCCTATTTTACCTATTTTTTTTTGGGAGGACAAAAATCAAACTCCTAGAAGAAACCATTACAAAAAAAACCTCTCCTAGATGTGGAAGGACAAAAGGAAGCCTGTTGGCTCTCACCTACACTTCATCCACTCCTGACCCGCTCAGCCAGTGTTAACCTGGTTTTACTGATGAGAAAATAGAGTTGCACAGGGAAAAGTAGCTTGTCCAGCCAAGACCACCTCGCTGGTCAGTGGCAGAGCTAGATGTGAACTCGTATCTAATTGACTTCCAGCTCTTGCCTTTCCCACTGTCCACAACACCCGCCAACACTTCTGCGATAAGGAAGGGAGGTGCTCCTGGAATATATTTACCCCTTTCTTTTCTTTGCTAGTTGGAAATGTCAGGATGGAGCTTTTCACTTTGTTGAAAAACGTAAAGAACTGTGGATTAAAATTCAGCAAGAAGAAACTTGCCCCTAGAAAAGAAGTCAATCCTGCGGAAAGCACAGCTTCGTGCCCTCCTGCCAGTGAAAACCGGCTGGTCTGGTGCTCCCGGTGGTTGCACACGTTGCTTTGTGGGTGAATGTTCAGTGTGCGTGTTGGGCGCACTTGTGTGAACCCTCAGAGGAGTAACAGGGTGTCTCATGGGGAGCTTATTAACCCAGCCCTGGGGAGAGGGGCAGGGCCTGCTGGGCTCATTAATCTCGCATTCAGGGGGACGGGGAAGTCAAGGCAGCTCCAGGGCAGCCACAGCCAGGCAAAGCTGGGGCAAATGGGCTACTTGACCTTGTGAGAAACAGTGATTTGAGTTTAAAATAAATAAATAAGTAAATGTCCTTCTGGGAGTAAAGGAGGAACAGGAGCTATTGGCAAAGACCGCTTCCCCCAGTTTCTTGAGGACTTTCTGAAAGTCTAAATGAAACTTCAAGGCAAAATCTTCCCAGAACCACGTTGAGCTCTGAGAAATTCTAGACTCAGTGCTTTGCTTGAAGGCCTCCCCCCACCCGCCCACTCCCTAGAAGTTTCTTCTTGCGGACTGCCCCCAACAAGATCCGCGCTGCTGGCCCCTCACCGGCTCCCCAGCCTTCCTGCCTCACAGGCCCTCCCTTGCCTCCCTAGACATAGCCAGGTTCTACAGTTCAAAGCCTCTCAAGGTGGGGTCGTGAGGGAGAGAGAACGGGCTGGACGGTCCTGGATTCAGGTCCTGGCCCTGTGACCTACTAACTTGATGACCTTGGGCAAGTTACTGAACCTCTTTGAGGCTCAGTCTCCTCAGTTTTAAAATGGGTGTATGGCCGTGTGCCGCAGCCCACCTTAGCTTTTGCCCTCCCCTGGGCATGGCGCTGACCTGGTGGGTGGGTCTTGGGTCCAAAGGACAGACTGACCCTCAGGAAACAAAGAGGCAGGTAGACGGTCTCGACCAGTGGCAGTTCTCAGGGGCGAGGAGAGAGTCCCTGGTCATAGCTTTTCCCTCATCCCCTTTCCTCCGGGGTTCAGTCTGGCCGGGAGCATAGAGGAGGATGTGGAAAGAGCTCTAAGACTCAAGGAGCTGTTTTCAATGAGAATTCTGTAAGCCACGGGATGCAAGCCATTATTGTTTTGGCATCCCCGTCAGAATGATGTAAAACGGAGAGACATTCTCCCTCACTTCTTCCCGGAAGCCATTGGCCTTGTGGCTGGTTACTGGATGCTGGATAAACGCACGAATAGAGTCACTCGCCATCCCCACCCCCTACCATTTTTTGGTCCTTAAGATTTTACAAGTCATTTTAGGTTCATCCAGTACACTTTCCTGCCACTTCTCTCGGAGTGCCTCCGTGTTACCTTGGTGCTCTTCCTTCCAGCCTGTGTATGCAGGTCTTAACATCTGAAGCCACTTTCCCCAGCCAGTTGGAAGAGCATCTCAACACTTTTGTGTCACCTTTTCTTCTAGAGACTCACTGTGGAATCAACTCTACTTTTTCTTTGACTTTTTGAAAACGTGTTATTGTAAGTATAGACTTTTAAGACAGACCGTCTAAATCTAGCACCCCCTTCCCTTGCAGTCTGGACGTCTAATCAGCAGTCTCTCCCCACCAAGGGTTAGTCACTTTAATTTTGTCTCCTGATTCTTGAAACTCGGGATAAGGTACTGAGGAGCAGCCACCCGAGTAATCAGCTTTATTCTCTAAGACAAATTTTTTTTTTTTGAATAGCAGCAGAAACCTTTTTTTTCAAATGATGTTTTACCTGTAACCCCAATATAGAAAACTTAAAATAAATGATGGTCCCAGAGCACCCCCGCCCCAGGGTCTCTTTTCCTGTCTAGGCTGAACCCAAAACAACCATGTTTTGGAAGAGAATGGTCTCAGCAGGTACAGAGCTTGTCAGGCACTCTGCTCAGAGAAGGAGGTTTCTGGATTATCTTCCCACTTTCCAAATCTGTCTGTTCCCCTCCCTTCCCCCCCGGCCTGCAGGCCCAAGCAATATCATGCCCCCAGCACCCCACCCAGCGTCTCAAGACTTGAAACCAGTCTTGATCTGCTTAACTTTCGGCTCTGCGCCACCCACTCTGCTAGGATCACATTACTGCTCACTGCCTATTTATCCAGGACTTGGTGTGATATCTCATTCAATCCTTGTAACTCCATGTGGCAGGTATTATTTTCCCAATTTTTCCTGTCAGGAGACTAAATTCTGGGGAAATTAAAAGATTTAGTAACATAAAGTCACAAAGCTAAGTGCTGATAAAGCCAGAATTCAGCCCCAAGTTTTCTGCCTGAGATGCAGATCGAGGTTACTCATGGCTTCTCTCACTGTCTTCCTGCCACCTTGGGACCCCAGGGCCTGCAGTGCGATTCTGACACCAACTACGGAGTCAGCACAGACCCTGTAAGTTAAGGCCATGGTCCCCAACAAGACTGCTCCTACTTCAGGCATCAGCCACAAGCTCTGGGGATTCGCAGGCCACCCACACTTCTGACCGACTGGCTACAAATTCAGGCATTGCCACCATCCCCTCAGATTGACAATTCACTAGAATGATGCTGAGAACTCAGCAAAGTGCTTTACTTATGATTATGGTTTTATTATAAAGGATACAAATGAGGCCCAGTCGGAAAATAGACACATTGGGTGAGGTCATGTCCTCGGGACACATCATCCTCCTGGTACATCAATCTGCATCACCAGCCGGGGAGGCTCACCTGAGCTTCGGTGTCCAGTTTTGTTGGGGTTTCATTACCCTAGACGTGATTGAATCATTGGCCGTGTGATTGATCTCAATCTCCAACACCTCTCTCCTCCCCCAGGGTCGGGCTGATATCACATAACGGAGGCCCCCACCCTCTAATCACAGGATTGGTCCTTCTGATGAGGCCAGGGTCCATTCTGAGTCATCTCATTAGCAGACACTATCTGGGGACCCCCACGAATGGTAAAGACACTTAAGTCACTCAGGAAATTCCAAGGATTTAGAGGGCACCTCCTGGGAACCAGGGACAAAGGCCAGCCAAATTCTTCGTTATAGAGCCATCTCCCCAACCCTACTGCTTCTGTGGTCTCCAGACTTCTATTGGCAGGTTACCACAAGTTGTCACTGGGTAACATCACCCTGCTTCTAAGTGGAAAATGACCTGTCTTTCATCCTCTCTTCCTTCAGCTGCCTCGCTGGCTGATGGATCACACCGTGAGTAGAGACAGGGAAAAATGTAGGGATTTTCCATGAGTCTCTGAATGCAGGAGCCCAGCCTCTCAGCTCCACCTCAGTGATTCCAGTCAAATCTGCTGCCCTTGAGCCTCAGTTTACCAATCCATGTCATTCTCAAACTGCATTCAAATAGCCTTTCAGAGTTTTCAAAGCACTTGGGGATCCTTGCCTCCTCGGGTGCCCCAGGGCTCTGAGAGATGGCCAGGGTTATTCCAAATCCCTCTTTTTTAGATCAGGGCATGGGGCTCTGGAATCTTCTGCAGTTTGCTGAAGGTGATGTTCACTGAGATGCTGGAGTTGGCCGGCAGCTACGATCTATACCCTCCCCTCCCTGCAGTGAGCAATTTGAAATGGATTGCTTTTTTCTCTGGTGCAGAGTCGAGTCCGGAGCTGCCTTAGTTCCTGGCCTATCCTGTTGGCCAGCTAATGAGACAAATTGTAGGCTCCATAAAAAATTAAATAGCGGCTGCTTCATTTTCTTCCTATCCAACTTTGAAATTATGATGATCTCATTTGCATGGCAGCTCAAGGTATGACTGTCTCGGCCTGGAGGATCCAAGAGTAAATTCTGTTTAAATGTAACCAGAATCATATGTTTTTTTCAGATCGGCTGGTATAAAGTATCTTGAGTACCACCATTCATGAACCGAACCATTAGCCGTGCAAATGGGGCACATGATTTCTGCTCACCCCGTGGGCTGCTAATTAATAATGCCTTACAGGTGGAGCAGGCACTACCTGCGGCTTCTCGCTGGAGTAATAGTGAAGAGATGAGATGAGAAAATGAGTTGAGCTTTGGGAAAATTAGCGAGCAGCCGAATCCTAGAGCACCAAGTTTCTATGCTATTCCTTTAGCAATAATGGTTACAGACAGAAGACACAGAGCAAGCCCCGGTCTTACCTAAGTCTTCAGGGCAGATTTTTCTATTTTGGTTCGTTTTCTGGCCCATAAGGGTAGTACGGGCTGCATTTTGACACTAGAGAAAGGAAGACTTATTTGCTTCTATGTTGTAGAGGTTTGGAGATTTTATAAAATTTTGTGAGAAAAATAAGCAATAAAGCCTGAGCCTATTTCTGAGTAAACAGGTCTCTGCATTTTGTTTTCTTTGCATTCGTCTTAATTTATTCCTACATTTGGCTCCTTGCAAACACCCTCTTCCTCCATCACTACTGTAATACTGTGACTGGCCATTTTAAGCCATAAGTTAGGGTAGCAATCTACAGATAAAAAGGGCCAATCTTTTGATGCCCTTTAGAGACTATGATTTTTTTTTTTTTTTTTTTGGAAGCAAACTGCCCCTCAGCAGCCCAAGGCTGCCTGGAGAACGTCTTACATCATTTGTAGTGTTTCCCATTATCCTCCAGGTAGTGCTTAGGCTAAGATCAGAAAGTCGGATATTTGTTTTGGGAACTGCTGGTATTCCATCAAACGGTTTCTGATTCACCTCCTCTCTCCACAAACCGACTGGCTCCACTGACAGCGTATTTATAACACAGTGTTTCAGAAATTAAGTAATTTCAGATAGGATGTACCGGTTCATTATCAGTCCCGACCAGACGGCTGTGTTAGCCTCGGCATCCGTCTGTTCTGCTTCTCTCCTCGTCTCATGGTGCCTGCCCAGGGTGAGCGCCATTTATTTTCAGGACACAGGCGACCCTCTTGGGAGGAGAGCTAGAGAGCACAGCAGCGCCGTTCTAGACGTCAACAGCCCTTAGGTGTTCTCTGTGGACCTTCGGAGTCTTGGGCGCTCAGTTAACGCTGCCCCTCTGACAGGGAGATGATTTAGGGAAACCGCTAAAGGGACGTGGTGTTATTTGCAGGCGCCTCTGTGGAATTTAATACCCGCCAAAGCAGAGCTGGTCGGTCCCACGCTCCTCTAGCAGGACCTCACTGTCTTGTTCTGTTTTTAATCCTGGAGTCCGTGTGTCTGTAGAGGGCCGTCTCTCACCTGCCCCCAATTTAACACTCCCTTGCCATTAGCGCTCATTAAAAAAAACCACATTTGTCCCTTGATTATAAATTTGCATTGCACAGAATTTGGAAAAGGCAGAAATGTATAAAGAAGAATATAAAAATCACCCATCAACCTGCCATCCCAAATCACAGTTAATATTTAGGCATTTTTCTTTTCGTTTTTGTTTCTGTACACATGGATCCTTTTTGTCTATTAAAAAAAAGGATCATGCTCTATACACTTTTTTGCATTTTGGTTTTTTAGTTAACTCTGTATGTGGGGAATTGTCTCGTAATCATTAACACTTAATGATTAGAAAATCTTCAAAAACGTAATTTTAATGGTTTCAGTGCATTTGATCATATGAATAGATTAGCAAGTACTTTGAGTCGGGTGCATAATGTACAGGTGCTCCTGAGGAAGCGATGTAGGACCAAGATGTTTGCAGATCGGGGTGCTGTGAAATTTTATCCAAGAGTGCCCAGTAGAAGAATAACGGGGAGCGCACACTCTGGCTGCAGCCCAAGGCTGTGGCACTACTGCTGTGCTTGTACAAAATGGCAGCCTTGGGCTGCAGAGGCTGGCTTCCACATGCAGAGCATCTTCCAGATTCTCTGCCCTCTCTGTGTGGTTAAAGACCCTGTCCCAGGGCCTGCCCAGCCTCACGGAGGCAAGGCCTTGCAGAACCACGGGATAAAAGGTAAAAGATAAAATGTGCAGCCTTTTCAAGCCTGCACTCAAGAACGTCCCTCTCCAGCTGGTCACCAATGGGCCACAAGTGAGGCCAACCCGTCAGTCCCAGGCTCGCCCTGGTACTGGAGTTCTTGTGTAGGCCGGATGTTAGAACTCCACAATGAAAAGCTGGTGGCATTGATGTGATGCTTTGTAAGCAACATGGATCACTTGGGGAAACATGATGAAATAAGGTCAGAAAACTCTACTAGTCAAAGATGTGTCAGGGGTTTATCCAGAAAGACTAGTCTTTTGTCAGAACATGTCTTGTCCTTGGGAGTGACTTTCATCCAGCTTCGTGCGTTCTGGAGTCGCTGTTACAGGGTAGCCCCTCCCTGTTCGCGCCAGACTTACGTACCTGGTGTGAGGCTTAGTGTGGAGACCAAGAGGCAAGAGGTGGCACGTTCCTGTGTTTCTCTAAATTAAATATAATCTGCTTTGAGCCCCTAACGGCCTGGCTCATGAGAACTTCAAGCGTGTGTGTGTGTGCTTGCACAAGTGTGTGCGTCTCATGGGGCACCTGGGCGTCTCCTTCTCCACATCCACATTCGTCGGACCAGACAGGAAACCTGGGCTCCTGTCATGCCAGGCAGGGCAAGCACTGCGTCATGAGCCCTTGGCTCTGTCCGTTGGCCGTTGCCCCTTCGGCTGCTTGGGCCAGCTCTCCAGCCAGTGTCTTGGAAACTTCTCTTCCGGGAGGGCTCAGGCTGCCCCCTGCAGCTCCGCCCAACGCTGAGCACCACACCAGGCCGGGCTCCCTGGCCCTGGAGTAGTGCCTGTGAGCCCCTGTTCCCCTCTTATCCCTGGAGAAGCTCTCCAGAGCCTCTCTCCGCCCCGACACTGGCCCCCCCTGCTTCCCCCAGACTAAGCTTTCTTCTGCTAGCACAGATAACCAATAATGAATAGGTGGACAGCACAGTGCAAGGTGTAAGTGGAACACACAGCAGCCGTTCAGGAGGCTGATGTGCGTGGAACGGGGTGTAGTGATCTGCAGGATGATCAGGAAGGCACGTATTCTATGCTACCTCTTTATTTTTAGTTTTACTTTGAAGCTCTGTGGACCTGTTGCAGGAAGGTTTTTAATGTCTTACCCTGCTATGGTTTGTTGGAAGAGGGAGAAGAATGCATCAGAAGAATAATGTTCCCCAAATTGTACAGTCAGAAAAGACTCACGTACTCTAGACGAGTCTATTCGAATGAATTCATATAGTCGTCCTAATTTAGAGGAAATCCTTCATATTTAACCATCTGATCCCTGTACCTTTCCTGGAGGTGAATTTTTGGAGTGGTCCGAGGTATAAACGCCATCAGGTCAAGATGCCCATCCCAGCGGGCAGCAAAGTAGTGCAGCCTCTCTGAGGTCTGCTTTGCTGCCCTCGGCATAGGAAGGAACCTGGATTAGGACCCTAGACTCTGTGTTCTCGTCCCTCTCCCCTCACTCAGCACTGAGTGAGCTTGGGCCATCATTTCAACTTTTTAAATTTTTTTTTTTCTGGTGAGGAAGATTGGCCCTGAGCTAATGTCTATTTCTAATAGACATTAAAATAGTCTGCCTCTATTTTGTATGTGGGATGCTACCGCAGCATGGCCTGATAAGCGGTGTTGTAGATCTGCACCTGGGATCTGAACTCCCAAACCCCAGCCCGCTGAAGCAGAGCACACAAACTTAACCACTAGACCACCAGGCTAGCTCTCATTTCAACTTTGTAGTCTCAAATTTCTCAGCTGTAAAATGAGAGAGATGATTTAGGTGACTTCTAAGATTCCTTCCAGCAATAACATTGTGTAATTTCTGTATCGCTGAAAAGTTTCAGCTTATACATACTTGCATGTTATTTTGTCGTTTCCAAAATACTTTTATAAAGATCCCAGTTGCCTTAAATAACCTTGTAAGGGAGAGAGGTGATAAAACTTTGCACTTAAAATACATTAGTGTTTAAGTCAATGATCCTGCCACAGTCAGATCAATGCTGGCACACATCCCAACAATGGACCCATGAGCGGTGTCGTGGCTTTGACTGAAGACAGCTAGTTTCCAGGGGGACAGAACCGAAATGGTCGTCACAGGAACATCTGGGCAAGTTTTTTTATGGTGACTTTGTATAGTTGATGGAAGCAAGATTTTCCTCAAGCTAATCGTCTTAAAAGCAAAGAAACAAATCAAAACAGAGCCCTAATCTCTTTGTTACCTGACACAGCATGTCCTGAGGTTTACCTGTTAATAGGACTGAAGATAATCTTGGTGGTGAAAGATACTGTTCGAAGTCAGCCAGCGGTTTCCTTCCCGTCTTCTATTTCACATGGTGTCTTGCTCTTCCTCCCCATCCTCCAAATCTAAAAAAGTCCCAGTGGCACTTGAGAATGTAAGCAGAGATGAAAAACCTCACCAGTGATCTGGACTCTAGTTTGTGCACGAACCACTGAGGGGATGGAATATGCAGTATTTCTGAAAAGATTGCTTTAAAATTAGTACTATTAACAGTTGGATTTTCATAAGGTGACTGTGAAGACGAATCCTATCAAACTGTTAATATGGATCTCACGGGGTTATTATGTGGATGAAATGAGATGGTGGATATAAAACACTTTGTAAACGATAAAGTTTTATACTTGTGGAAAACAGTTTTAGTGTTGCTCAAACGCTGTTGCTCCCAGAAAAGAAAGGAAATTTGATTTTTTAAAAGCAACATAGGCATAGGCATTTTGAGAATACGTTCTAGGAATTTTTTTTTTTATACCACCCATGCATTGTCTGCTGGGCTACTTCTGTCCAAGTGCCTGTGCGTTGGGAGGTTGTCACCAATTTTTATCAAAAAGAGACTGGAAGGATGGAATTTAGAAGTGGAAGAGATCTGAGAAATCATCCAATTGCCTCATTTATTGATAAGATATTAAAACCCAGGGGGCTGGCCCCGTAGCCAAGTGGTTAAAGTTCTATGCACTCTGCTACCCAGGTTCTCTGATTCAGATCCCAGTTGCAGACGTACTCCACTCATCAGCCATGCTATGGAGGCATCTCACATACAAAATAGAGGAAGATTGGCACAAATGTTAGCTCAGGGCAAATCTTTCTCACCAAAAAAAAAAAACCCAATTAAAACCCAGGAAGACCAAGGTACATGTCCAGGGTCACAGAGCTAGCTAGATAGGCAACCTCATTATACTCGATAAGGATTTGCTTTAGAGAAGAGCCACGTTTCAACTTACCAATCAGTTTTTTAATTTATCCATGCCTTCTTCAAATGTTTTGTCAACTGATAATCTTAAAGTTTATATTGTCTGCCGAATTTCCATGCCACCATCTTCCTGTTGATGCAAGAGATCCTCAGATTTTCTGATGGATGGCTTTCTGTGCTTGCTTTATTTCAGATCGATAAAGGTTTATTCTGTTTTTCCCTGTTAGAATGTCACAATCTGGAATCATTGTGTTGTGTTGCTGGGCACGCTTTATAGAACACTATCATGAGACTGGAGTGGAAATCACATTATGAGTTAGCGTCGTTATCAGTTTTATTAGAGCTGAAGCTGAGTGAAAGGATTTAGGAATAATTGGATAATCAAAACGAATTAAATCAAGAGGGGGAAAATATCTGTTCTGCCATCAAACGGGGAGAGCTGTGACTTCCACATCTGTGGTCTTTATCCGTTTTAATCATGTCTAAATTATGCTATTAAGACTTATTTTTGCTATGTTTACTTGCTCAGACATAGCAGACTTTGTATTCATCGCTGGATATTTCTTGAAACAGTGAAACGTTTTTGCTATTTCTAGGGAAAAGTTACCCAACTTGATTCCCATCCAAACATTCAGAGTTGCTATTATGTTTAGAACTGCGGGCGCCATGTGCAGCGTAGATTCTGGGGGATGGAATCCAGAATCCTGAGTTCTCAACCCACCTAGATAAATCCTGGATCCTCCAACTCAGTATTGTGACTTAAACACTAGGTTTCAGTGGTATCTCGTTAGTATAGGTTTGCTGCAGTAGATAGTTTCTCATGCTATTGGTATGGCAGAAATATTACTATCGTAACTAGCCTGGTCTTGCTTTCTGGTATTCCTTTGATGTATTTCACAAGGAGTATTGCTTTTGCAGTGAGAAATCTGTTTTGCCTAATAAATGGTAACAGTAATCAGCTTCCCTTTTTTCCCCCCAGATACCTCTTAAATATGTTAAGTGATAATACACTGAATTATGGAATGACATAGCACTAAATACACAAACAAAATGAATTTAGAAATGTTTGATTTCCCTTGTTGAATTTTTCCAATTGTCTCTTATTGGAAATTTTGGCTTAAACCTGTTCTTTTGCTCTGAGCTCTTTCTCCAGAAATCTTAGAATCCTTGGTGTTTTCTGTTTGGTTTTGGTTTGACTCATTGGTGCCAGGAATGTGCGCATCCTTGTTCCCGAATCGGGGTGCTAGAGCTGACTGCTCACCCTAAGAGAAGGCACTGGAAGGTTTCCACCAGGAGCCAACTGCTGTCTTTAGAACAAAGGGCACAGCTGTCAGTGCGCTGAAAGCTGCTGGCCCCCTCCGATTTCCCCTCCAAGCTCGGCTCTTAATTGAGAGAAATCAGTTCTCTGGAGGTTTGTATGTTACTGTTGACTGTTTCATGGCTTGACCGTTTGGCCAAGAGAAGGGCTCAGCAAGTGTTTGTTTTTGTTCCTATGTTCAACAGTCATTTTCAAAGATGCTTAATTCTAGGACAAGTTAGGAAAAAAGATAAACTAGAGTATTTTTGGAAATTAAGCTGGCTCTAGGAAATCAGGAGATTGCCTCCTTATGAAACTATATTTTTGTTCTTTAGGGAACTGGTTGAATATTAATGGCACAACAGCTTACATACGTTTATTGTGTACTTACCGTGTGCCAGTCATTGCCTTACATGTATTTGTGTCTCACTTAAATTTCACAACAGCTCTAGAAGTAGGCACTATTCTTATAATAACCATTTTTTATACACACATGTCTCTTAATGACAGGGGCGTGTCCTGAGAAATGCATCAGTAGGTGAATTTGTCATTTTGTGAACATCATAGAGTGACTTACGCAAATGTAGATGGACATCCTACCACACACCTAGGCTATATGGTACTAATCATATGGGACCACTGTCATGGATGTGGTCCGTCGTTGACCGAAATGTCATTATGTGGCACATGATCGTATAAAGAAACCTAAGACTCAGAGAGGTTAAGTAACTCAGCCAAAGTTACACAGCTAGAACATGGCAGAGTCGGGATTCAGAACACAGTCTCACTCCAGAACCCGGGTCCTTTAGCACCAACTACATTATTTGAAGGTAATTTATGTTTCCAAATAGAATGACACGCGGTGTCATTTAAAGCAGTGTTTTTCAATCCTTTTTGACTGTGAATCACTGAAATATATTCTACATTGCAGACTAGCGTGTGTCCCTAATAAACTAGTAAAACCACACAAAACAGTACCCCCCGACCATATAGGATGCACTCTGACTTTTCCTTTCTATTTCGTTTCTAAAACGTGCTGGTTGTGACCCTTAAAATTGATTTTATGACCTACTGTAAAGTCACAACTTGCAGATCGAAAACTGCTGAAAGTCCTGGATGTGAGCTCTCTCCTCAGGAGGTCCCAGTTCACCGAGTTTGTTGACTGAATGCCTGTCAGTCCCTTTTCTCCAGTGCCCAACACTGTTTGTTGACTGAGTAAATGTATAAACAGATTATAGTATTTCTTCCCCCATCCCTATTTTTAAAATGCCCCCTCCCCTACTTCCCTTTTCTTCTGAAAAACAAGGAGCTGAAATTTTGTCAAACATGGAGATTATTTAGACTGGAACGCAGAAGGTCAAGAAACCCTTCATATGATCTTGTTATGGAAATAGGGGTTATAAATGAATTTTTATAAAGCAAATTACATTTTCCCATTGATTTTAATTATAATTTTAACAGTGTGTTTGGATCTCCTGCTGTTTCTGCCACATTCTGACTCTGGGGGGTCTCTCATTCCTGTGAGGGTCTTTTGTGGCCCACACTGGCTTCCCTTCCAGGGGGAGGTTGGTTTGAGATGGCCTTACCTCCTCCTCCATCTTTAGGAGAGCAGAGATGTTCCAGGGCAGCCTTGGGGCCCTGTTTACTCAGTTCTTCTAGAATTTTCCTGTCAGACATTTGGCAGCCCTTAAGCTACCCGTCACTGGGGAGGGATCCTCTGAATATTTGAGCCTGACCTTGGCTCAGAATGACCCCCAGAATATGTAGAACTTCTCCAGAATCTCAGGCTCAGAAGGAACCCTCCAGTGCAGACATACACCTTGAAGTGACGTCAGGAGCCACCGACGGGCTGGTGGGCAGAGCATGGACCAGCCCAGATGTTCGGTTGGTTACAAGGTAGCCGGAAACTTCTGGCATGCCAGGTAGTTCTGTGTTATCAGACCACCCATGGCCAGGAGCACTGTGTTTTGAAATATTGGTGTTAGAGAATTAGTTTATTTGAGACTAGTTTTTGCCTTATATGATTTCTTTAATGTTGCCTCTCTCCTCCTCTTCTTTTCATTGCTGATGCCTTGTTACAGATACAACACCAGCTCCAGTAGTTTCTGGAATAAGACAGGCTCTCAATACTTGTGTTCATTTCAGAAAATAAGGTGGTTCTAAGAGAAGGGGGTTTTTGAGGTGGTGGGGAAGTTGAAGGTGGCGTAAGGTGAAGTGTGTGTGTGCAGTAAGGAGACGGTTAAAGGGGCCCCCCTCACCAGATCCTCAGGACCTACCCCTTTCTAGTTTGTGCTTATAACTCAGCAAGCCCAGGAGACTAAACTTTTGGAGTCTTTAAATAATAGGAAAGGGTTTTTGAAGGTTTTTCTCTAATGCGAAAGATGGGTTCCCTTCCCGGTGTAAAGGTTTATTGAAACATGGTGATATTTTACTAGTTAGGTGGTTTAAAAGAAACTGTTCCTGGTGATGACAAAAGGGTTGATTCGGCCCAGGGAAACCTGGAAGTAGAATGTTCAGATCTAAGGGAGGAGAGCCCTGAAGTGGTCAAGAGAGATGTCCTCGAGCTCACCACATCTTTCTCCCTTTATTCTCTCGGTACTCCAGTCTCTAGAACGAACTCTATTTCTTGAAGCCAATATCTAGGGTTAGGTTGTGATCCCCTCAAGAGCATCTTTCATCACTGGAAATGTTCTCCAGAACCGCGCTAAGGTCAATGGATGCTTGATGGCCGACCGCCTGGATTCTTGGATGTTTTAGGTGCCAAGAAAAGTTCCCAGCCCCATCATGCTGAGACTGTGCGTCAGGACGTGTCAGCTGCGGAGGAACTGTGAGGATTGTTTCCTATTGACTCATTAATCATTTCACCATTGCTATTTGCTCAGCTCTGTTTTAACAGATATGGGGACTCAAAAACATTGACAAATGTTCTTTCCCTCAAAGGGAATATGTACCTGAAGAGGGAATTAGAGCATCATGGAGATGTGAGTCATTCACAGACATGAAACCTGACAGAGAAAGTCTAAGTGGAGACAACATCGTAAGTGGCGGGAGCACTGGACAGTGAGTCAGAAGGCCCTGGTTTTAGTTCCAGCTGCACAGTTCACCATCAGAGTGACTGGCCCAGCCACTTAACCTCTCCAGGCCCCGGGGTCCTCTGGGAGACAATAGAGTCAGACCAGAGACCTCTAAGGTGATTGTCATGCCGACTGTGTGAGACTGAGCATGAGCGAGTTCTGTGAGGACGGCTGGGGGCTGCTCTTGATCCCACTTAGACTTTGCAAACATGTCTGTTTAAACTTTAGCAGGAATGCCCCTGTACTCACTAGCCCCAGGGCTCTCCCACTAAGTAAATGCATAAAAAATCAATTTCTGTGTCTATATCCTGTTTCTTCCCCTGAAGACTCATAGAGCAGTTTACAGAGAACTGGCAAACCCAGCCCTAGCTCTAAATTGATTTGGCTACATTCGATACACTCTTCCCTTTCTGGAATATGACTTTTCAGTTATAATAAGCCAAAAGATTGCTTTTCACACCTCTTTCATTTTTATGATTCTTTTCAAAGGCTTCTTATGCGGCTCACAGTAAAACTGCCTGGTGGGTTTCAGAGACTCGAAAGTATCCGAACCAGAAGCATCAAGAGCTCATAATGAGACCGAGGGTCTGAGGCCTTTGTGGTGGAGACGGGGGCCTTCTCCATCCCTGTTGCTGCTGCAGCTTTCGATCTGGAGAAAAGGAAAAGAGGAGATCCTGCCTTCCATTGAGACCCAGGGTCCAAATTACAGTTCTGCCCTTGACTTGTTCCTGAGCTCACAAACGCAGGGTGAGAAAGTCGGTGGCAGTAATGGAGATACCAGGACCCAAGAGGGTGACACAAGCCGAGAAAGCACAGAGGGACTGCAGGCCGGGACTCTACCCGGCGCTGTTCAGACCTCAGGGCCCAGGCACTGCCCCACCCAACAGGCTGCGTACCTCAACTCAGCGGTCCAGAGAGAAATAGCGTCCTCTGGAGTGTGGGGGCAGTCAGCATTCATGTCATTTGTTTTTTGGATTTTTTTCTTTGAGGAAGATTGGCCCTGAGCTAACATCTGTGCCCATCTTCCTCTATTTTATATGTGGTACACCTGCCACAGCATGGCTTGATGAGCGGTGTGTAGATCTGCTCCCGGGATCCAAATCGGTGAACCCTGGGCTGCCAAAGTGGAATGTGCAAACTTAACCGCTGTGTCACTGGGCTGGCCCCTCGTTTGTATTTTTAAAGTGCCTGAGTACCTTTAGAAAAGCTGGGGTCTGGGTTCTCCAGAGAAAGCAGAACCAACAGGAGATATATACGTAGTTCACACACACACACACACACACACACACACACACACACACACTATAAGGAATTGGCTAGTGCACTTCTGGGGACCAAGAAGTCCAAGATCTGCAGCTGACAGCCTGGAGACCCAGGAGAGCTGATGATGTAAGTTCCAGTCTGAGTCTGAGTCTGAGTCCAAAGGCAGGAGAAGATTGATGTGCCAGCTTGAAGACAGTCAGGCAGAGAGAAAGAATTCTCTCACTCAGCCTTTTGTTCTCTTCAGGCCTTCAACAGATTAGACAAGGCCCACCCACACTGGAGAAGGCAGTCGTCTGCTGGCTCAAATGTGAATCTCATCCAGAAGCACCCTCACAGACAAGCCCAGAATAACGTTTCACCAAATCTCTGGGCATCCCATGGCCCAGGCAAGGTGACACATCAAATGAACCATCGCAAAGACTGTCTCTTGTAGACAAGTGCCACATTCTGAATTGAATTTAACTGCCCGCTAGGGGCTGCCACTTCCGAGGACTTATCAAAATGGAATGTTCCCTTTTCCTGCCACTTTCCCCCAAAGACACATACTGGAAACCATTCTGTGAACTCGTTTCTCTTCTCCAGGCTCTGGCTGCTTCGTTCCAAAGCATACGCAGAATTTGAAGCCTGGGAGGGAAATCGGTGGGGACTTCAGGAATACACATTCCTAGGAGACGATGATTTGAGTGGCCCGCACGCAAGCTATTTTCCGCTCCTCTTCCCTGACTCCTCAGCCAGCTCTCCCCCTTAATGGGTCTGTTATCTGGTGGGGCTGATCTTCACCATTGTAGAAAGACACTGAGAAAACCACTCTACAGAAAAATGACTCAGGCTGGGAACTGATCCGCTGGGGGGTAATTTGAAAAGTGGACTCTGAAGCTCTCGCAAGCCCTAGAAAATTACTGTCTTGCTCAATGGGATTTAGTTGTCCAAAATGAAGAATATTCTCTGCTTGTGCCATCCTGTTTTCTGATTGCTCTCTTTTCACAACTTGTGCCCGTCCTCTCAATCAATGGCTCAATCCCATGGCCAGCGGCAGGCTGATCACCAGCACTGTGCCAGGCCTGGACACAGGGCCAGAGGTTAGTTATGGCTTATGTGAAAGCAGAGAAAGTGGATGCGAATCCTTTTTCAAAAGGGAAGGAATAAGTAAAGAAAGAGGACAGAATTGGATTCGTGAGGAAATTCGGTTGTTCTCACATTGTAATTTGCATGACGCTCTCATCATTTATTCATTAGAGCAGGAGTCATTTTTCTGATGGATTCAGGGCTGGATCTTCAGCGCTCGCTTGAATTATCTGTCCTTCTCTGACACAGAATAGCTTGGTGGCCCTGGGCAGGGAGGTGTGACAAGCTGAGGGGTCTATGCCTAGGACTCAGCAGTCTGCGTGGCCCAATTGTCAGCAGGGGTGACTGGCCAAAATGGTGTGTAAGGGGAGACATGTATGTCTCAGCCAAGTTGCTAGCACAGACCAACCTCTGGCCCTACTTTGGAGAGAGAGGAGGAGGGGTGAAGTGCTTGAAGATGTGGATAGAAGAAGGTTGTAAAAAATTAAGGAATGTAGTCCACTCAGGTTGGGAGAAGAAAGGAAGGTGAGAGGTGTTAGGAGAGAGTGTGTCAGTGCTGGGGAGAGCATTTCACACCCCCCTTGTCTGTGGGACTATCAGAGCAATAGGTGTTGCTGTTTGGTGGGACGGGGTTGGGTTGTTTGCCTGATGAGTCAAGCAGAGTAGTTGGCATGTGGCTTTGTCTATCCAACCATCCGTCCATCCATCCACCCATCTATCCTTATCCATTCACCCACCTATCCTCTATCCATTCATCCATCCATCTTCTATCCATCCCTCCATCCATTCACCCACCTATCCTCTACCCATCCCTCAATCCACCCATCCTCTATCTATTCGTCTACCCACATTCTATCTGTTCATCCATCCATCCATCCATTCATCTTCTATCCATCCCTCCATCCATCTATCCACCCACCGTCCTCTATCCATCCCTTCATCTATCCATCCACCCATCCTTCATTAGCAGCACTGTGGAATGCCCACACTCACTGCATACCATGCTAGGTGATGAGGAGATGAAGAAAAAGACCTGGTCTCCCCCTCCAGGAATTCACAGCCCAGTGGGAGGGACAGCTAAGTAGACCAGCAATGACAGTCAGGGTGAGGAGCGCTGTAAGAGAGGTGAGCCTGGGGTGCCTTGATGGAAGAGAGGCCTGCTATTCAGACTCTAAAGGGGGAGGGAAGGCTCCCAGAGGAGGCCTTATTTAACTGAGTCCTGAAAGATGAGCACGTGTAGGGAGCATCCTTCTCTTAGTGGACGTTCCAGTGTAACTGCCTTTCCTGCCTCAGTGGAAGGCGAGTCCCTCCTCCAGGGTTTGGGTCCCCTCCCTGCCCACATCCAGGTGGGGGGAACTTACCTCGTCTGCCTCCCCTGTGCTCCCGCTCACCTGCAGCCTTTCTTTCTCTCTGCTGTGTAGAGACGTATTCAGATCTCTTTCATCTTAACATTTTAATACAATGATAATAAAACCCCTCCCTTGGCCCTGACCCCGGGATAACTGCCACCCTATGTTCCGTTCACACTAAGCATCTTGAAAGAGAGACCATTCTGACTGTCACCCTTTCCCCTTCAGACATCAGCGGGCGGGCTCCTCCCCCAGGGGTAGTTCTTCCTGTCCCTGAAGCTGCCCGGGCAGTGGTCCCAGTGTCCTCCCTCTTTAGCGGGGGGATGCTTCTCAGACCTTTGCTTAGCTGACCTATGGGTGACGTCTGACGTGGCCCTCATCCTTCCTTCCTGATCCCTTCCCCTTGCCTCAGTGACACGTCAGGTCTTCCTTCTCCATGGCCCTGTGTTCTCAGTGTCCTTCGTGGGTGCCTCTGTCTTAGTTATGTGTCCTCAACGGCTCTTCCTCTCATTCCATATTTGTTCCCAGGAGAGCACGCCCACCCATGCCTTCAGCTGCCACCCGTGCAAGACACCCAGCTCAGGGACTGTGGAGCTTCAGGCTCAGTTCTCCAGCTGATCACCAGACACTCTGCCTGGGTGTCCCCGGAGATCTCAAACTCACG